>NC_029777.3:62459715-62470596 GCF_000817695.3 Arachis duranensis
AGCTTGCCATGGAAAGGAGTAAGAAGGATTGGATGAAGACAGTAGGAAAGCAGAGAGACGGAAGGGAAGGCATCTTCATGCGCTTATCTGAAGTTCCTACCAATGAATTATATAAGTATCTCTATCTCTATCTTTATGTTTTTATGCGTTCATCACCATATCCATTTGAGTTTGCCTGACTAAGATTTACAAGATGACCATAGCTTGCTTCATACTAACAATCTCCGTGGGATCGACCCTTACTCGCGTAAGGTTTATTACTTGGACGACCCAGTGCACTTGCTGGTTATTTGTGCGAAGTTGTGTAATGCCATGGTATTGAACACCAAGTTTTTGGGGTTCATGACCGGGGATTATGAGAGTTGTGAAAAGTATTGTTCACAATTTCGCGCACCATACCCCCCACCCTCCGGGGACGAAGGATCAGCACCACTACCAAGTCCAACAAGTCGGACACGTCGGCTCCGACCAACACAGAAGATCTCATCCAAGATTGGCCTACAGTTTCAGGTAACCCTCGTAACAGTTATTTTTCGTAGTCCTCTTTCTTGGATCTTTGTCAGATCTCTTTCAGGGACTACTTGTATAACTTTTTTAGTTTTGGGCTGACTTTGTTATGTCAGGCCCTTCTAAGTTAAAGTAATCCTCTTTAATAGGGTAGGCCAGACCTCTTTCCAGGGTTTACTTATAACTTGGGTTGACTTGGTCCGACTTCTGAACGTCGGCCAGTCTTTTAAGTTATTATATTAGCTATCCGTAAGACCTCGTCAGGTTCTTTTTTTGGATTGCTTTCGATAACTTCTTACATTATTTTGTGTTCATCTTTGCCGATTTGTAGAAAATGGTTGGCGTCTTTAGATCGTCTTTTGGGTGAATCGCGTTTTAAACTTTATCGGACGATTGTCTTTATCGTGGTCGCGCAGTGAATTTGTTTTTCACTTTCTGCCGACCTGTTGCTTTATAATCGGACGATGAATACTTCAGATTAATGCGTCTTGGAATCTTGTAGAATATCTAAGTAAACTTTATTCAAAGAAAAAATGCAAATATATACATGTGGGAATTTCCTTGTCCCTTTAAGTCGGGTATGATCTAGGTCTCGATATGGTGCCTCATTAAAAAACCTTTTCAGGAAAAAGAGCGCATCCATTTAGTGAGATCCTTTACCTTTTCTAACTGTAGTACCTTCTTAGGTTGCAGGCGTGCCATGATCGATAAAGCTCTCGTTCATCAAGCTCGGACAGTCTATAGTAGCCCTTCCCCAGTACTTCAATGACTCGGTAGGGTCCTTTCCAGTTTGCTACCAGCTTTCCTTCTCCGGGTCGAGTTGTTCCAATGTCATTTCTAATTAGGATGAGATGATTCTCTGCAAAACTTCTCGGCACTACCTTTTGATTATATCTAGAAGCCATTCGTCGCTTTAGAGCTTCTTCCTTGATCCGGGCTCTTTCTTGGATTTCGGGTAACAAGTCGAGCTCTTCTCTCTGAAGTTGAGAGTTTGCTCGTTCATTGTAGTGGACTACTCGGGGAGATATTTCTTCGATTTCTATTGGAATCATTGCATCCGCTCCGTATGCCAGTCGGAATGGTGATTCGTTTGTAGTAGAATGGGGTGTTGTTCGATATGCACATAGGACTTGTGGAAGTTCCTCGGCCCAAGCTCCCTTTGCTTCTTGTAGCCTCCGCTTTAGTCCGGCCAATATGACTTTGTTGGCCGCTTCAACTTGTCCATTGGCTTGGGGATGTTCGACGGAGGTGAACTGGTGTTTTATGTTCAAGTTGGCCACCAGTTTTCTGAAGCCTGCCTCTGTAAATTGGGTACCGTTGTCCGTGGTGATGGAGTATGGTACCCCGAACCTCGTAATAATGTTACTATACATCGTCATGCCTTTCGGTCTTAAAAATGCGGGAGCTACTTATCAGAGATTAATGAATAAGGTCTTTTCGGATCACATCGGAAAAATCATGGAAGTCTACTAATAAACCATTATTTTATGGTTTATATTGTGTTTGATTGAGTGGTTTTATCAAGCTTTTCACCCACTTATTCATATGATTAGCATGTATTTACAATTCCTTCCCAAATTGTTCTATGATTAAAAACTTGCTTCCTAAAGACCTTTTAGTTGTATATTTTTATTTTCCTTCGTACCATTCGATGCCGTGATCTGTGTGTTAAGTGTTTCAGGCTTCATAGGGCAAGGTTGGTGTTCCGAGGGTTATCTGAAATGGTAGATCGATCTTGGATGAGATAGTCTGTGTTGGTCGGAATCGACGTGTCCGGCAGGTGGGTGTCGGCCGGAGCTGGTGTGTCCGACTTGTTGGACTTGGTGGCGGTGCTGATCCTTTGTCCCCGGAGGGTGGGGGGTACCTGCAAGAGACTCCGATGCTTAAGTTAGCAAGGGTATTAAGCAGGTATTGAGTAGAATCAGAGTATGAGTTATACCTGGGTGCTCCAGTGTATTTATAATGGTGAGATGTGGCCTCCTGTGGATAAGATAAATTAGTTATCTTATCTTATCTTTTATCTTTAAGGGAAGTCATCTTATCTTTAAGGGAACTGCCCTTCTCGCTGTAGGCTTGGGCCGCTTTAGGATTTGGGACGTGTTCCTCTATTTGGGCCCTTCCTTGGGCTTTCGTAGGGACTTGACCGAGATCTTTGGGAAGAGGTCGGGTTATCCTGATCTGAAGAGGTCGGTCGCTTTGTCTGTCGAACATCCCGAGTCGGTCATTTTGACCCAGGGTATGAACAGTGCCCCTGTTTGAGCTCGGACTTCTTTGAGGTCGAGTCTTTGACTTCGGTCCTTCTTTGGTGAAGCCGAACTCAAGCATTTTGTCGATTCCTTTGTATCAGCTTTTGAATGTAGAACGTTTTCTCTAAAAGCGCGCGCTTTTATATCGGCGCTTTGGGAACGTGCGAGGGTTTAATGTTTTCCTTAATTTTAGCATTAATTTCCCCGTTTCCCTTTGGATCTTTATTTCGATTTCGAAAGCCCAGAAATGGTTTCTCTCCTTTCTCCCTTTTCATAACTTCTTTTCTCCATTCTCTCCGCTCTTCTGTTTTTTGTTTTGCGCTTCTCCTTTTTCTGTGTTTGCGGCGTCGTTCTGGCGTTTCTGGAGCTTCTTGTTTTCGCCTGGAGTTTCACATTTCTCTCTTCGACATCGCTCTTTGTTCGCGTTCTTTGTGAGAAGGCTTTCCCAGATTTCGTCTTCTATCTTCAGTTTCTTGGAAGCTTGCTGCTCATTCCAGGTTGGTACTAGCTTTCTTGCTTCTTTCGTAGCTTCGTCTTTAGTTTTTTGGTGAATCTTCTGATTTTGCATGTTTGAAAGCTTGAACCTTGATCTTGTGTTTGTTCGTCACTGTAAATGTGTTTTCCTTGGCTTTCTTCTTTGCGATTTTTCTTGGAATTTACTATTGCTTTCTGGTTGCTTTTGATACTGGTTTAGAAAATCTGCATCCGTTTCTTATCTTTTTTGGAGATTGCTGATCTTTTTGAAAAAAGGTTGCATCTTTAACGATCCCATGCTTTGTTGCTGTGTTTTTCTTTGATGAAAAGTGCTTTGTTGTTTTGGTTCCTTCCTTTTTTGAGAAATGGTAGGATGTAAGCTGTAGAGTATTTTTGGAAACCTTGCTTTATTGCTGCCTCCAAAGGATGCCCTAGGACTTTGGTTTGAGTCTTGGGGTTTTCCTTTTCGTGGTTTCATCGTTTGAGAAGTATTGATCGAGTTGTTTTCTCCCTATCCGAGATGTTTGTAGTAACCCCTATCTTTTTTCTTACTTTGTAGGATTTAGTTGGCCTCATGTCTTCTCGCAATAACATTGTAGAGATGTCTTCCAGAGTTCCCGAGGGGATGTCCGATTGGCTGGACTCCCTTGTTTTGTTGTGTGTTTCTGTTGTGGATGCTAAATTTTGCACAGAGCTGAGGAAGCGTCATAGGATTTGTGGGAACAATGCTCGCGAGGGGGATTACGAGCTTGTTGCTCCTGATTCTGATGAGAGGGTTTGCTTTCCGACTTCCATCGAGAGGGAGCGTCCTTTCTTCTATGCCTATGAATACTTTTTCAGCCAATTGAATGTTACTTTTCCTATTACTGCTTTTGAAACCGACCTGTTGTGGTCGTGTAATATTGCTCCATCCCAGCTTCACCCCAATTCCTGGGGTTTTATTAAAAGTTTTCAACTTCTCTGTCATGAACTAGATGTAACACCTTCCCAGACTCTGTTTCTTTACTTGTTTGTTTCTGCCAAGCCTGGCGGCTCTTCAAAAAAGAAAGCTTCTTGGGTTTCTTTCCGGTCCGCCCAGGGCCATAAAGTGTTTGCGATGTATGATGAGTCCTTTAAGGACTTCAAGAATTATTTCTTTAAAGTTTGAGCTGTTGAGGGGCCCGCCCCTTTTTTCTTGATGAAAATGATGAGCCTTCTTTCCCTCTAGAGTGGCAGAAGGATGTAAGAGTATCTCGCTATACTTGGGAGATGCTTGATGATGTCGAGCGTGCTTTTGTAGTCGTTCTTGAGGATTTGTGGGGGAAGCCTCCCCATCTGGATACGAAGAGATTTCTGAATGATCCATCATTGGTTCGGCCTGTTTTGGGTATTTTGCTTGTCTATTGGCCCAACTTGCCTCTATGTTTATTTCCTTTCTTGTTCCTCTTTTGTAACTCTTTGTCGTGGTTGTTTTTGTGTTTGCAGAGATGTCTAAGAATAATGACTCCATGAAGGCCTTCAAGAAGGCGAAGAAGGCAACTGCTGCTTTAAACATTTCGGCCAAAGTAGTCGGCGAGGGATCTTCCCAAGCTCCAGTTAAACCTCCTATTCCGAGTTCTCCCGGGCCGAGGAAAGCAATTCCTATTCCTCGGGTTCGTCTGGTCGATCCTCCACAATCTTCTGCTGCAGCTCCTGGTGCCCCTCCTAATAAGAAGCAAAAAACATCCGAGCCCTTCAACCTGGATGCCCCAGATTTTGATGCTATCGAATTTGTTGACCAGCAAATTGCCCCCTATGGTGGGCTTTCTATGGACAACGTTTCTCTTCTTCAGCATTTGTATTTTATCACCAAAAGTAGTGTGAAGATGGCTCATATGGGTGCGGCTATATTCCGGACAGTTCAGGGGATTCCGATTCATGCCACAAAATCCTTCATGGAAGAGGCCAAATCAGAATTTGATCGGATCAAGGGTCTGAAGGAGGAGTTGGAGGTGAAGTTGGCAAAGGTGGAGAAGGCCAGTTCTATTGCCTTGGCTGCATCTTTGAAGCTGGCCGAGGACATGGCATTGAAACATAAGGATAGTTATGTCTCGGCTTATAGGGAATTGATGCATCTTCGGGAGGATTTGAAAACTGCTCGGGTTAATTATGGTGAGCTTCAGGGTCACCTTGTGGGTAGCGTAACTTCTGCCTCCGAGAACCTGATGGAGCAGTTTCGGGTTGTTGCTCCTGATGCCGACTTGACTCTCATCAGCCTGGACAATGTCGTGAGGGATGGTAAGATTGTCCCTGATGACCAGGATGATGATGATGCTGATCCTCCCCCAGCGCCTTCTCATAAGGTGTCGGCCTCCTCTGTTCCTCCCGTTACATCTGATCCGGATTGCCAGATTCTGAATCGGGATGATGGAACCATAGATGCCGTGCCCCTTCAGACTCGTCCTCCTTCCCCTTGTCCTGACGTTGCCAAGAAGGCTCCTGACGTTTGCTGATCTCTTTCTGGATGTGTAGTTGGCCCGGCTTGTGGGCTTTTAAAACTTTTTATTGACATTTCCTAGTTGCTTGTTTAGCAACTTTTTATTTTGAAAAACAAAAGGTAGCTCGCTTTCCCTTCACGGTAGGTTTTGGTGGCCTTCCGGGCCTTATAACTTTTGTGGAGTAACAGAGGTAGTTTTTTGACTTGGTATTTTTTCAGTTTTCTACTGATGTTTGAAATCTTGTAACTCGGCCTCTTCGAATTTCTTTGTTTTATTGTTTGTAGCTTGGATCCTTTGAGGTTTGTGACTTATGGGTCCAACTTGTTTCTTGGTGGTTCTTTTGCGCTGGTCCCCTTTTAAGTTATTTCTATAATCCTCTTTTTTGGACCTTTGTCAGTTCTCTTCCAGGGATTACTTTAATAACTTTTTAGTGGCAGGAGTCCGACTTGGTTATGTCGGTCTCCTTTAAGTTATTTTTCGTAGTCCTCTTTCTTGGATCTTTGTCAGATCTCTTTCAGGGACTACTTGTATAACTTTTTAGTTTGGGACTAACTTTGTTATGTCAGGCCCTTCTAAGTTAAAGTAATCCTCTTTAATAGGGTTGGCCATACCTCTTTCCAGGGTTTACTTATAACTTGGGTTGACTTGGTCCGACTTCTGAACGTCGGCCAGTCTTTTAAGTTATTATATTAGCTATCCGTAAGACCTCATCTTGTTCTTTTTTTGGATTGCTTTCGATAACTTCTTACATTATTCTGTGTTCATCTTTGCCGATTTGTAGAAAATGGTTGGCGTCTTTAGATCGTCCTTTGGGTGAATCGCGTTTTCACCTTTATCGTGGTCGCGTAGTGAATTTGTTTTTCACTTTCTGCCGACCTGTTGCTTTATAATCGGACGATGAATACTTCAGATTAATGCGTCTTGGAATCTTGTAGAATATCTAAGTAAACTTTATTCAAAGAAAAAATGCAAATATATACATGTGGGATTTTCCTTGTCCCTTTAAGTCGGGTATGATCTAGGTCTCTACATGGTGCCTCAATAAAAAACCTTTTCAGGAAAAAGAGCGCATCCATTTAGTGAGATCCTTTACCTTTTCTAACTGTAGTACCTTCTTAGGTTGCAGGCGTGCCATGATCGATGAAGCTCTCGTCCATCAAGCTCGGACAGTCTGTAGTAGCCCTTCCCCAGTACTTCAATGACTCGGTAGGGTCCTTTGCAGTTTGCTGCCAGCTTTCCTTCTCCGGGTCAAGCTGTTCCAATGTCATTTCTGATTAGGATGAGATCATTCTCTGCGAAGCTTCTCGGCACTACCTTTAGATTATATCTGGAAGCCATTCGTCGTTTTAGAGCTTCTTCCCTGATCCGAGCTATTTCTTGGATTTCGGGAAACAAGTCGAGCTCTTCTCTCTGAAGTTGAGAGTTTGCTCGTTCATTGTAGTGGACTACTCGGGGAGATCCTTCTTTGATTTCTATTGGAATCATTGCCTCCGCTCCGTATGCCAGTCGGAATGGTGATTCGTTTGTAGTAGAATGGGGGGTTGTTCGATACGCCCATAGGACTTGTGGGAGTTCCTCAGCCCAGGCTCCTTTTGCTTCTTGTAGCCTTTGCTTTAGTCCGGCCAATATGACTTTGTTGGCCGCTTCGGCTTGTCCATTGGCTTGGGGATGTTCGACGGAGGTGAACTGGTGTTTTATGTTCAAGTCGGCCACCAATTTTCTGAAGCCTTCCTCTGTAAATTGGGTACCGTTGTCCGTGGTTATGGAGTATGGTACCCCGAACCTCGTAATAATGTTCCTATATAGGAATTTTTGACTTCTTTGAGCGGTGGCGTTGGCCAGGGGTTCTGCCTCGATCTATTTTGTGAAATAGTCTACTCCTACTTTGAGGAATTTTACTTGTCCCGATCCCTGTGGGAAGGGTCCGAGAAGGTCGAGTCCCCATTTCGCAAATGGCCAGGGTGAGGTCACGCTGATGAGCTCTTCTAGTGGGGCAATGTGAAAGTTGGCATGCTTCTGGCATGGTGGACATGTCCTTACAAATTTTGTAGCCTTCTTTTGTAGAGTTGGCCAATAGAATCCCGCCCGGAGTATCTTTTTGGTGAGAGCTTGCGCTCCGAGATGATTACCACAAATGCCGCTGTGTACTTCCTCCAAGACTTCCTTTGTGTTGGAAGTTGGTACGCATTTTAGTAAAGGTGTTGATATCCCTCTTTTGTACAGTGTGTTGTTTATGATAGTGTAGTACTATGCCTCCCTTTTCAGCCTCTTTACCTCCTTTTCATCTGTAGGGAGTTTTTCTGTTTTGAGGTAGTTTATTATGGGGGTCATCCATCCTTGATCCCGACAAATTATGGCTAGGATTCTTTCTTCTTCCGCTATTGACGGGTTTTGTAGTACCTCCTGGATGAGGCTTCTGTTGTTGCCCCCTGGTTTGGTGCTGGCTAATTTTGAAAGGGCGTCAGCTCGGGCATTTTGCTCACGAGGTATGTGGCAGATCCTATATTCCTCGAGTTATCCGAGCTGTTCTTTGGTTTTATCCAAATATTTTTTCATGGTCGGATCTTTGGCTTGGTAGCTTCCTGTTATTTGTGAGATGATGACTTGTGAGTCACTGTAGATGTTGAGTTTCTGAGCTCCAACCTCCCTAGCCAGCTTCAGACCAGCTAATAGTGCTTCGTATTCTGCCTGGTTGTTTGAGGCCAGGAATCCAAATTTAAGGGAGAGCTCAAGTTGAGTTCCTTGGTTGCTTTCAATTATTACACCCACACCGCTTCCTGTTTTATTCGAGGATCCGTCTACGTATATGTTCCATTCTATGGGGATTTTCGGGATGTCTGTAAATTCTGCGATGAAGTCGGCCAGGTATTGCGATTTGATTGCTGTACGCGCCTTGTATTGAAGGTCGAATTCGGACAACTCGATTGCCCATTGTAGGATTCTTCCTGCTAGATCTATTTTCTGTAATATCCCTTTTATGGGTTGGTTGGTTCGAACTTTAATGGTATGCACTTGGAAATATGGGCGAAGCCGCCGGGATGTGAGGATCAGAGCGTAGGCAAACTTTTCTATTTTCTGGTAGTTCATCTCGGATCCCTGTAGTGCTTTGCTAATGAAGTAGACGGGTTTTTGCCCATGTTCGTCTTCTCTGACTAGTGCTGAGGCTATTGCCCGGCTCCCTACTGCGAGATATAATATGAGCGGTTCTCCTTCTCGTGGCCGAGATAGGATAGGTGGCCGTCCTAAGAACTTCTTGAAGTCTAGGAAGGCTTGCTCACATTCTGTCGTTCATTCGAACTGTTTTCCCTTTCTTAAAGTAGCATAGAAGGGAAGAGATCTTATCGCAGCTCCTGCTAAGAATCGGGATAGAGCGGCCAACCTCCCGTTGAGTTGTTGTACTTCTTTGATACAGGTTGGGCTCTTCATGTTGAGTATGGCTCGACACTTGTCTGGATTTGCTTCAATCCTCCTTTGTGTGAGCATGAAGCCCAAGAATTTGCCGGCTTCTACTGCGAAGGTGCATTTTGCGGGGTTGAGCCGCATGTTGTGTTTCCTGATAGTGTAAAACACTTGAGTCAGGTCGGATAACAATGTATCTTCGCTTTGTGTCTTTATCAACATATCGTCTACATAAACTTCCATGATTTTTCCGATGTGATCTGAGAAAACTTTATTCATTAGCCTTTGATAAGTAGCTCCTGCGTTCTTGAGACCAAAAGGCATCACGATGTAACAGTAGTTTGCTTTCGGTGTTAGGAACGAGGTTTTTTCTTGATCTGGTGGATACATGGGGATTTGGTTATACCCTGAATATGCGTCCATGAATGAGAGATACTTATATCCTGATGAAGCATCCACTAGAGCGTCGATGCTTGGGAGTGGGTAGGGGTCTTTTGGGCAGGCTTTGTTGAGGTCGGTGTAGTCGGTGCACATTCGCCACTTCCCATTAGACTTTTTCACCAAGACGATGTTTGCTAGCCATAGTGGATATTTGACTTCCCTTATGAACCCGGTCTCAAGTAGCGCTTGTACTTGTTCTTCTACAGCTTGGGCTCAAGTAGCTTGTTCTGGTCCAAGTTTTCTTCGTCTTTGTTGTACCGGCCGGGATCCCGGATAGACTGCCAATTTGTGGCTCATTAGTTCGGGATCAATACCTGGCATGTCGGCAGCTTTCCATGCGAAGAGATCAACATTATCTCGTAGGAATCGTATTAGTGATTCCTTTGTGTCTTCCTTCAGGATCATGCCAATATTAGTTGTTTTATCCGAGGTGTCTCTGATGAGCGGATAATTTGTATGCTTTTTAGCACTGTTTTTAGTATGTTTTTAGTATAATCTAGTTAGTTTTTAGTATATTTTTATTAGTTTTTAGTTAAAATTCACTTTTCTGGACTTTACTATGAGTTTGTGTGTTTTTCTGTGATTTCAGGTATTTTCTGGCTGAAATTGAGGGTCCTGAGCAAAAATCTGATTCCGAGACCAAAAAGGACTGCAGATGCTGTTGGATTCTGACCTTTCTGCACTCGAAGTGGATTTTCTGGAGCTACAGAAGCCCACTTGGCGCGCTCTCAACGGCGTTGGAAATTAGACATCCTGGGCTTTGCAGCAATATATGATAGTCCATACTTTGCCCAAGATTTGATGGCCCAAACCGGCGCTCAAAGTCTCCCTCAGAAATTCCAGCGTTAAACGCTGGAACTGGCATAAAACTTGGAGTTAAACGCCCAAACTGGCATGAGAACTGGCGTTTAACTCCAGAAAAGGTCTCTACTCGAAAATGCTTTATTGCTCAGCCCAAGCACACACCAAGTGGACCCAGAAGTGGATTTTTACGTCATTTACTCATCTCTGTACACCCTAGGCTACTAGTTTACTATTAATAGGATCTTTTGACATTGTATCAGTACCTCATGACACTTTACATGTTTTCTTTGTGTACTTTCCACGGCATGAGTCTCTAAACCCCATGGTTGGGGGTGAGGAGCTCTGCTGTGTCTTGATGGATTAATGCAATTACTACTGTTTCTCATTTAATCATGCTTGCTTCCATTCTAAGATAATACTTGTTCTTAATCCGGATGAATGTGATGATCTGTGACAATCATCATCATTCTCAACTATGAACGTGTGCCTGACAACCACCTCCGTTCTACCTTAGACTAAGTAGTTATCTCTTGGATTCTTTAATCGGAATCTTC
>NC_029777.3:62471237-62472456 GCF_000817695.3 Arachis duranensis
TTTTCAAAATCAAATCTTTTTCATAAAAATTTTTCAATCATATCTTTTTAATTGCTCTTTTCAAAATCTTCTTAATTGACTAATTGATTTAGTTCTCAATTTGCTTTGATTTTATTTTCTTTTTAATTTTCAAATTTTTATTTTAATTTTATTTTGTTTTATTTTAATTTTTTTCGTTAATTCAAAAAAAAAATTTATCTCTTTGCAATCATTATCATTTCCCTTTTGTCCATTATGGACTTAAGTGGGATTAATCAGTCCAAAAGGACTCTGGGGTCATATGCTAACCCCATTACAGCTGCATATGGGAGTAGCATCTGTACACCTCCCATCAAAGCAAGCAGCTTTGAATTAAATCCTCAACTCATTATCATAGTGTAGCAAAACTGCCAGTATTCCGGTCTTCCACAGGAAGAACCTACTGAGTTTCTGGCACAGTTTTTACAAATTGCTGACACAGTACATGATAAAGAGGTNNAGTTCTTACAAATTGCTGACACAGTACATGATAAAGAGGTAGATCAGGATGTCTACAGACTATTACTGTTTCCATTTGCTGTAAAAGATCAAGCTAAAAGGTGGTTGAATAACCAACCTACAGCAAGCATAAAGACATGGAAATAGTTGTCAGACAAATTCCTGAATCATTTTTACCCTCTAAAAAGGATGACACAGTTAAGGCTAGACATCCAAGGCTTTAAACAAGAGGATAATGAATCCCTTTACAATGCCTGGGAGAGGTATAGAGGTATGCTAGGAAAATGCCCCTCTGAAATGTTTTCAGAGTGGGTACAGTTAGACATCTTCTACTATGGGCTTACGAGTGGGTACAGTTAGACATTTTCTACTATGGGCTTACAGAAAAAGCTCAGATGTCTTTAGACCACTCAGCTGGTGGATCTATACACATGAGGAAGACAATTGAAGAAGCTCAAGAGCTTATAGACACTGTTGCTAGAAACCAATATTTATACTCTAGCAATGAGTTCTCTCCAAAAGAGGAAGTCATAGCAGTAGTCAATGACCCTAGTCCTCAAGAACAGATAATTGAGCTTAATCAACAATTGCTCCTAATGACAGAACAGTTAGCAGACTTTAAAGAGATGCTCTATGAAACTAAGGTTGCTAACAAGAGCATAGAACTGCAGTTAAATCAAGCAAAACAGCAAATATCTAAACAGATAACAGAGGAATGTCAAGCAGTTCAATTGAGGAGTGG
>NC_029777.3:62473498-62474119 GCF_000817695.3 Arachis duranensis
AGGAGCACAAGAGTGCAACTCTCATTCTGGGAAGACCTTTCCTAGCAACTGGACGAACTTTCATTGATGTACAAAAAGGGGAAGTAACCTTGAAAGTCAATGAGGATGAGTTCAATTTGAATGCTGTAAAAGCTATGCAGCATCTAGACACACCAAATGACTGCATGGGCGCTGACATTATTGACTCTCTGGTAGAAGAGATCAATATGGCTGAAAGCCTAGAATCAGAGCTTGAGGACATCTTCAAAGATGCTCAACCTGATCAAGAAGAAATAGAGGAGGCAAAGGAATTTTCGAAAATTCCTCAGGAGGAGGATAAGCCTCCCAAGCCTGAACTCAAACCACTACCACCCTCCCTGAAATATGCATTTCTGGGAGAGGGTGACACTTTTCCAGTGATTATAAGCTCTGCTTTAAATTCACAGGAAGAGGAAGCACTGATTCAAGTGCTAAGGACACACAAGACAGCTCTTGGGTGGTCCATAAGTGATCTTAAGGGCATTAGCCCAGCTAGATGCATGCACAAGATCCTACTGGAGGATAATGCCAAACCAGTAGTCCAACCACAGAGGAGGCTAAACCCTGCCATGAAGGAGGTGGTGCAGAAAGAGGTCACTAAAT
>NC_029777.3:62479946-62480830 GCF_000817695.3 Arachis duranensis
GCCGTTTTAAGGCTTCTTTCTTGGGTCCGAGTTTTTCTCGGACCTCGGGTGCTTGAGTACCTCGTTTTCGTTGGGTCCGACTTTGTCGTTGGTAGGTCCTTTTAAGTTATTTTTGTAATCTCTTTTTATTTGGCTTTTTGAGCCTTTTCAGAGTTACTTTATAACTTCTCACATTAATTTGAACCTCGTCGCTTTATCTTTGCCGACCTTGTGTGGCCTTTTGGCAAATGATTTTTCGCGTTTTGCCGAGCATAAATTAATGCGCCTTGGTGGGGTACTTTCTAGGATTTGCTTCATCATGAGGAAGAGAAAAATAGAGAAATTTGATTAGTATTAAAAAAGAAGGAATATTTACAAACTGTTTACCCTTTGACTAGGTCGGGTATTATACTTAGCCGGGTGTCTCATTAAAAAACCCTTGTAAGGAAAAAGAGTACACCTCGGGTTAAGTTTTTTCTAGCTGTAGTACCGTCTTAGATTACAGGCGTGCCAGGCCCTGGGCAGCTCATTGCCTTCTAGGTCGGAGGGAAAGTTATGTACTTCCATCTGGACAAAATAAGAGAAATCTTCAAACTACCTCAACTGCAAGATGATCCTGATTCCTTCAATAGGAGGATGGTGAGAGTAGATAAAGGGTTGGATCAAGTTCTAGAGGACATATGCCTCCCTGGGACTAAGTGGATAACCAATTCAAAGGGTTTCCCAAACCAACTCAAGAGGGGAGACCTCAAACCAATTGCAAGAGGTTGGCTAGACTTTATTGGGCGTTCCATATTGCCCACTAGCAACCGTTCTGAGGTCACCATCAAGAGAGCAGTGATGATCCATTGCATTATGCTTGGAAAAGAAGTGGAGGTCCATCATGTGATTGCTTGTGAGATCTA
>NC_029777.3:62480894-62481322 GCF_000817695.3 Arachis duranensis
AATTGGCCTACCCAAGCTTGATTTCCTTGCTCTGTAAAGAGGCTGGGGTGAAGATGGGAGTAGATGAGTTCATACCCATTGAACACCCAATCACCAAGAAGTCAATGGAAGGACAAGCGCAAGACAACTCCATCAAGAGGAGGGCGCAGGAATTCCTCCCTGAATTCCTAAGAATTGACTACTAGACCAGCCTAGAAGCATCTATCACCAAGTTGCAAGAGACTATGGAGCAACTGAAGGAAGAACAGCAGAATCAGAACTGCATGCTCTGCAAATTGCTGAAGGAACAAGAGAAGCAGGGGCGTGATCTCCAAGAGTTGAAACGCCAAAAGTTCTCCTCTCAAGCTGAGGGAGCATCCACTTCTCAAAATCAAGGTTGTTGAGTCCTAACTCTGTGAAAACCTCTATCATTAGGAGCCTATGTTTGC
>NC_029777.3:62482230-62482772 GCF_000817695.3 Arachis duranensis
TCTCAACGGCGTTGGAAAGTAGACATCCTGGGCTTTCTAGCAATATATGATAGTCCATACTTTGCCCAAGATTTGATGGCCCAAACCGGCGCTCAAAGTCTCCCTCAGAAATTCCAGCGTTAAACGCTGGAACTGGCATAAAACTTGGAGTTAAACGCCCAAAATGGCATGAGAACTGGCGTTTAACTCCAGGAAAGGTCTCTACTCGAAAATGCTTCATTGCTCAGCCCAAGCACACACCAAGTGGACCCATAAGTGGATTTTTACGTCATTTACTCATCTCTGTACACCCTAGGCTACTAGTTTACTATTAATAGGATCTTTTAACATTGTATCAGTACCTCATGACACTTTACACGTTTTCTTTGTGTACTTTCCACGGCATGAGTCTCTAAACCCCATGGTTGGGGGTGAGGAGCTCTGCTGTGTCTTGATGGATTAATGCAATTACTACTGTTTCGCATTCAATCATGCTTGCTTCCATTCTAAGATAATACTTGTTCCTAATCCGGATGAATGTGATGATCCGTGACAATCATCAT
>NC_029777.3:62482973-62489701 GCF_000817695.3 Arachis duranensis
TTTTCACTGAGAGGATGGGAGGTAGCCATTGACAACGGTGAAACCCTACATACAGCTTGCCATGGAAGGAGACTTGCGTGTTTGAAGAAGAAGACAGTAGGAAAGCAGAGATTCAGAAGATGGAGCATCTCCAAACCTCAACCTATTCTCCATTACTGCAAAACAAGTAATCATTTCATGTTCTTTAGCTTTTCACAATCAATCCTGATAGTTTCTGATATCCTGACTAAGATTTACAAGATAACCATAGCTTGCTCCAAGCCGACAATCTCCGTGAGATCGACCCTTGCTCACGCAAGGTATTACTTGGACGACCCAGTGCACTTGCTGGTTAGTTGTGCGGGATTGCAAAAGTGTGATTGCAATTTCGTGCACCAGTCTCCGATCTAGATTCTTTCTACTTCTCCTTCAGGTTGTGGTCGAAATTCTTCTCGCCTCTGAACTCCACCGAGCTCGATTGTGTGGAACTCTCCTCCTTCACCTCGGAGGTTTAGGCTTTCGTTATAACAGCGACGTGCCATCTTTTGATCTGCCTTTATCATAGCTATCCCTTCCGCAGTTGGGAATTTCATACATAGATGTGGGGTTGAAACTGTTGCGCCTAATTGATTTAACGTTGTCCGACCTATTAAGGCATTGTAGGCTGAGCTTACGTCAACCACGATGTAGTCTATCTTGAGTGTTCTGGATTGGTTCCCCTTTCCGAAGGTTGTATGCAGCGATACGTATCCCAGTGGTTGTACTGGGGCATCTTCTAGACCGAGTTTGTCGAAGGCAGTTTTGAATAAGATGTCGGCAGAGCTTCCGTGGTCAATTAATGTACGGTGAAGGTTGGCGTTTGCCAGTATGATTGTAATGACCATGGGGTCGTCGTGTCCCGAGATGATTCCGGATGCATCTTCTTTGGTAAACGTGATTGCTGGGATGTCTGGGGCTTCCGTTTTTCCTTCGACGTGGTATACTTCTTTGAGGTGTCGCTTTCGGGATGATTTGGAGATTCCTCCTCCGGCAAATCCGCCATGTATTACATGAACGTGTCTTTTCGGTGTGCGAGGTGATCGTTCAGATCGTCCAACATCCTCATCCCTTCTTCTTTTTCTTGGCTCGTCATCCCGATTGGCCAAAAACCGATCTAGCTTTCCTTCTCTTACTAGTTTTTCTATGACGCTTTTCAAGTCGAAGCATTCATTGGTGGAATGCCCTCGAAGTCGGTGATACTCACAGTATTCATTCCGATTTCCTCCTCCTCTTTTGCCTTTAAGTGGCCGAGCTGGAGGGATTTTCTCTGTATGGCAGACTTCTTTGTAAACATCTACCAAGGATACCCTAAGAGGAGTATAGTTATGATATTTTTTGATTTTCTCTCTGGAGCGATCTTCCTTTTTCTTGAATTCTTTATCTCGGTAGGCAGAACCAAACCTTGAGGTTTCGCCAAGTCAAGAGTTTTTCTCCATGTTGATGTATTTTTGTGCCCGTTCTTGTACTTCGTCTAAGGATGTAGGGTATCTCTTTGATATAGATTGGCTAAATGGTCATTTTGGGGGTAGGTTGTCAAACCATTTAATGGCTGTCTTGGTGAGAGTTGTTGGAAAGGCTTTGCAGCGAACTGCATCTGAGGCATCTGTGAGGTACATTCTACTTCTGAAGTTGCTGAGATGATGGTTGGGGTCCGAGGTGCCGTCATATAGAGTCATATCCGGAAGCTTGAAATCTTTTGGAATTTTGGTCTTCATAATTTCTCTGGTGAATGGATCTTGATCTTTCTGAGAGCTATCTTCTGTGGATGATCGAGTAGCTTTAGTTTTAAGATCGGCTTCGAGATTTACAAGCTTATCTTCTAGTTCTCTGCGCTGCCTTATCTCCCAGCGTAGATCTTCTTCCTTTTCACGTTGATGTTGGGCTTCTTTCTCGAGTTGCTCCAATCGATTTTGAAGTGCTTCTATTACTCCTGGATTTGATGAATTTTTGTCTCCATTGATTTTTGGAGTATCTTTGAGTATTGTGTCCGCGTTTTTATGCGGCGTTCTGTCTTTCAAACCTGAATCGTGGTCGTTGTCATGGTCATCTGCCATGTCAATGGGATGACTTCCAGGTTCCCCGGCAACGGCGCCAATGTTCCGAGGGTTATCTGAAACGGTAGATCGATCTTGGATGAGATAGTCTGTGTTGGTCAGAATCGACGTGTCCGACAGGTGGGTGTCGGCCGGAGCTGGTGTGTCCGACTTGTTGGCGGTGCTGATCCTTCGTCCCCGGAGGGTGGGGGTACCTGCAAGAGACTCCGATGCTTAAGTTAGCAAGGGTATTAAGCAGGTATTGAGTAGAATCAGAGTATGAGTTATACTTGGGTGCTCCAGTGTATTTATAATGGTGAGATGTGGCCTCCTGTGGATAAGATAAATTAGTTATCTTATCTTATCTTTTATCTTTAAGTGAGGTCATCTTATCTTTAAGGGAACCGCCCTTCTCGCTGTAGGCTTGGGCCGCTTTAGGATTTGGGACGTGTTCCTCTATTTGGGCCCTTCCTTGGGCTTTCGTAGGGACTTGACAGAGATCTTTGGGAAGAGGTCGGGTTGTCCTGATCTGAAGAGGTCGGTCGCTTTGTCTATCGAACATCCCGGGTCAGTCATCTTGACCCAGGGTATGAACAGTTGGCGTAAGGAATGAAGAGGAAGCGTGCAAAAATAGAAGGAACACAAGGAATTGAGGAGATGAACAGCGAGAAGTCACGCGGTCGCATGGCTTATACAACCACGCGAAATGGAAGAAATCAGAGTGACGCGTTCGCGTGCCTGACGTGACCGCGCGGATTGGAAGCTGCACGAACGACGCGAATGCGTGGACGATGCGCACGCATGGTACGAGAAACACTGAGTGACGCGATCGCGTGGGCGACGTGGCCGCGTGACGTGCGCGATCTGCAGAATTACAGAAGTCACTGGCACAGATTCTGGGCCACATTTCAACCCAGTTTTTGGCCCAAAAACACAGATTAAAGTCAGAGAACATGCAGAGACTCAAGACATCACTTCATATCATTCAATCATTACTCACAATTTTTAGGTTTTAGATGTAGTTTTTAGAGAGAGAGGTTCTCTCCTCTCTCTTAGGATTTAGGATTAGGATTTTTAGAACTTACGAATATTTTTATCTTCTTCATCTCAGGTTCAATGTTCTTATTTATTTATTTTATCTTTTATTTTTTTAATGACCATTCATGTTATGATTTTCTTTATTTGATATAAATTGAGGTATTTCAGACTCATGATTGTTTTTCCTTATTTTTAATTTAGATTATTTACTATTGGCTTTGGTTGATTAATTGGTGACTCTTGAGTTATCAAACTCATCGTGATTGATAATTATTATTCTTGATGATTAATTTAGATTCCTATAACTCTAGTCTTTCCTCAAGGAGTTGACTAGGACTTTAAGTATTAAATTGATTTGTCCACTTAACTGACCTTCATAGTTAGAGGTTGACTTAGTAGGAGCAACAGTATAGTTCTCATCACCATTGATAAGGATAACTAGGATAGGACTTCCAGTTTTCATACCTTGCCAAAAGTTTTATCAATTATTAATTTCTTAATTTCTGCAAACCATTTCTCTCATTCAAAACCTTTTCAAAACCCAAAAATATTGTTTTCTATAACCAATAATAATTCATACTTCCCTGCAATTCCTTGAGAAGACGACCCGAGGTTTGAATACTTCAGTTATTTATGGGGTTTGTTACTTGTGACAACCAAAACGTTTGTAAGAAAGGTTGATTGCTTGGTTTAGAAACTATACTTGCAACGAGAATTTATTATAACTTCTAAACCATCAATCTCCTGTTCTTCATCTACGTAGACGACATGCTAACAAAGACACAAAATGAAGAGACGCTATTGTCTAACTTGACCCAGGTGTTTGACACTATAAGACGGTATGGCATGTGACTCAATCCTGCAAAATGCACCTTCACAGTAGGAGCTGGCAAATTCTTGGGTTTTATGCTCACACAGAGAGGAATCGAGGCAAACCCGGATAAATACCGGGCCATACTTGACATGAAGAGTCCGACTTGTGTCAAAGAGGTACAACAACTCAATGAGAGGTTGGCAGCCTTGTCCAGATTTCTAGCCGGATTGGCAATAAGATCTCTCCCCTTCTACGCCACTCTATGGAAGGGAAAGAAGTTTGAATGACAACGGAGTGCGAGCAAGCCTTCCAAGATTTCAAAAGATTCCTGGGATAGCCACCTATCCTAACTCGGCCACGGGAAGGAGAACTACTCATATTGTACCTTGCGGTAGGAAGTCAGGCAGTAGCCTCAGCACTAGTCCGAGAAGACGACAATGGGCAACAACCCGTATATTTCATCAGTAAAACATTACAAGGATCCGAGCTGAACTACCAAAAAATAGAAAAGTTTACCTACGCTCTTATACTAACATCTCAACGACTTCGTCCATACTTCCAGGCCCACACCATTAGAGTTCAGACCAACCAGCCCATAAAAGGGATCTTACAGAAAACAGACCTAGCGGACAGAATCTTGCAATGGGCAGTCGAGTTGTCCGAATTTGATCTTCAGTACGAAGCTCAGACAACCATCAAATCACAATACCTGGCCGACTTCATTGCAGAATTTACAGACACACCGAAAATCCCCACAGAATGGAATCTCTACATGGACGGCTCCTCAAATAAAACTGGAAGCGGCGTGGGTGTGAAAGCGACCAAGGAACCCAAATCGAACTCTCCCTCAAATTCGGGTTTCCTGCCTTAAACAACCAAGCAGAATATGAGGCACTACTAGCTGGTTTGAAGCTGGCTAGGGAGGTTGGAGCTCAAAAGCTTATCATCTTCAGCGACTCACAAATAGTCACTTCACAAATAGCATGAAGCTACTAAGCCAAAGATCCCACCATGAAAAAGCACTTGGACAAAACCAAGGAACAGCTCGGACAACTCGGAGAATATGAGGTCTGTCACATGCCCTGGGAACAGAATGCCCGAGCTGATGCACTCTCAAAACTAGCCGGCACCAAATCAAGGGACAATAATAGAAGCCTCATCCAAGAAATTCTGGCCATAACTGGTCAGGATTAAGGATAGATGATTCCCATAATTAATTATCTCAAAACAGAAGCGCTCCCCACAGAGGAAAATAAGGCAAAGAGGTTGAAATAGGAGGTACAATACTACACTATCATAAACAATACTCTATACAGAAGAGGGATTTCAATACCATTGTTAAAGTGTGTACCGACTTCTGACACAAAGGAAGTTCTAGAAGAAGTACACAGTGGCATTTGTGGCAATCACCTCGGAGTATAAGCACTTACCAAAAAAGTACTTCGGGCAGGGTTTTATTGTCCAACTCTACAAAAGGAAGCCACAAAGTTCGTAAAAACATGTCTATCATGTCAGAAATATGCCAACTTTCATATCGCCCTACCAGAGGAGCTCATCAGCGTGACCTCACCTTGGCCATTCGTAAAATGGGGACTCGACCTTCTTGGACCCTTCCCTCAGGGATCGGGACAAGTTAAATTCCTCATAGTAGGGATAGACTATTTCATAAAGTGGATCGAGGTAGAACCCCTAGCCAACGCCACTGCTCAAAGAAGTCGAAAATTCCTGTATAGGAACATTGTCACAAGGTTCGGGGTTCCATACTCCATCATCACAGACAATGGCACCCAGTTCACAGATGCGGGCTTCAGAAAGCTAGCAGCCGACTTGAATATAAAACAACAATTCACTTCCGTAGAACATCCCCAAGCCAATGGACAAGCCAAAGCTGCCAACAAAGTCATACTGGCTGGACTGAAACGGAGATTACATGATGCAAAGGGAGCCTGGGCCTGATGACAAGTCATCATATACCCATTTTTCAAGCTAATTTCACTTGTTTTGTTAGCATTTATGCACTTTCTTGCATCCTAAGTAAGTGATTTGGAATGAAAATGCACAACTTCTCTAAATCAAGTAACCACCATGAATTTAATGTTAAATCATGAGGTTTAAGCTAATTTTAATTGCATTTTAATTGATTTATAAGCCTCTTGAATTTAGTGATACTTTGAGTGGTTGTTTGGTTTATTATAGGTGAAGAAAAGAAAAGAAAATGAAAAGCGTGGCCTAAGAAGCGTGACACAAGAAAAGGAAAGCGTGGCCAAAGAGGAGAGAAGCGTGCCGCATCACAATGGAGAAGCAACATTGCCCTCCACAAGGGCAGAATGCCCTCTAGGAGGGCAGCATTAAGTGACCAAGCAAGCTTAGGCAACTCTGCCCTGCCCACTCCAAGGGCAGAGCACAAAATGGTGCCTTGGAACCAAGAGAAGCAAAGTCTGCCCTGCCCTTGTGGAAGGCAGAATCGGGCTTCATGAGGAAGAAAATCAAAAGGAAAATATCAACTATGCATGCTACAAGGCTCGAGCAAGGGACCATGAGGAAGCCAAAGACTAAGGGTGACTAGCGTGCCAAGAGACCAAGAAAATAAGTAGCGTGTTTGCAAGCCCCCAGGATCGAACCCACGACTTGAAAGAAGGATCCTGCCCTGCCCTTGGCGCGGGCAGGGCAGCAATTGGAATAGCGCACCACACAAAATTTTCTGGCGCACCAAAATTGATTCCTGGCGCACCAATTCCTTCCTTGGCACGATCCTGGCGCGCGCGTTCCTTCCCTGGCGCACCAAACCGATCCTGCCCTGCCCTTGGCGCGGGCAGGGCAGCCTC
>NC_029777.3:62491095-62492444 GCF_000817695.3 Arachis duranensis
TTGGAGGACCCAAATCAACATTTATCTACTTTCTTGAGAATCTGTGACACGGTGAAAACCAATGGTGTACCTCTTGATAGCTATAAGTTGTTGCTCTTTCCATTCTCTCTCAGAGATAAAGCCACTCAATGGCTAGAGACCTTTCTAAAAGAAAGCATCAACACTTGGGATGACTTGGTAAGCAAGTTTCTTGCCAAATTTTATCCCCCTCAAAGAATCCTAAGATTGAAGACTGAGGTGCAGACATTCACTCAAATGGAGGCTGAAAACTTATATGAAGCATGGGAAAGATATAAGGCATTATTGAGGAAATGTCCACCCGAGATGTTCACTGAGTGGGACAAGTTGCAAAACTTCTATGAGGGACTCACTCTTAAAGCTCAGGAAGCACTTGATCATTCAGCTGGAGGCTCTTTACAACTCATGAAAACTACAGAGGAAGCTCAAAACCTCATTGATATGGTGGCTAACAACCAATATTTCTTTGCTCATCAAAGACAACGCCAACCATCACAGAGAAGAGGAGTAATGGAGTTGGAAGGAGTGGATTTAGTTCTAGCTCAGAACAAGATAATGTAGCAGCAGATTCAACAACAGTTTGAACAAATGGCCAAAAGAATTGATGGCTTGCAAGTTGCATCAGTGAGTGCCACAAGCCAACCACCAACTACTTGGGTGCAAGGTGAAGAAACTCAAGAGGAGCAACAGCAAGAGCAAGTCCAGTACATGCACAACCAAAATCTTGGAACAAATGAAGTCTATGGTGATACTTACAATCCATCTTGGAAGAACCATCCCAACCTCAGATGGGGAGACAACCATAATCAAAACCAACAACCATGGCAAAGAAACTCAAGTCAGAACAATTGGAAAAGCACAAACCACAACCCCCAGCCAAACACTAACCAAAATACATATAGAAAACCACAAAATAATTACCCCAACTCTAACCAGTATCCACCCAATAACCACCCAACAAATCCAAACACCTATCATCATCCATCAACACCCCAAAACCAACCAATCTCACAAGACTCCCAGAGGATCACTAATCTAGAGCTGCTCATGGAGAAAATGATGAAGAACCAAGAATTGACAACAAAGAACCAAGAAGCTTCCATGAAGAACTTAGAAAGGCAAATTGGGCAAATCTCCAAACAGATTTCTGTTGAGAAACCATCAAGTTCACTACCTAGTGACACCATTCCCAACCCAAAGGAAGAATGCAAGGTGGTGCAACTGAGAAGTGGAAGAGTGTTAACAGATGGTAACCAAGGAGCAACAAAGAAGCTTATGGAGAATGACACTGAGCCAACAAAGAAGGATGAAACCATCAACCAAGACAAGAC
>NC_029777.3:62492673-62495030 GCF_000817695.3 Arachis duranensis
CTTTCAAGAAGTTAGAGATCAACATACCTTTGGCAGAGGCTTTGGAGCAAATGCCCCTGTATGCTAAGTTTCTAAAAGAGCTTATCAACAAGAAAAGGGATTGGAATGAGAAGGAAACAGTGATGCTTAATGAGGAATGTAGTGCCGTGCTCCAAAAGGGAATCCCACCAAAACTCAGACCCTGGAGGTTTCTTCTTACCATGCACTATTGGAAACCTATTCATTAACAAAGGGATGTGCGATCTAGGAGCAAGCATAAATCTAATCCCATACTCTCTAGTGAAAAAGCTTGGCATAGAAGAGGTGAAACCAACAGAGATGACTTTGGAATTGGTGGATCAATCAATAATCTATCCTAAGGGGCTGATTGAGAACCTTTTAGTTAAGGTTGGCAAGTTCATCTATCCGGCAGACTTTGTGATCCTAGATTCTTCAGAGAATGGAATGACTCCATAATACTTGGTCGACCATTTTTGGCCATTGCTAGAGCCATTGTGGACATAGAGCAAGGAGAGATAACCCTTAGGATGCATGAGGAGAGCATCATCCTGAGAGTCTTCCCAGAATCACAAAGGAATGAAGAAACAAGCAGAATGAGTGATGACCTTCTTTCAAAGCAATCAACTGAAAAGGAAGTGGAACAGATAAACAAACAAATACAAGAAGAAAAGGGGATTCACAAGGAAGCAGGGGTGATCAGCAAGAAGGAAGGCATCATAACTCAAGTAACCGTCAAGAAAGGAAGATCAACAAGCAAGAAAAAGGTAAAGAGCAAGAAAAAGGCTCACAAAGGGTGGAAGAATAAGAAAATCCCAACTGAAGGATTTTCTAAGGGTGATAAGGTGCAATTAATATACCAACAGCAGGGAGCAGAAGATTATTACACTGTCAACCAAATTCTTTCTCTTGAGCATATGGAAATTGAGCATCAAAGCACACAGAGAAAGCTGACAGTGAGAGGCGACAAGCTGAGACATCACCAACATCAACCACCTTAAAGGGAGGTCAATGTCAAGCTAATGACAATAAAAGAGCGCTTGTTGGGAGGCAACCCAACCTGAGGTAGTTTCTTTTCATAGCTTTTCAATAAAAATGTTGAGTAATTGTTGTGCATAGCAAGGAGCTAAGTTTGGTGTTGCACACCAAAAACAATTTGAGGGAGAATGAAAACTTCTAAGTTTGGTGTTCCACAAAAAAATATCAATTGAAAACACATTCTCACCTCCTGCATGACTCTAGCTCCAAGCAATCAAACACATTATTCAACTGTTGAATTGTTTTCTAGCTTTTATTTCATTCAACTTTTAGCAAGGATACATGGTTTCAAATATGGTTAACTTGGTACATCCGAGACAGTGGCAAAACAATTAAGTTTGGTGTTCACACACCAAAACGTGTTCCCACACCAAAATGAATCCTAAAGCCACACTCAATTTATGCTTACTAACCATATAATCAAGGGCTTGAGAAGCAAGCAACTTTGAGGATTATGCAGGACATGAATCAACAATTGAAGACACTATGCATTTTGACTCAAAGAGGACATAGCAGAAAGAAAAATCAAAGGGCTGCAACTTCAAAGGTTGTACCTAAATTTAATCCTTGCTGCTGTGTATTATTTCGAACATGAAAATCATTGTATTTCTTGCTAAAGTGTTTATTTAACTACAAGTAAAATTGTTTGTGAAAATGCCAAGTCTGCATAATGCTTGTATCCATCACTTAGCTTTAAATATTGCTTTGTTTCCCAATTGCTTAAATAAAAGAATTTGATTTGAATTGAAAAGTAAAATGTCCAATGTTGCATGAGTATGAATGGAAGTTGGTGGTGGCACATGTGTTTGATTAAATGCATAACTCATGAAATAAGTGGTGCATAATATCATTCTCATTCAATTGTGAGTTAGCTTGCTGTTACAAAGACTTTTATGAAGAATGAAACACCCTTGGTAGCAAAAACAGAAAGAAAAAGGGAAAGAAAAAGCCAAAACGGCAAGAAAAACAAAGAATAAAGGTTGGACACCAATGGCTTGAACCTTAGGACAAATGTCTGTGGTGTTCTTGTACTGAGATCTGCTTGGATGAGTAAATTCTAAGGGGTATTTTGAAACCCGGTCACTTAGATCAACTGATTTGGGATGGCCAATTGAAAATCCACAATAAAGAGCAACTCAGATACAAAGCACTTAGTGATCCAAAGAGATGCTGGGCATCAATGATCCTAGGAAGAATTAATGAGCTAAGTGTCTGTGGTGGAAAGATGTTGAGCAAAAGAAAAGAAAATAAAGCCAAAGGCTATGCTGCAGCATGTGACACCCAACCTATAAGAAAGTAATAAGCTTGTTAAAGCATTATAA
>NC_029777.3:62495213-62506119 GCF_000817695.3 Arachis duranensis
GCCCCATAGATCAAGTTCTGCTATCTGCATAATAAGGATATGCATTCTTTTCTTATTCATTTCATTTACTCTTAGTTTTGATGCTTGCTTGGGGACAAGCAAGGTTTAAGTTTGGTGTTGTGATGACAAGTCATCATATACCCATTTTTCAAGCTAATTTCACTTGTTTTGTTAGCATTTATGCACTTTCTTGCATCTTAAGTAAGTGATTTGGAGTGAAAATGCACAACTTCTCTAAATCAAGCAACCACCATGAAATTAATGTTAAATCATGAGGTTTAAGCTAATTTTAATTGCATTTTAATTGATTTATAAGCCTCTTGAATTTAGTGATACTTTGAGTGGTTGTTTGGTTTATTTTAGGTGAAGAAAAGAAAAGAAAATGAAAAGTGTGGCCTAAGAAGCGTGACACAAGAAAAGGAAAGCGTGGCCAAAGAGGAGAGAAGCGTGCCGCAACTAATGAGGGAAGCAACCTTGCCCTCCACAAGGGCAGACTGCCCTCTAGGAGGGCAGCATTAAGTGACCAAGCCAAGGAAGGCAACTCTGCCCTGCCCACTCCAAGGGCAGAGCACAAAATGATGCATTGGAACCAAGAGTCGGGCTCCATGAGGAAGAAAATCAAGGAGAAAATATCAACTATGCATGCTACAAGGCTCGAGCAAGGGACCATGAGGAAGCCAAAGACTAAGGGTGACTAGCGTGCCAAAAAGCCGAGAGAAAAAGAAGCGTGTTTGCATCGGCCCAGGTTCGAACACGGGCGTGCAATATGGCAACCCTGCCCTGCCCTTGGCACGGGCAGGGCAGCATTTGTCCTGCCCTGCCCTTGGCGCGGGCAGGGCAGCGTTTAGCATCCCACGCACCAAACACTCTTCCTGGCGCACCAAATTTCCTTCTGGCAGCACCAACGCACGCCCGCCTCACATTCTGGCGCATCAGCTTTCCCGCCCTGCCCTTGGCACGGGCAGGGCAGCCTCTGGCGCACCAACCTCATGCCAGACGCGCACCACGCAGCACCAAGACGCAACATGGCCGCACCAACTCCAAGCACCAAGCATCAATTTTCTGCCCTGCCTTCCACAAGGGCAGGGCAGCCTCCTGGGAGTGGTTTTTGGGCCAAAATTCAAATTAAAAATTCATTTTAATTCATTTCTTCACCAATCCAAAAGCCCATCCAAATCCCTTTATCCAAGAATAGAAAGTGTATAAATAGGACTTAGTTTGATGTAATTAAAAACTTTTGAGCTATCTTTACTTTGAGCTTTGAATTTTATTACTTTGAGCTTTGAATTTCTACTTTTATTTTGGGAGCTTTTGAATTTCATTTTCTTTGAGCTTTCTTGAGAGACTTGTCCGAGAACTAAGAGGATCAAGGGAGAATTGATTGATCTCCTTCCTCCATTCTCTTGGGCAATTTTACTCTTCTGTTTTCTGAGTATTGGGTGTGTGAAATTGGGGAAATTCTGTCCCAATTCCCATTCAAGCTCTTTGCACTTTATTCTCTGCTTAATTGAATTCCAAATCTGTTCTTCTACTGCTTCATCTTTAATTTTCTGTTAATTTTACTGCAATTTACATCTTCTTTGATTAGATCCTGCAATCCCATTCCTCAATTCCCTTTTACTTTCTAGCAATTTATCTTTCTTGCCATTTAAGTTACTGCAATTTAAGTTTCTTGCACTTTAAGTTTCAGTCATTTACTTTCTTGCTCTTTAAGATTCTGCACATTTACAATTCTGTTCTTCAATTTACTTCACTTCTCCCTTTCCCCTTTACATTTACTGTCATTTACTTTCTGTTAAACACAAATCACTCAACCAAAACTTGATTCGCTTGACTAAATCACCCACTAAACTAAAATTGCTCAATCCTTCAATCCCTGTGGGATCGACCTCACTCTCGCGAGTTATTATTACTTGATGCGACCCGGTACACTTGCCGGTGAGTTTTGTGTTGGATCGTTTTCCACACATCAGGGCCGAGGAGCTCCCGCAAGTCCTATGGGCATATCGAATGACACCACATTCCACCACAAAGGAATCACCCTTCCGATTAGCATATGGAATGGAGGCAATGATCCCAATGGAGATTAAGGAAAGGTCGCCTAGAGTGATCCACTATAGTGAAGAAGCTAACTCCCAACTTCAAAAGGAAGAACTCGACCTACTCCCAGAAGTCCGAGAAAGAGCTCGGATTAGGGAAGAAGCATTAAAACGATGAATGGCTGTGAGATACAATCAAAAGGTAGCACAGCAAGTTTTTGCTGAGAATGACCTCATCTTAATCCGAAATGATATAGGAACAACTCGACCTATAGAAGGAAAGCTGGCAGCAAACTGGAAAGGCCCCTACCGAGTCATAAAAGTACTTGGAAAGGGCTACTACAGACTGTCCGAACTCGATGGGCGAGAGCTCCCTAGGTCATGGTATGCCTGCAACCTAAGAAGGTACTATAGTTAGGGATGATAAAGGATCTTAGGATAAGGCACACTCTTTTTCCTGAAAAGGTTTTTTAACGAGGCGCTAAACCAAGACCTACAAATCACCCAACTTAGAGGATTAACTTCCCGCATGTATATATTTGTATTTTCTTTTTTAATAAAATCTGTTCAGACCTTCTACAAATGCTCAAGCCGCATTAATTTGAAATACTCATCGTCCGATTATAAAGCTACAGTGAAAGTCAAATTCACTACGCGATCACGATAAAGACCAAAAATGAAAACCAAATTCATTAAAAGGTCGACCAAACGAGGGTTAAACCCAATCTCTACAAAATTGACAAAGATGAAAAAAGAATAATGCAAGAAGTTATAGAAAGTGATCCATAGAAAGGACCTGACGAGGTCCTAATAAAATGGATTGCTATAAAATAACTTAAAGACTGGCCGACGTAAAGAAGTCGGATCAGTCGCAATAACCAAAAAGTTATAAGTAAATCCCTGGAAAGAGGTTTGGCCAACCCTATAAAAGAGGATTACCATAACTCAGAAGGGTCCGACATGACAAAGTCAGCCCAAAGCGTAAAAGTTATAAAAGTAATCCCTGAAAGAGACCTGAACAAGGTCCAAGAAAGAGGATAACAGAAATATCTTAGAAGGGCCCGACATGAAAAGTCAGCCCAAAACATAAAGCTACAATCTAATCCCTGAAAGAGACCTGAACAAGGTCCAAAAAAGAAGATTATAGAAATAACTTAGAAGGGCCCGACATGACAAAGTCGGCCTAAAACATAAAGCTACAAAGTAATCCCTGAAAGAGACCTGAACAAGGTCTAAAAAGAGGATTACTAACAATAACTTGGACAAAACCGACGTAACGAAATTGGCGATCTCAGCGTTATACAAAGAAATTCCTAACAAAGACCTGAACAAGGTTCGAGCAAAACGAATTGCTAGAAATAGCATCAAGCAAAGGAATCAAGCCAATCCAAAGAAGTCAGACAATGAAAAGTTCCAAACCCCCGAAAATCGAAAGGTATCAAGATAAGTGCAGATAGACATGATATAAAAACTACCAGTTATAATAATAGCAAGCTTCAGAGGCCACCAAAACCAACCCCAAAAGCTTGGAAACTACTTTATTTTTCAAAAATAAAGTTGCTAAACAAGCAACTAAAAGAGTGTCAACAGTCAGCAAACACCATTTACAAAAGAAAAAAGTTCAAAGCCCACAGATAGAGTCATACGCCAATATATCGAGAATAACTAAAGAGGACCAGAGGCTTCCCAGTAGCTGCATCAACATGGGGCGAAGGAAGGCGAGTTTGGAGAGGTACAGGATCCACTGTCCCATCCTCTCGGTTCAAGATTTGACAGTCAGGTTCCAACTCAATTTCGGCTGAAGAAGCTGAAGAAGTTGGCACGACAGAAGCCTTGGCGATAGGCGCGGGAGGAGGCTCAGTAATGCCAGGGCATCTAGGCCAGTTTCACTGACCTTTTCTTTACTGTTTTAGGGTAGTTTCATGCGTTTTCCTAGTAAACAAGGCAAGTTTTGGGTGAAAATACACTTACACCTTCATTTAAGCAACTATTGTGAATTTTGCATGATTTCATGAGATTTTTGCCAAAATTGCATGATAATCTAATGATGCATAATCTCATGACTTTGGCTAGAGCTTTGATGCACTTTAATTGCTTGATTTCAGGACAAATGAAGCATGGAAGAATCATGTTAGCATTCACGTTAACTTAGTTAACGTGACTACTAACGTGGGATGGCAAATAGCTTGCAATGTTAATGAGAAAAGTGATCACCAATAATGCCTGCGAAGCCATTCATAGCCTACGTTAAGAGCCATGTTAACTAAGTTAACGTGGTACTTAACTTAGAAGAAAAAGAGGACTCCACGTTAATGAGAAACGTGAACTCCAATAACGTTTCTCCTCAACGTTAGTGGTAAAAGTGAACACCACTAATGTTGGGAAACTAGGCAATGCCCTACGTTAAGAGTCATGTTAACTAAGTTAACGTGAACTCTAACGTGGAAGAGAATCAACATTGCCAACGTTAGTGACATTCACTTTTGTCACTAACGTTGGATCATTAGCATTGCCTATGTTAACTCTCACGTTAAGATTGTTAACGTGAAAGTTAACGTAGAGTGGGGCTCAAAAAGCCAACGTTAGTGACACTCACTTTTGTCACTAACGTTGGGAGATGGCTTCATTACTACGTTAAGAGCCACGTTAACCTAGTTAACGTGGGTTCTAACGTAGGGGCTTAAGGCAATTAGAGCGTTAGTGACAAAGGTGAGTGTCACTAATGCTCTCGAAGGTGATAGGTGCCCACATTAAGAGCTACGTTAGCTAAGCTAACGTAAGACCTAACGTGGGAGGCAAAGGGCAAGCAACGTTAATGGGAAAAGTGATTCCCATTAACGTTTGCGAAAAGGGGCACAAGCCAACGTTAATGGGAAAAGTGAGTCCCATTAACGTTGGCCAAGAATTGAGAAGGAACGTTAGAAGTCACGTTAAGACTTCTAACGTTGAGAATAACGTGGGCATATAAGGGTGGAACGTTAGCGGAAAAGGTGAATGCCACTAATGTTCTCGCACCCATAAATGTATTCCACGTTAATCTCACTAAATGCCCAAGCCTAATTCATATTTCTCTGCAAGCTGGGCCCACTAAAGATGAGAATTTCTTCAACTCAAGGTCCAAAGCCCACATCCAAGACTTGAAGAACTCACTAGAAGATCATGAAGAGTAGTATATATAGGAGTAGTTTTGAACTAGATAGGAGCTTTTTGGACTTTTGGGAACTACTCTCTGCATACTTACTTTTCTGTATCTAGCATGGATTCTTCTTTTCTGCCAATTTTGATTCCTAGAGCTATGACCAACTAAACCCCTTTCATTGGGTTAGGGAGCTCTGCTGTAATTTGATGGATCAATATTAGTTTTCATTCTTCTTCTTCTATCTTTTCTCTTGATTTTACTAGAAAGCTTTCAATCTTAATTCAATTGGTTAGTTGTCTTGGAAAAGATACTCTCCATAATTGGATCTCTTCGGAACCTTGGAAGAGGAATGAAGAGATCATGCTAGAAATGCTTTCTCATGCTGGACCAATTTGGGTTTGGATGGATATGTGACTATAATCCTACCAATACTTGATTTGGGAAATGTATGTGGTATAATCAGTGACCATACTTCATCTCTTCTCATGAGCAATTGATCAAGGAATTGGCTATTGATCAAGATTTAAGAGATTGGATTACCAAGGAATTGGAATCCAATCATTGAAGATTGCCAAGGAGATCAATGAATGCATTGATTGAGGAAGAGATGAGAATGAACTTAATCCGGAGAAGTGCAACATCTCCTAAACCCAATAATCTCCCCATTTCTGATCTTACCCATTCTCTTTAATTTCTGCCATTTACTTTTATGAGCATTACCCCAATTCTCCATTTAAGATTCTGCACTTTAATTTCTGCTATTTAATTTCTAGCCATTTAAATTTCTGCATCTCAATCTCAATTCTGTTTAGCTTAACTAGCATATTCTTCTAACTAAAGTTGCTTGACCAATCAGTCCTTGTGGGATTCAACCTCACTCTATAGTGAGTTTTACTTGACGATAATTCGGTATACTTGCCGAAGGAAAATTTGTTGAGAGACAAGTTTCCATGCATCACTCAGCATCATCATCATCAGGTTCGTCAAGGACAATCTTACCGTCCCTCACAACGTTGTCAAGGCCAAAGAGGGTAAGGTTGAGCTCGGATGCAAGAATCCGAACCTGCTCCTTTAAGTTCTCATAAGCAGCAGTCACGCTGCCCACAAGGTGACCCTGGAGCTCGACAAAATCATCCCGGGCAATCTCCAATTCACCCCGGAGATGCACTACTTCTCTGTAGGCTGAAACATAGCTCTCCTTGTGCTTCAGCGCAGTGTCTTCGGCCAACTTCATAGAAGCCGCCAAAGCCACAGAACTAGCCTATTCACCCTTTAATTCTTTCTCCACCTTCGCTAACTTTTCCTCCAGCTCCTCCTTCAAACCTTTTATCCTATAAAATTCCGAGTTAGCCTCCATCATGAAAGATTTTGTAGCATGAACCGGGATACCCTGAGCAGTTCGAAAAAGATCCGCGCCCATATGTGCCATCTTCACACTACTTTTAGTTATGAACTCCAGGTGATGAAGAATAGACACATCATCCATTGAAGGACCTCCGTAGGGGGCAATCTGCTGGTCAACAAACTCGATGACATCAAAATAAGAGGCATCAAGGTTAAAGGGCTCAGATGTTTTTTACTTTTTTGAAGGAGGAGCGCCAGAAGCAGCAGCTAAAGTCTGGGGAGGGTCTGCCAGACGAACCCGAGGAGTATGGATCACCCTCCTCGGCACAGATAAGCTCAGCACGGACAACTTCACCTAAACCTGAGAAGATTCCTCTCTTGACGCTTTGGCCGATATGTTTTGAGCAGCAGTAGCTTTCCTTGCCTTTTTAAAGGCCTTCATGGAGTCATTATTTTTAGACATCTCTGAAAAAACAGAATCAACCACAGTAAAGGGTTACAATCGCAAAATTAGAAGAAGTAAAGCTAAAAAAGGAAAGGTAAAAATAAGTCAGACAGTACCCAACGTAGTCCGGACCAGGGATGGGTTCCCCAGAAACTTTTTTGTATCAAGGTGAGGAGGTTCCCCCCATAGGTCCTCTAGAACAAACACAAAAGCCCGCTCAACCTCGTCAAGCATATCCTATGAATAACGAGACACAGTCACATTCTTTTGCCATTGCAGAGGAAAAGCAGGCTCATCATTTTCATCAAGAAAAAAGGGGGCGGCCCCCCTCAAAAGCTCAAACTCTAAAGAAATAGTTCTTAAAGTCCTTAAAGGTCTCATCATACATAGCAAAAACTTTATGTCCCTGGGCGGATCTAAAAGAAACCCAAGAAGCTTTCTTTTTGGAAGAAGCCCCAAGCATGGCCAAAATGAAAAGATAAAGAAAGAGAGTCTGAGAAGGTTTGATGCCTAATTCATGACAAAGCAATTGAAAAATCTTGATAAAACCCCAGGAATTTGGATGAAGCTAGGACGGAGCAATGTTACATGACCACAACAAATCGGTCTCAAAAGCAGTAAAAGGAAAGGTAATGTTCAATAGGCTGAAAAAATATTCATAGGCGTAGAAGAAAGGACGCTCCCCCTCGACCGAAGTCGGAAAGTAAACCCTCTCGTTAGAATCAGGCGCTACAAGCTCATAATCCCTCTCTTGGGCACCGCTACCACAAACCCTATGATGTTTTCTCAACTCTACACAAAACTCAGCATCCACCACAGAAACACACATTAAGACAAGGGAGTCCAACCAGTCGGACATCCCCTCATGAACTTTAGAAAAGATTTTTGCGAGAAGACATAGCCAACTAGTCCTACAATCAAAGAAAAGATGGATTACTAAAACTACTCGAAGTATTAATCAAACACCTCAGGCAAGTCAACGAAGAGCAGCTCGGGCATAAATGGATACAACTCAACATAAAACATGCAAATAAGTGAAAAGTCAGGCATAGCAAATAAAAGGAAACCATGGAACTTATGCCAAAAGATCCAGGGGCATCCTTTGGAGGCAGCAAAGGAATAAGGAGACAGGAAAAATTTTCAAGTCTACATCCTGGCATCTCTCAAACGGAAAAAACCCTCCTTCAAACCACAACACTTCAAAATACAAAACAATCATAAAAATGTCATCATCACCCAACAGTCTATCAGTAAGTGGAAAAGCATGCCAAGTAGAAAATGACAAAAAATGCAATCTTTCTCAGAATCAAGCAAGTTCGTTTCAAACCAGAAAGCACATTCGGGAGCAGTAACAAAAACTCAAAGCCCTAAGAACAGCAACTATCAAAAAACGACGAAAGGACATACAAATTGAGGAAGCCCTAAAATGGCGCACATTGCAGAAGCGATCAGACACAAAGCAAGCAAAGAAAGATTCAAACTTTCTAAAGTAAAAGATCGAAACTTTCCCAAAATGGTATATAAAACAACGAAGGAAGTAAAAGAGCAGAAAGAAGAACCAACCAGGGAAAACCGAAAGCCTCAACGAAATTAAAGGAAGGAAATAGAGTCAGGAAGTCACCCTCTCACAAACAAAGGAAAGCACAGAATAATTGCCAAAACAAGCGTAACGGGAAGAAAAACAAAAACTGCAAACTTCAGGCAAAAACAGAAAGAGAGAAAGAAAAGGGAAGTTACGGAGAAGAGAAACAAGAGAAACGGGGCATTAAAAACCAATTAATGAGGGCATTAAAACCCTCGCGCATTTCCAAAGCTAGGACGCTAATACAAAAGCACGCGTTTTCAGAGGAAACGAAAGAAGAAATGTTCCGAATTAAAAAAGGAACTATACAAAGATAAAATCGACAAAATGCTCGAGTTCAGCTTCACGCAAGAAGGTTCGAAGTCCTAAAACTAAGACTCAACCTCCAAAATAAAAACCGAGCTCGAGCAGGGGCAGTGTTCATACCCCGGGTCAAGCTGTCCGACCCGGGATGTCTGGTGATAAAGCGACCGACCTCTTCAGGTCAGACTATCCGATCTCTTCTCAAAGAGCTCGGCCAAATTGCTAGGAAAGCCCAGAAAAGGGCCCAAATGGAGGAACACGACCCAAATCCAGAGGCAGCCCAAGCCTACAGAGAGAAGGGTGGTTCCCTTGAAGATAAGATGACCTCACTCAAAGATAAGATAAGATAACTAACTTATCTTATCTAAGAAGGTCGCTCTACACCATTATAAATACACTTGAGCACCCAGGTATAACTCACACTCTGATTCTACTAAAAACCTGCTTAATACCCTTGCTAACTTAAGCATCGGAGTCCTTTGCAGGTACCCCCACCCTCCAGTAATGACAGATTAGTGATGACAAGTCATCATATACCCATTTTTCAAGCTAATTTCACTTGTTTTGTTAGCATTTATGCACTTTCTTGCATCCTAAGTAAGTGATTTGGAGTGAAAATGCACAACTTCTCTAAATCAAGCAACCACCATGAAATTAATGTTAAATCACGAGGTTTAAGCTAATTTTAATTGCATTTTAATTGATTTATAAGCCTCTTGAATTTAGTGATACTTTGAGTGGTTATTTGGTTTATTTTAGGTGAAGAAAAGAAAAGAAAATGAAAAGCGTGGCCTAAGAAGCGTGACACAAGAAAAGGAAAGCGTGGCCAAAGAGGAGAGAAGCGTGCCGCAACTAATGAGGGAAGCAACCTTGCCCTCCACAAGGGCAGACTGCCCTCTAGGAGGACAGCATTAAGTGACCAAGCCAAGGAAGGCAACTCTGCCCTTCCCTTGTGGAGAGCAGAATCGGGCTCCATGAGGAAGAAAATCAAGAAGAAAATATCAACTATGCATGCTACAAGGCTCGAGCAAGGGACCATGAGGAAGCCAAAGACTAAGGGTGACTAGCGTGCCAAAAAGCCAAGAGAAAAAGAAGCGTGTTTGCATCGGCCCAGGTTCGAACACGGGCGTGCAATATGGCAACCCTGCCCTGCCCTTGGCGCGGACAGGGCAGCATTTGAATTGGCACGGTCTTGGCGCACCATTTCTCACTCTGGCGCACCAATTTCCTCGTCCTGGCAGCATCTGGCGTGCGCGTTTCCTCCCTGGCGCACCAAACCGATCCTGCCCTGCCCTTGGCGCGGGCAGGGCAGCATTTGAATTGGCACGGTCTTGGCGCACCATTTCTCACTCTGGCGCACCAATTTCCTCGTCCTGGCAGCATCTGGCGCGCGCGTTTCCTCCCTGGCGCACCAAACCGATCCTGCCCTGCCCTTGGCGCGGGCAGGGCAGCGTTTTTCATTCCTGGCAGCACCATCCGCACGCACTAACGCTCCCTGGCGCACCAAACTTTCCCGCCCTGCCCTTGGCGCGGGCAGGGCAGCCTCTGGCGCACCAACCTCGTGCCAGACTCGCACCAGGACGCGCCAGAATCACAACACGCCGCACCAACTCGCACATGGCCGCACCAAATCCATGCACCAAGCTTCATTTTTCTGCCCTGCCCTCCACAAGGGCAGGGCAGCCTCCTGGGAGTGGTTTTTGGGCCAAAATTCAAATTAAAAATTCATTTGAATTCATTTCTTCACCAATCCAAAAAGCCCATCCAAATCCCATTATCCAAGAATAGAAAGTGTATAAATAGGACTTAGTTTGATGTAATTAGGACCTTTAGCAACCTTTACTTTGAGCTTTGAAATTTTGCTTTCATTTTGAGCTTTTAACTTTTGTCTTTGAGCTTTCTTGAGAGATTTGTCCGAGCACCAAGAGGATAAAAGGAGAATTGATTGATCTCCTTCCTCACTTCTCTTGGGCAATTCTACTCTTCTGTTTTCTGAGCATTGGGTGTGTGAAATTGGGGAAATTCTGTCCCAATTCCCATTCAAGCTCTTTGCA
>NC_029777.3:62506477-62508346 GCF_000817695.3 Arachis duranensis
GTTTTTGGCGCCGTTGCCGGGGATTGAAATAGATTGACAATGATTAAGTGAAGTGGAGGTCTAGATTAAGCATTTTACTTTTCTGTTATTCTAACTCTTTCTAACACACTAACTGTTTGAGAAATTGCCTCTACTAACTCACTAACAATTTATCTCAAATAACTGCATTTAACTCTCAAGTGTGTTGTTGTTTGGTCATTCTGATTGTTTGTATATCACAGGAAATCAAGTTTCTACAGACAAGGGATATCATGACATGAAGCCACCACTCATTACACTCATCAAGAACAATTGTTCTTATGATGGAAGTCCATCAGAGGATCCTCAACAGCATATATCTACTTTCCTGAGAACTTGCAATGCAGTCAAAACTGATGGCCCAGATCAGGACACTTACAAGATCCTGTTATTCCCTTTCTCATTGAAAGGTGAAGCTGCACAATGGTTTGAAACTTTTCCCCAAGGAAGTATCACTAGTTGGGATGATTTGGTCACCAAATTTCTGGCCAAATTTACCTCATCCAAACAGATCATCCAGCTGAAAGAGGAGGAACATCTATTCATGAAGAGGGACGTCTATTCACACAAGGGGACGAAGAACCACTCTTCAAGGCTTGGGAAAGATACAAGAAAGCAACTGACAAAGTGGGCTTCCGAGCTTTTTACGAAGGATTAACCCCAGAAACAAGAAAAGCAGTGGACTACTTCTCAGATGGCCTACTCAAAGCAACAACAAATGCTCAAGGAATCACAGACTTCAATGACAAAGGAGACAACAACCAACATCCATCTAAGAAACCACATAATGCAAGCTCAGAAAAAGAAGTGGAAAATATTGAAGAGGTGAATGCGTTCAAGGACCAAAACAAACAAATGCACCATCAACCATAGCAAAACATAGAGTTTTCTGCTGCAGTAAATGCTAAATTTCCACCATGGAGACCTCATTCTTATCTGAGAATGAGGGAGCCTCAACATCAAGAACAAGGAAGTTTCCGCCAGGACAATTCCATGACCACAACCGATCAACATCCCCCACCCACTAATACCACCCAAAGCCAATACCCACAACACAGACACTTCCAAACCCATCTTAATTGGAGAAGGAGTGAGTACCAAAATCACAGACCAAGAGAATTCCATTACAACAACCCGAACTTCATAAACCATCAAAAACACCATTACAGCAATAACAACCACTGCATGCCGCCACCACACTCACCCTTCCTATCTTCAACATGTCATAACCATCCGACTCTACAAGACTCTCAGAGAATCACAAACTTGGAGATCCTAATGGAGAGAATGATGAAACATCAAGAGGAAACAACTAGGAACCAAGAGATGTTAATGAGAGGACTTGAGGAGCAGATAGCTCAATTGGCAAAGCACTTTGCAGAAATGGGTGAGAAGAAACCAAATACTTTCTTCAAAACCAGTGAAGATAAACCAACCAACAACGAAGATGCTACAAAGAAGGAAGGATGGAAAAGGATCATAGAGGACAATGAGAAAGGAAGTACCAGCCAAGAAAAACACAACAGAGAATTCCTTCAAAGAGAGACAGCGGAGAAAACTAAAGACAAACAGAAAATCTCCACTAGAAAGTTTTCACTAGGGGATCAAGTGATGATCAATACTCAACCCTTGAAGGTGTCCCCACAGTTGTCTGGTCACTACACTGTGACTAAGATACTTCCACAAGAGTGCATAGAAGTCATCAAAGAGGAAATAGGAAGGAAATTCATAGTGAAGACAGACAGGCTAAGGCACTGTGATTTCCGACCCCCATGATAAGCAAAAATGAAGATGTCAAGCTAGTGACAATAAAAGAGCGCTTGTTGGGAGGCAACCCAACCTGAGGTAGTT
>NC_029777.3:62510265-62511768 GCF_000817695.3 Arachis duranensis
TGCCCTGCCCTTGGCGCGGGCAGGGCAGCATTTGAATTGGCACGGTCTTGGCGCACCATTTCTCACTCTGGCGCACCAATTTCCTCGTCCTGGCAGCATCTGGCGCGCGCGTTTCCTCCCTGGCGCACCAAACCGATCCTGCCCTGCCCTTGGCGCGGGCAGGGCAGCGTTTTTCATTCCTGGCAGCACCATCCGCACGCACAACGCTCCCTGGCGCACCAAACTTTCCTGCCCTGCCCTTGGCGCGGGCAGGGCAGCCTCTGGCGCACCAACCTCGTGCCAGACTCGCACCAGGACGCGCCAGAATCACAACACGCCGCACCAACTCGCACATGGCCGCACCAAATCCATGCACCAAGCTTCATTTTTCTGCCCTGCCCTCCACAAGGGCAGGGCAGCCTCCTGGGAGTGATCTTTGGGCCAAAATTCAAATTAAAAATTTATTTGAATTCATTTCTTCACCAATTAAAAAGCCCATCCAAATCCCATTATCTAAGAATAGAAAGTGTATAAATAGGACTTAGTTTGATGTAATTAGAACCTTTAGCTACCTTTACTTTGAGCTTTGAAATTTTGCTTTCATTTTGAGCTTTTAACTTTTGTCTTTGAGCTTTCTTGAGAGATTTGTCCGAGCACCAAGAGGATAAAAGGAGAATTGATTGATCTCCTTCCTCACTTCTCTTGGGCAATTCTACTCTTCTGTTTTCTGAGCATTGGGTGTGTGAAATTGGGGAAATTCTGTCCCAATTCCCATTCAAGCTCTTGGCATTTTGTTTTCTGCATAATTGAATTCCAAATCTGTTCTTCTATTGCTTCATCTTTAAATTTTCTGTTAATTGCTTAATTAACTCAGATCTCGGAAGGAAATTGGGTTTTAGGCTCTGCTACCTAAGCCCTTGGGTCCTGAGATCACAATTCATTTTGGGTTCTTCTGTGAACCATTGATGCATTTTATTTTCTTGCTGTTTGAATGCTTATTGCTCCTGATTTAAATTCTGCTCAATCTCTTGCTACAATTTACTTCAGCTTTGTTTAGATCTTGCAATCCCATTCCTCAATTCCCTTTTACTTTCTAGCAATTTATTTTCCTTGCCATTTAAGTTACTGCAATTTAAGTTTCTTGCACTTTAAGTTTCAGTCATTTACTTTCTTGCTCTTTAAGATTCTGCACATTTACAATTCTGTTCTTCAATTTACTGCACTTTTCCCTTCCCCCTTTACATTTAATGTCATTTACTTTCTGTTAAACACAAATCACTCAACTAAAACTTGATTCGCTTGACTAAATCACCCACTAAACTAAAATTGCTCAATCCTTCAATCCCTGTGGGATCGACCTCACTCATGTGAGTTATTATTACTTGATGCGACCCGGTACACTTGCCGGTGAGTTTTGTGTTGGATCGTTTTCCACACATCAAGTTTTTGGCGCCGTTGCCGGGGATTGAAATAGATTGACAATGATTAAGTGAAGTGGAGGTCTAGATTAAGCATTTTTCTTTT
>NC_029777.3:62512963-62528614 GCF_000817695.3 Arachis duranensis
ATTGGGTGTGTGAAATTGGGGAAATTCTGTCCCAATTCCCATTCAAGCTCTTGGCATTTTGTTTTCTGCATAATTAAATTCCAAATCTGTTCTTCAATTGTTTCTTCTTTAATTTTCTGTCAATTTGCTTAGTTAATTCAGATCTGGGAAGGAAATTGGGTTTTAGGCTCTGCTACCTAAGCCCTTGGGATCCTGAGATCATAATTCACTCTTGGTTCTTCTGTGAACCTCTGCTGCATTTTATTTCAATTCTGTTTGAATGCTACTTGCTCCTGATTTAAATTCTGCTCAATCTCTTGCTACAATTTACTTCAGCTTTGTTTAGATCTTGCAACCCCATTCCTCAATTCCCTTTTATATTCAAGTCATTTATCTTTCTTGCCCTTTAAGTTACTGCAATTTAAGTTTCTTGCACTTTAAGTTTCAGTCATTTACTTCCTTGCTCTTTAAGATTTTGCACATTTACAATTCTGTTCTTCAATTTACTGCACTTTTCCCTTCCCCCTTTACATTTAATGTCATTTACTTTCTGTTAAACACAAATCACTCAACTAAAACTTGAAGCGCTTGACTAAATCAACCACTAAACTAAAATTGCTCAATCCTTCAATCCCTGTGGGATCGACCTCACTCATGTGAGTTATTACTACTTGATGCGACCCGGTACACTTGCCGGTTGGATTTGTGTGTTGGAAATTCATTTTTCCACAAAAACACCATCAATTAGCACCACCACCAAGTCCAACAAGTCAGACACAACAGCTCCGACCAGCACAGAAGATATCGTTCGAGATTGACCTATAATTTCAGGTAACCCTCGGAACACCCAGGAATTGGGGTGAAGTTGGGATGGAGCTACATTACAGGACCATAATAGGTTAGTCTCAAAAGGGGTACAAAGAAGAGTAATATTCATTTGACTAAAAAAGAAGTCATATGCATAGAAAAATGGGTGCTCTCCAGCAATTCGGGTAGAAAAACAGACCCTTTCCTCAGAATTTGGAGATACAAGCTCATAGTTCTTCTCATCACTACCATTACCACAAATCCTATGGAATTGCCTAAGTTGCTGACAAAACTCAGAGTTAACCAACAAAACACATAGAAGAACCATAGAATCCACCCAATCAGCCATGCCCTCAGGGACTTGGGAAGATGTCTCAACAATATTTTTGCGAGAAGACATGAGGTCAACTAGTCCTACAACAAGAAAAAAATATTGGATTAGTAAAAAACATCTCGGATGAAAGCAAAATAACTTGGCTAACATAATCCAGTGCAGTACAAGCAATAAAAGGAAACCCAGGACCCACACCAAAGATCTAGGGGCATCCTTTGGAGGTAGTCACAGAACAAAGACTCAGGAAAATCTACAAGCTCACACCTCGATAACAACCCCTTTCAACTAAATCAACACTCTGAATAGAAGGCCAAGATCCACAGGTAAAACTATCAAAATAACTACCCTCCAGACCCATAGTCCTAGTTTAGTCAACAAAACGAAGCAACCAAATAACAAAACAGCTCAAGAAGAAGTCATCAAAGACACAACCTTTTTCAGAGAAATAAAAAATATAAGTTATCTTTTGCAAAATTTATCAACTAAGAAAACTATCAACATGGCAAAAGACATCAAAGGAGCAACTTTTCGAGAAAGCAAGTGGGTTCATGCAGATCGCAAAAGAAGAAAAATAAACGGCACAAACTCTAAGATACAGAAGGTTCATTTCAAAAGCAAGAAACACCCCCACAACAATAAACAAGCAGATGCACGGCAATACCAAAAGGTTCAAACTTTCTAAAGTCAAAAAAGGCACAATGCAAGCGACGAAGAAAGAAAGAAAGAATCAACCTGGAAAAAGGGAGAAAAGTATGGAGAAAGCTGAAAGCAGAAGCGGCAGGGATTAGAGTCACCTCTCGAACATAAAGCCTCATAGAAGTTGAAAATGGAAGATGGAATCCAGAGTCACCCTTTCATAGCAAGGAAAGCACTAATGATCGCCAAGAATACGGCACAGAGAAGAAATACGAATATTGCGAACTTCAGAAAATAGAAAGAAAGAAAGAAAAGGAAAGTTACGGAGAAGAAAAACCGTTTTTTAAGCGTGAAATTCAAAATAGAGAGGCTAAGAGAAACGGGGCAATTAAAAACCAATTAATGAGGGTACTAAAACCTTGCATATTCCCAAGGCTAAGAGCGCTAATGCAAAAGCGCGCGCTTTTAAGAAGAAGCAAAAGAAAAAGTTCCATATTCAAAAAGGAGAATGCTACAAAGATGAAGTCGACAAGATGCTCGAGTTCGGCTTCACCAGAGAAGGATCGAAGTTCTAAAACTAAGACTCGACCTCAAAAAGAAAGACCGAGCTCGAGCAGGGGCACTGTTCATATCTTGGGTCGAGCTATCCGACCCGGGATGTTTAGCGACAAGGCAAACAACCTCTTCAGGTCAGACTATCTGACCTCTTCTCAAAGAGCTCGGCCAAATTACCAAGAAAGCCCAAATAAAGGGCCCGAATAGAGGAACACGATCCAAATCCAAAGGCAGCCCAAGCCTATAGAGATAAGGGCGATTCCCTTGAAGATAAGCTGACCTCACCCAAAGATAAGATAAGATAAGATAAGATAAGTAACTTATCTAAAAAGGACACTCCACACCTCTATAAATACACTGGAGCACCCAGGTATAACTCATACTCTAATTCTACTAAAAATCTGCTTAATACCCTTGCTAACTTAAGCATCGGAGTCCTTTGCAGGTACCACCACCCTCCGGTGACAAAGGATCAGCAGCATAGCTAGTCAAACAAGTCGGACACAACAGCTCCGGTCACCACCCACCAGCCAGACACGTCAACTCCGACCAGTACAAAAGATCTCGTCCGAGATTGACCTACAGTTTTAGGTAACCCTCGGAACATTGGCGCCGTTGTCGGGGAACCTGAAAATCATCCCATCACCATGGCGAATGACCATGACAACAACCACGATTCAGATCTAGAGGATAGAACGCCGCACAAAGACGCAGACACTACACCAAAGGATACTCCTCAACTTAACAACGAAAAGAATTTTCCAAATGTGGGAGCCATGGAAGCGCTTCAAGACCATTTAAAACAACTTGAAAAAGAAGCCCAACATCAACGAGAGATTGAAAAAGACCTACAAAGGGAAATAAGGCGATGCCGGGAATTAGAGGACAAACTCCTAAAACTCGAAGCCGATCTCAGGGCCAAAGCTAATCGATCCCCTCATGAGGATAGCTCCTGCAAGGACCAAGATCCATTTACCAAGGAGATCATGAAGACCAAAATTCCAAAAGACTTTAAACTCCCAGATATGACTTTGTATGATGGCACTACAGATCCCGGCCATCATCTCAGAAATTTCAGAAGTAGAATGTACCTCACCGACACCTCAGATGCAGTTCGCTACAAAGCCTTTCCAACTACTTTAACAAAGACAGCAATTAGATGGTCCGACAATCTACTTCCTAGGTCGATCTCAAGCTTCAACGACTTAGCCAAGAAGTTTCTGGCTAGATTCTCCATCCAAAAAGATAAGGCTAAGCACGCCCCAAGTCTATTAGGAATCAAGCAAGGAGATCGGGAAAGTCTTCGCAACTACATGGAAAGATTCAACAAAATATGCCTGGACATACAAAGCCTACCAACAGTGGCCGCCATTATGGGCCTCATCAATGGCTTGCAAGAGGGACCTTTTAGCCAATCTATATCAAAAAAATACCCCACATCTCTGAATGAAGTGTAAGAACGAGCAGAGAAGTACATCAACATGGAGGAAAACTCTCGACTAGGAGAGACCTCAAAATTTGGATTCACCTATCCCTCCTGGATAAGGATAAAGAGTCCAAAAAGAAGGAAGATCGACATGGGGAAAAAATAAAAAAATACCACAGTTACACCCATCTTTGGGTGTCCCTTGTGGATGTTTGGAGAGAAGTTTGCCACACTGAAAAAATACCCCAGCTCGACCACTCAAAGGCAAAAAAGGAGGAGGAAATTGGACCAAATATTGTGAATACCATCAAATCCGCGGGCATTCCACCAACGAATATTTTGACTTAAAGAATGTCATAGAAAAACTAGTAAGAGAAGGGAAATTAGATCAGTACTTGGCCACCCGGGACGATGAGCAAAGAAAAAGAAGAAGGGACGAAGATGTCGGACGAACTGAGCGATCACCAGAAAGACACGACCACATGATACACGGCGGATTTGCTGGAGGAGGAATCTCCAAATCATCTTGTAAAAGATGTCTTAAAGAAGTATATCATGTTGAGGGGAAGGAAGAAGCACCTGACATCCCCGCAATTACTTTCACCAAAGAAGACGCATCAGGTATCATCTCAGGAAATGATGATCCTATGGTCATCATTATTATACTGGCAAACGCAAATCTCCACCGCACACTGATAGACTGATGCAGGTGGAAATTGTCTTGCAACAGATTACCTTCGGCAAGTGTACCGAATTTGTCGTCAAGTAAAACCCACAATAGAGTGGGGTCGAATCCCACAGAGATTAACAGATTAAGCAATCAATGGTTAATTGATTATCCTAGTTAGACGATTCAGATTTGGATGATGAGCAGCAAGAATTGTAAATTTACAGAAAAGTAAAGAAAGCAATAAAAGTGCAGAAAATAAAATGGCAAGAAAAGTAAATGTAAGAAATAAAATGAACATTGGGATCAAGAGATATTGCAATCCTCCGGATCATGTTCATTCTCATCTCTTCCTCAATCAATGCACTCATTAATCTCCTTGGCAATCTTAATTGATCGAATTACAATTCCTTGTAATTCAATCTCTCAAATCTTGATCAATAGCCAATTCCTTGGTCAATTGCTCATGAGAAGAGATGAAGTATGGTTACTGATTATACCACATGCATTTCCCAAATCAAGTGTTGAGAGGATTATAGTCACATATCCATCCAAACCCAACTTGGTCCAGCATGAGAAAGCATTTCTAGCATGATCTCTTCATTCCTCTTCCAAGGTTCCGAAGAGATCCAATTATGGAGAGTTTCTTTTCCAAGACAACTAACCAATTGAATGAAGATTGAAAGCTTTCTAGTAAAATCAAGAGAAAAGAAAGAAGAAGAAGAATAAGAACTTCAATTGATCCATTGAATCACAATAGAGCTCTCTAACCCACTAAAAAGAGTTAGTTTATCATTGCTCTTACCAAAATAGAAAGGAAAGAAAGTGCAGAAAAGTAAAGATGAAGATTAAAACTAAAATTTAAACTTCAAAATTCATAAATGAAAAGTACAAACTAGAATTAAACTACTACTAAGAAAAAGAAAAGAAAAGAAAAGGAAGAAGAGTGGTTGAGGGGAGGGGTCCGAAGACCCACTCCCCTTGGAGTGTGCCAATTTACAGAAGTTCGAATTGGTCTTCACTCTCTCCCCCTTCCTTCAATTCTCCCGTCTCTAGCATTCTTTGAATGTAAAAACTAAGGCCTTTATATAGGCTCTCCTAAATTACAAAATGAAATTAAAAGCAAATTACACTTAAATGAAAATTCCTATTCTAGATGCTTCTTGTGGTCTTGATTGGTTGACAATTGTGGGCTTGCTTGCTTGAGCTTTGAAGTGGACTTGAGAGAGAAGTGGGTCAAGTTGAGGTCCAGGTGCCAAAGTTAGTGCTAAAGTTAGCCACACTAACACTACAAGTGTGGCGTTAGTGCTAAAGTTATTGTGGCTAACGTTGCACTTGCTGCCCAGTTGGTGTTTTTGGGGCTTAAAAGATTCCTCTTGTTTGTGCTTCAATTTCATGCTCACTATAGAGTATTATACATCGTTGGAAAGCTCTGAATGTCAGCTTTCTAACGCAACTGGAATCATCTCAATTGGACCTCTGTAGCTCAAGTTATGCTCCTTTGAAGTGGACATGGTCGCTGGCATATATGCCAACGTTACTGGAAATGTTGATTGCCAATAACGCTAGCGATCAGGGCTTCATTATTGCCAGTTTCTGAAGCTCAAACTTAGTGTCCACCCCATACTATTATACATTGTTGGAAAGCCCTGGATGTCTACTTTTCAATGCCTTTAGAAGCGCATCATTTGGAGCTCTACAACTCGAGTTACACTTCTTGGAAGGTGAAGAGGTCAGTTGACCTTAATACAGGTTGATACCATGTTCATCGTTGCACTTTCAGGGCAGGTTTTCTCCCTCAAATTTAGTGTAAACCATGTAGTGCCATATATTCTTGGAAAGTTCTGGAATCCTACTTTCCAATACCAATAGAATCACCTCATTTGGAGTTTTTTGGCTCAAGTTATGCGTGTTTGAAGAAGGCATGGTCAGGCTGTCAGGTACCACGTTAACTTCCACGTTAACTAAGTTAACGTGGGAGTTAACGTGGCTCATGGTGGCATGTGTGGCTCCTTCCAACGTTAGTGACAATTTTGGGTGTCACTAACATTGGCGAGCACCTTCTTTTTTCACACGTTAGCCTCCACGTTAACTAAGTTAACGTGGAAGTTAACGTGGCTGCTTGGGGGGTTGTGTGGTTGCTTCCAACGTTAGTGACAATGTTGGGTGTCACTAACGTTGTCGACCACTTTGTTCCTTCACATTAGCTTCCACGTTAACTAGGTTAACGTGGGAGTTAACGTGGCTTAATGTGCTTTGGCCAACGTTAGTGACAATGTTGAGTGTCACTAACGTTGGCTTCCCCCCTTCCTTCTTAATGTTAGAGGCTACGTTAACTAGGTTAACGTGGACTCTAACGTGGCCACTCATGAGTTTGGTCCAACGTTAGTAATAATGTTAAGTGTCACTAACGTTGGCTCCATTTCCTTTCTTCAAAGTTAATGCCACTAACTTTTCTCACTAACGTTGTGGCTTTCCTTCCTTCCATGTTAGTGCCCACATTAGTGTAACTAACGTAGCCACTAACGTGGCTCTTCTCTTCTTCTTTTGGCCTGAAATCAATCAAACAAAGTGCATCAAAGTCTTGCTCTTAATCATGGGATCATGCATCATCCAATTTATCATTCAATTTATGCATAATTCTCATGAAATCATTCAAAATTCACAATGTTTGCTAGAATCAAGATGTAAGTGAATATCTACCTAAAACTAGCTTATTTCCTAAGAAAATGCATGAAACTACCTTAAAAACAGTAAAGAAAAGGTCAGTAAAACTGGCCAAAATGCCCTGGCATCACAACACCAAACTTAAAGCTTGCTTGTCCCTAAGCAAGTACTGGAACAAGAGAATGATGAATGGAATGCCAAGAGAAATGAGTCATTCTTGTGGAAGTCATGTCCCTGTTTTTATGGTGGTTTCATGCATAGCAACTTAGGTTCATTCCTGGCTTTTAGACCTTTATCATGTCCTCGAATACTTACTGTGATTGCATCACATGAGACTTTTATTCATTGATCCTTTTATTGTCATTTCAGGGCTTATTTTTGTTCTTAAGCTAAGTGCTCTGTAAGGGGAAAACTCTTTAAAATAAGCTTTCAGCCAACACTCCCGAACCAGTTGGTTCAAGGTGCTAGCTGTTGAAGCACCCCTAAGGACTTACTTGCTCAAGTCTCTCCCCCCATACATACACACCACAGGCATATAGTTTATTTATTTTCTTTTCTTGAGACCTTGGTGTCCAGCACCTCTTTGGGTTACTAAATGCTCTGTAGTGAAGGTTACTCTTGCTAGTGGACTTTCAGCTGATAATCCCGAGTTAGTTAACCCAAGTTACCAAGTGATAAGGCACCCCTAAGAGCTTATTCATCCAAGTAGATCCCTCACACAGGAGCACCACAGACACTTGCCTTAAGATTAAAACCATTGGTGCCTAGCCTTATTGCTTACTTTTTTTCTTTGATTCTTCCACTTTCATTGTTCTTTCCCTTTCTCTTATTAGGATATTGTTATTTAGCTAGTCTCATGGGGTGTGTTCAAAGCATATGATTTAGGACAGATAGTTGTCTTCCCACCTTGTGGTTGAACCAACTTAGCTAACTTATGACCACACCACAAACTCAGGAACTTACTCCATAGTATGAACTCCACTCTGGTCTTTTGTAAAATACTCATTCTCTTTTTCATTTGATTCAAAAGGACAAGCATACAATTAAGTAAAGCAAGGATGCAGTGACATAAAGGCTAGAAAACACAGCCTTAATCAATAAAAAGTTTAAAAGACAGAATTGACATGCTTATTTACAAGGAGTAAGCACACATACATACAAAGAACTTAGGAGACAATCATGCAGTTGAATGTACTGGAAATAAGTAAGAGGAAAAAGAAACTTTACCACCTTGTAGTTCATCTTTATTGTTGTTGCCCTTTTTCTCCTACTTTTCCTTCTTACACCAGACAATAGAATGATTGCTTATACTCAAGCAACAATTAAAACAGTGGTGATGGGGTCCATGATGGATCATGAATGTCTTAGAATGAAGTGTGAGTATGCATGTGTTTCAGCAAGCAAGGTTAAAAATACAATAAAGACACAAGAGATACAAACAGAGACATTTTGATTGCATTAATAAGTGGTGTTGGCATGGAACTTGCATGAAAGTTAAGTGGCAACACCAAACTTAGTGTGCCACTATCAATTTAGAATGTTGCAAGTACCCAGTGAAGATTGAAAATCAAATTGTTGCATAGCAACACCAAACTTATAATGCAATCATATGCCAAATTATTGAAAGTAAACTAAGCAAAGCAAGGAAATGTTACCTACGGTTGGGTTGCCTCCCAACAAGCACTCTTTTAATGTCATTAGCTTGACATGTTGTTCATGAATTTCTTCCTCTTCTTCCACTTTGTTAAGAAGAATGACCTCAAGAGGAAAGAGGAGCCAGTTACTGCCCCTTGTTTTGAGTGCCTTTCCCCAGCAAGCATTCTTTTGTTGTTAGCTTGTGTAAACTTGCTTGTTGGGGTAGGGGTGGGATGGCTTTTGGTTGACCTTTTCTTCTTCATGGATATTGTCCTTCTTTTCTTGGTCACCATCCTCTTTTTAGTGCTCATGATGATTGCTTTCACCACCTTAATTTCAGTACTTGGGTGTTGTATGATGGTCGGAGCATCCTCTTCATCAAGAGCTTCTTGAATTGGTGGTTCAATGAACTCACCCTTTATGCAACTCTCTGTTTCATTGGAGTGTGGGCTCCCTTGATTGACTTCCTCCCTTTCTTCTACATGATGTTGCATTGAGTCTTTTGGGAGTGAGTTTGCATGTTCCTTGGTCCCCACTAGTAACCTCTGTGGGTATGGAGCCTTAGGCTTATATATTCTCACAACCTCCTCTTCTTTCATATGAATCTCACTTGGTATCGTTTCCTCTTTTTCTTGTTCTTTTGATTCCTCCCTTGGGTTTGCCATGGTATCACTGAGAGAATTGTGGGTAGTGATTTGCTTTGATAGATATCCAACTTGTGCCTCAAGCTTCTTAATGGCACCCCACCGGTTCTGCATAATGGTTTTTACTTCCTCTTGGAAAGTCCTTCTGTCCTTAGATTCTTCCAAGAGCATTGCCAGTAGATTCTCTATCCTTGATAGCTTATCCTCTAGGAGAGGGTGTGCAGCTGGGGTGAAATTTGGAGTTTGAGGGTGGCTACTTTGTGAATGGAATTGGTTATTTTGTGGTTTTATGTTCTGAGAGTGGTATGACTTTTGTGGGTTATTGTTCATACCCTGGGTCGAGCTGTCCGACCCGGGATATTCTACAGGCAAAGCGACTGACCTCTTCAGGTCAGGACAACCCGACCTCTTCTCAAAGAGCTCGGCCAAGTCACAGGAAAGCCCAAACAAATGGCCCAAATAGAGGAACACGCCCCAAATCCTAAGGCGGCCCAAGCCTACAGAGAGAAGGGTGGTTCCCTTAAAGATAAGATGACCTCACTTAAAGATAAGATAAGATAAGATAACTAACTTATCTTATCCACAGAAGGCCACATCTCACCATTATAAATACATTGGAGCACCCAGGTATAACTCATACTCTGATTCTACTCAAAACCTGCTTAATACCCTTGCTAACTTAAGCATCAGAGTCCCTTGCAGGTACCCCCCTCCGGAGACGAAGGATCAGCACCACTACCAAGTCCAACAAGTCGGACACGTCGGCTCCGACCAACATAGAAGATCTCATCCAAGATCGGCCTACAGTTTCAGGTAACCCTCGGAACATTGGCGCCGTTGCCGGGGAACCTGGAAGTTATCCATTAACATGGCGGATGACCATGACAACGACCACGATTCAGGTTTGGAAGACAGAACGCCGCATAAAAACGCGGACACGATACTCAAAGATACTCCAGAAACCAATGAAGACAAAAATTCATCAAATCCAGGAGTAATAGAAGCACTTTAAAATCGATTGGAGCAACTTGAGAAAGAAGCCCAACATCGACGAGAAAAAGAAGAAGATCTACGCCGGGAAATAAGGCAGCGCCGAGAATTAGAAGATAAGCTTATAAAACTTGAAGCTGATCTCAAAACTAAAGCTACTCGACCATCCACAGAGGATAGCTCTCAGAAAGATCAAGATCCATTCACCAGAGAAATTATGAAAACCAAAATTCCAAAAGATTTCAAGCTTCCGGATATGGCCCTATATGACGGCACCTCGGTTCCCAACCATCATCTCAGCAACTTCAGATGTAGAATGTACCTCACTGATGCCTCAGATGCAGTTCGCTGCAAAGCCTTTCCAACAACTCTAACCAAGACAGCCATCAAATGGTTCGACAACCTACATCCGAAATCCATCTCGAGTTTCGACGACCTGGCCAAGAAGTTCCTGGCCAGATTCTCCATACAAAAGGATAAAGCCAAACACGCACCTAGCCTACTAGGGATCAAGCAAGGAGATCGGGAGAGCCTTCGCAACTACATAGAAAGATTTAACAAAACATGCATGGACATACAAAATCTTCCAACAGAAGCTGCCATTATGGGCCTCATAAATGGCCTACGAGAAGGACCATTTAGCCAATCTATATCAAAGAGATACCCGACATCCTTAGACGAAGTACAAGAACGGGCACAAAAATACATCAACATGGAAGAAAACTCTCGACTTAGCGAAACATCAAGGTTCGGTTCTGCCTACTGAGATAAAGAATCCAAGAAAAAGGAAGATCGCTCCGGAGAGAAAATCAAAAAATATCATAACTATACTCCTCTTAGGGTATCCTTGGTAGATGTTTACAAAGAAGTCTGCCATACAGAGAAAATCCCTCCAGCTCAGCCACTTAAAGGTAAAAGATGAGGAGGAAATCGGAATGAATACTGTGAATATCACCGACTTCGAGGGCATTCTACTAATGAATGCTTCGATTTGAAAAATGTCATAGAAAAATTAGTACAAGAAGGAAAATTAGATCGGTTCTTGGCCAACCAGGATGAAGAACCAAGGAAAAGAAGGAGGGATGAGGACGTCGAACGATCTGAACGATCGCCTCGCACACCAGAAAGACATGTCCACGTGATACACAGCGGATTTGCTGGGGGAGGAATCTCCAAATCATCTCGCAAGCGACACCTCAAAGAGGTATACCACGTCGAAGGAAAAAAGGAAGCCCCAGACATCCCAGCAATCACGTTTACCACGGAAGACGCATCCGGAATCATCTCGGGACATGACGACCCCATGGTCATTACGATCATACTGGCAAACGCCAACCTTCACCGTACACTAATTGACCAGGGAAGCTCTGCTGACATCTTTTTCAAAACTGCCTTCGACAAACTCGGTCTAGAAGAAAAAGAGCTAAGAGCGTACCCGAACAGCCTGTTCGGACTAGGAGATACCCCAGTTCAACCGCTGGGATACGTATCGCTGCATACAACCTTCGGAAAGGGGAACAAATCTAGAACACTCAAGATAGACTACATCGTGGTCGACGTAAGCTCAGCCTACAATGCCTTAATAGGTCGGACAATATTAAATCAACTCGGTGCAATAGTTTTAACTCCACATCTATGTATGAAATTCCCAACTGCGGAAGGGATAGCTACAATAAAGGCAGATCAAAAGATGGCACGTCGCTGTTATAACGAAAGCCTAAACCTCCGAGGTGAAGGAGGAGAGTTCCACACAATCAAGCTCGGTGGAGTTCAGAGGCGAGAAGAACTCCGACCACAACCCGAAGGAGAAGTAGAAAGAATCCATATCGGAGACACCTCGGATAAAACAACTAATATTGGCACGATCCTAAAAGGAGACATAAAGGAATCACTAATACGGTTCCTACGAGATAATGTTGATCTCTTCGCATGGAAAGCCGTCGACATGCCAGGTATTGATCCCGAACTAATGAGCCACAAATTGGCAGTCTATCCGGGATCCCGGCCGGTACAACAAAGACGAAGAAAACTTGGACCAGAACGAGCTCAGGTTGTAGAAGAACAAGTACAAGCGCTACTTGAGGCTGGGTTCATAAGGGAAGTCAAATATCCACTATGGCTAGCAAACGTCGTCTTGGTGAAAAAGTCAAATGGGAAGTGGCGAATGTGCACCGACTACACCGACCTCAACAAAGCCTGCCCAAAAGACCCCTACCCACTCCCAAGCATCGACGCTCTAGTGGATGCTTCTTCAGGATATAAGTATCTCTCATTCATGGACGCATATTCAGTGTACAATCAAATCCCCATGTATCCACCAGATCAAGAAAAAACCTCATTCCTAACACTGAAAGCAAACTACTGTTACATAGTGATGCCTTTTGGTCTCAAGAACGCAGGAGCTACTTATCAAAGGCTAATGAATAAAGTTTTCTCAGATCACATCGGAAAAATTATGGAAGTTTATGTAGACGATATGTTGATAAAGACATAAAGCAAAGATACATTGTTATTCGACCTGACTCAAGTGTTTTACACTATCAGGAAACACAACATGCGGCTCAATCCCGCAAAATGCACCTTCGCAGTAGAAGCCGGCAAATTCTTGGGCTTCATGCTCACACAAAGGGGGATTGAAGCAAATCCAGACAAGTGTCGAGCTATACTCAACATGAAGAGCCCAACCTGTATCAAAGAAGTACAACAACTGAATGGGAGGTTAGCCGCTCTATGCCGATTCTTAGCAGGAGCTGCAATAAGATCTCTTCCTTTCTATGCTACTTTAAGAAAGGGAAAACAGTTCGAATGGACGACAGAATGTGAGCAAGCCTTCCTAGACTTCAAGGAGTTCTTAGGATGGCCACCTATCCTATCTCGGCCACGAGAAGGAGAACCGCTCATATTATACCTCGCAGTAAGGAGCCGGGCAATAGCCTCAGCACTAGTCAGAGAAGACGAACATGGGCAAAAACCCGTCTACTTCGTTAGCAAAGCACTACAGGGATCCGAATTGAACTACCAGAAAATAGAAAAGTTTGCCTACGCCCTGATCCTCACATCCCGGCGGCTTCGCCCATATTTCCAAGCGCATACCATCAAAGTTCGAACCAACTAACCCATAAAAGGGATATTGCAGAAAATAGATCTAGCAGGAAGAATCCTACAATGGGCAATCGAGTTTTCCGAATTCGACCTCCAATACGAGGCGCGTACAGCAATCAAATCCCAACACCTGGCCGACTTCATCGCAAAATTTACAGACATCCCGGAAATCCCAATAGAATGGAACATATACGTAGACGGATCCTCGAATAAAACAGGAAGTGGTATGGGTGTGATACTTGAAAGTAACCAAGGAACTCAACTCGAGCTCTCCCTTAAATTCGGATTCCCGGCCTCAAACAACCAGGCAGAATACGAAGCACTATTAGCTGGTCTGAAGCTGGCTAGGGAAGTTGGAGCTCAGAAACTCAACATTTACAGTGACTCACAAGTCATCACCTCACAAATAACAGGAAGCTACCAAGCTAAAGATCCGACCATGAAAAAATATTTGGATAAAACCAAAGAACAGCTCGGACAACTCGGGGAATTTAGGATCCACCACATACCTCGTGAGCAAAATGCCCGAGCTGACGCCCTTTCAAAATTAGCCAGCACCAAACCAGGGGGCAACAACAGAAGCCTCATTCAGGAGGTATTACAGAACCCGTCAATAGCAGAAGAAGAAAGAATCCTAGCCATAATAGGTCAAGATCAAGGATGGATGACCCCCAAAAGAAACTACCTCAAAACAGAAGAACTCCCTACAAATGAAAAGGAGGCAAAGAGGCTGAAAAGGGAGGCACAGTATTACACTATCATAAACAACATGCTGTACAAAAAAGGGATATCAACACCTTTACTAAAATGCGTACCAACTTCCAACACAAAGGAAGTCTTGGAGGAAGTACACAGCGGCATTTGTGGTAATCATCTCGGAGCGCGAGCTCTCACCAAAAAGGTACTCCAGGCGGGATTCTATTGGCCAACTCTACAAAAGGAGGCTACAGAATTTGTAAGGACATGTCCACCATGCCAGAAGCATGCCAACTTTCACATTGCCCCACCAGAAAAGCTCATCAGCGTGACCTCACCCTGGCCATTTGCGAAATGGGGACTCGACCTTCTCGGACCCTTCCCATAGGGATCGGGACAAGTAAAATTCCTCATAGTAGGAGTAGACTATTTCATAAAATGGATCGAGGCAGAACCCCTAGCCAATGCCACCACTCAAAAAAGTCGAAAATTCCTATATAGGAACATTATTACGAGGTTCGGGGTACCATACTCCATCACCACAGACAACGGTACCCAATTTACAGAGGCAGGCTTCAGAAAACAAGTGGCCGACTTGAACATAAAACACCAGTTCACCTCCGTCGAACATCCCCAAGCCATTGGACAAGCTGAAGCAGCCAACAAAGTCATATTGGCCGGGTTAAAGCGGAGGCTACAAGAAGCAAAGGGAGCTTGGGCCGAGGAACTTCCACAGGTCCTATGGGCATATCGAACAACCCCTCATTCCACTACAAACAAATCACCATTCCGACTAGCATACGGAGCAGAGGCAATGATTCCAATAGAAATCGAAGAAGGATCTCCCCAAGTAGTCCACTACAATGAACGAGCAAACTCCCAACTTCAGAGAGAAGAGCTCGACTTGTTACCCGAAATCCAAGAAAGAGCTCGGATCAGGGAAGAAGCCCTAAAGTGACGAATGGCTTCCAGATATAATCAAAAGGTAGTGCCGAGAAGTTTTCTAGAGAATGATCTCATCTTAATCAGAAATGACATTGGAACAACTCGACCCAGAGAAGGAAAGCTGGCAGCAAACTGGAAAGGACCCTACCGAATCATTGAAGTACTGGGGAAGGGCTACTACAGACTGTCCGAGCATGATGGACGAGAGCTTCCGACGAGAGCTTCCCCGATCATGGCACGCCTGCAACCTAAGAAGGTACTAGAGTTAGAAAAGGTAAAGGATCTCACTAAATGGATGCGCTCTTTTTCCTGAAAAGGTTTTTTAATGAGGCACCATATCGAGACCTAGAACATACCCGACTTAAAGGGACAAGGAAATTCCCACATGTATATATTTGCATTTTTTCTTTGAATAAAGTTTATTTAGATATTCTACAAGATTCCAAGACGCATTAATTTGAAGTATTTGATGTGTGGAAAACGATCCAACACAAAACTCACCGGCAAGTGTACCGGGTCGCATCAAGTAATAAAACTCACGGGAGTGAGGTCGATCCCACAGGGATTA
>NC_029777.3:62528625-62528965 GCF_000817695.3 Arachis duranensis
GTGAAGTCGATCCCACAGGGATTGAAGGATTGAGCAATTTTAGTTTAGTGGTTGATTTAGTCAAGCGAATCAAGTATTGGTTGAGTGGTTTATCATTAACAGAAACTAAATTGCTTGGAATGTAAAGGGAGAGGGGAGAATTGCAATAAATTAAAGAACAGGAAAATAAAAGATGCTGAATCTTAAAGGACAAGAAATTAAATGACTGAAACTTAAAGTGCAAGAAATGTAAATTGCAGTAACTTAAAGTGCAAGAAATATAAATTGCTTGAATGGACAAAGGGAGTTGAGGACTGGGAATTCAAAATTTAAGCAAGGGAAATTAAATTGCAGCAATTAA
>NC_029777.3:62529252-62530313 GCF_000817695.3 Arachis duranensis
TGAATGGAGATTGAGACAGAAATTCCTCAATTCTTCACACCCAAGACTCAAACAAGAAAAGTAAACAATGCTCAAGCAAGAACGAGGAAGAAGAGAGGTCAATTCCTCCTCCCCAATTCTCCAAAATCTCAGTTCCTAGCTCTCAGAGAAAATGAAGTTTCCGAATTCAAAAATTAAAAGAAGGTTCCTCAATGAAGTCTCAAAATTTAAAAATCAAAAGAAGGTTCAAAAGTCAAAAGTAAAGGAAGGTCCTATTTACATCAAACTATTTCCTATTTATACACTTTCTATTCTTGGATTTTAGAATTTGGATGGGCTTTTGATTTGGTGAAGAAATGAATTAAATTGGATTTTTAATCCAATTTTCAGCCCATGAGAAAATGGCTTCCAGGAGGCTTCCCTGCCCTTGTGGAGGGCAGAGCAGGAAATGGTGCGTGCGGCCCTTGTTGCGTGCGTGCTTGGTGCGTGTGATGCATCAGAATGTTGCCCTGCCCTTGTGGAGGGCAGGGCAGAGTTGCCATGGTGTGCCAGATGCTGCCTGTGCGTGCGTGCTTGCTGGCCGAGACTCCCTTGGTGCGCCCAATCTTGTGCACTGGCCGTGCACCACAAAATGCTGCCCTGCCCTTGTGGAGGGCAGGGCAATGTTTCCAAAAGTGAAGTTCCACGTTCGAAACTCGGTGGAGGCACATGCTGCTTCTTTTCCTTGGTTTTCTTGTCACCAAAGTAAGGCATAGTTCCTTGCTTCCTCATGGTGCCGTGTTCGATCCTGAGAGATTGAAAGCAAGCTTGTGAGTAGCGCTCCCCCACTCCCCCTTGCTCATGAGTTCGAATCTTGTGGCAAGCATTGGTATGCTTTTTCCTTGAATTTATTTCTTTGATGAGCCCGATATTGCTCTTGAGAAGGGCAGGGCAGAGTTTTCGCTCCCTTTGGTCCTTGGCATCAAATTGTGCTCCGCCCTTGTTATGGGCAGGGCAATGTTGCTTTTCAAGGCTTGGTTCATTATGTTGCTCTCCTGGAGGGCAGTGTGCCCTTGTGGAGGGCAATGTTTGCTTCCTCCTTT
>NC_029777.3:62530460-62541863 GCF_000817695.3 Arachis duranensis
ATAATTCATAAAAAATCAATTAATTCTTGCTTAAACCTCATGATTTAGCATCAATTTAATGGTGGTTGCTTGATTTAAAGATGTTATGCATTTTCATTCCAAATCACTTACTTAAGATGCAAGAAAGTGCATAAAGACTAATAAAACAAGTGAAATTAGCTTGAAAAATGGGTATATGATGACTTGTCATCACAACACCAAACTTAACTCTTGCTTGTCCCCAAGCAAGCATCAAAACTAAGAGAAAATGAAATGAACAAGAAGAGAAAACATATCCTTATTAGGCATATAGCAGAACTTGATTTATGGAGTTTTTATGCAGACAATGACAACCTAAGTTATTGTTTGCTGTTACATAATATACATCTTTCCTCAATGGTTTACTAAACTTGCTGTTATAAGGTTTACTCTTTACTTGCTCCCTTGCTAACTTTTCTTTTCTCATGTTGCTTAACAAGCTTATTATTCTTTGAAGGCTTGGTGTCTAATGTTGCTGTAGTAGCCTTTGGCTTTATTTTTACTCAACATCTTTCCACCACAGACACATGGCTCACTATTTCCTCCTAGGATCATTGATGCCCAGCATCTCTTTGGATAACTAAATGTTTTGTATCTCGGTTGCTCTTTATTGTGGACTTTCAATTGGCCATCCCAAATCAGTTGATCTAAGTGACCGGGTTTTGAAATACCCCTCATATTTTACTTGTCCAAGCATATCCTAGTACAAGAACACCACAGGCATGTGTCCTAGGGTCCAAGCTATTGGTGTCCAGCCTTTATTCTTTGTTTTTCTTGCCACATTGGCTTTTTCTTCTTCCTTTTCTTTCTGTTTTACTTTTGTTCTCAAGGGCTTTTTCTTTATTGATAGGAATCTTTATAACAGCAAGCTAGCCCACACTTCAATGAAAATGACATTATACAGCAATTATTTCATGAGTTATGCATTTAATCAAACACATATACCACCATTAACGTCCATTCTAACTTATGCAACATTGGATATTTACTTTCTAATTCAAACAATTCTCTTTTATTCAAGCATATGGGAAACAAAACAAAATTTAAGATGAGTGATGAATGACAAGCATTATGCAGATCAGCATTCTTATCAAACAATTTCACTTGCAACTAGATAAACACTTTAACAGGACATACAATGGTTCCCAGATTCAAAACACTTCTCAACAGCAAGGATTAAGTCTAGATACAACCTTTGAAGTTGCAGCCCTTTGATTCTTCCTTCTGCTGTGTTCTCTTTGAATTAAAATGCACAATATCTTCAATGGTTGACTAATTTCCTACATAATTCTCAAAAGTTGCTTGCTTCTCAAGCCCTTAATTGCATGGTTAGTATGCATGAAGTGAGTGTGTCTTTTGGATTTATTTTGGTGTGGGAACACCAAACTTAATTGTTTGCCACAGCCTCTGATGCAACAAATTAACCATATGTGAAACCTTGTGTCCTTGCTAAAGGTTATGGAATCAAAGCTAAAAAGCAATTAAATAGTTGAATAATTTGTCTGATTGCTTGGAGCTAGCATTGTGCAGGAAGTGAGAATGTTCTTTTAAATGAGATTTTGGTGGAACACCAAACTTAGAATCCTTCATTCTCCCTTAAATTGTTTTGGTGTGCAACACCAAACTTAGCTCCTTACAATACAGACCAATTATTCAACCTTTTTATTGAAATAGCTATGAAAAGAAACTACATCAGGTTGGGTTGCCTCCCAACAAGCGCTCTTTTAATGTCACTAGCTTGACATTCCTTATTCTTGCTCAATTTCCAAAGTGTTTCAGGATCAAAAGGTGTGGATTCATTGCTCTTTCCTCCTGTCACAAAAGCAGAAACACAAACAGAGCCAAAAACTAAAACAGAGCACTCTGTAACTTGAGTGCAGTTAGAGTTAATAGAGGCAAAGTCTCGAACAGTAAGTGTGTTAGTTAAAAATAAAGAAAAAGTGCTTGATCTAGACCACCACCTCACTTAATCATTGTCAATCTATTTCAATCCCCGGCAACGGCGCCAAAAACTTGATGTGTGGAAAACGATCCAACACAAAACTCACCAGCAAGTGTACCGGGTCACATCAAGTAATAAAACTCACGGGAGTGAGGTCGATCCCACAGGGATTGAAGGATTGAGCAATTTTAGTTCAGTGGTCAATTTAGTCAAGCAAATCAAGTATTGGTTGAGTGATTTTGTAGCCAACAGTAAGTAAATAGCAGGAAATGTAAAGGGAGAGGGATGAATTGCAGAAATTAAAGAGAACTGAAAGTAAAGGTGCTGAATCTTAAAGAACAAGAAGAGAACTGAAAGTAAAAGAGCTGAATCTTACAGAACAAGAAATTAAATGACTGAAACTTAAAGTGCAAGAAATGTAAATTGCAGTAACTTAAAGTGCAAGAAATATAAATTGCTTGAATGGAGAAAGGGAGTTGAGGACTGGGAATTCAGAATTCAAACAAGGGAAATTAAATTGCAACAATTAACTAAACAAGAGATGAATTGAAATAGACTAGATCTCAAATAGAAATGGAAATTAACTTGCATCAGGGGTTCACAGAAGAAACAAAAGGGGAAATGGGATCTCAGGACTCCAGAGACTAGATAGCAAAGTCTAGACCTCAATTGCCTTCCCAGATCCAAACTCACAAAGCAATTAACAAGAAATTAAAGAAGAAGCAGTAAAGGAAATGTAATTGAACTCAATTATGCAGAAGGAACATTAAAGAGATCCTGAATGGAGATTGAGACAGAAATTCCTCAATTCTTCACACCCAAGACTCAAACAAGAAAAGTAAACATTGCTCAAGCAAGAACGAGGAAGAAGAGAGATCAATTTCAAGAAAAGTAAAAATGCTCAAGCAAGAATGAGGAAGAAGAGAAATCAATTCTCCTCCCCAATTCTCTGAAATCTCAGTTTCTAGCTCTCAATGAAGTCTCAAAATTTAAAAATCAAAAGAAGGTTCAAAAGTCAAAAGTAAAGGAAGGTCCTATTTACATCAAACTATTTCCTATTTATACACTTTCTATTCTTGGATTTTGGAATTTGGATGGGCTTTTGATTTGGTGAAGAAATGAATTAAATTGGATTTTTAATCCAATTTTCAGCCCATGAAAAAATGGCTTCCAAGAGGCTGCCCTGCCCTTGCGTCCGTGCTTGGTGCGTGTGATGCATCAGAATGCTGCCCTGCCCTTGTGGAGGGCAGGGCAGAGTTGTCATGGTGCGTCAGATGCTGCTTGTGCGTGCGTGCTTGCTGGCCGAGACTCCCTTGGTGCGCCCAATCTTGTGCGCTGGCCGTGCACCACAAAATGCTACCCTGCCCTTGTGGAGGGCAGGGCAATGTTTCCAAAAGTGAAGTTCCACGTTCGAAACTCGGTGGAGGCACATGCTACTTCTTTTCCTTGGTTTTCTTGGCACCAAAGTAAGGCCTAGTTCCTTGCTTCCTCATGGTGCCATGTTCGATCCTGAGAGATTGAAAGCAAGCTTGTGAGTAGCGCTCCCCCACTCCCCCTTGCTCATGAGTTCAAATCTTTGATGAGCCCGATATTGCTCTTGAGGAGGGCAGGGCAGAGTTTTTGCTCCCTTTGGTCCTTGGCATCAAATTGTGCTCCGCCCTTGTTATGGGCAGGGCAATGTTGCTTTTCAAGGCTTGGTTCATTATGTTGCTCTCCTGGAGGGCAGTGTGCCCTTGTGGAGGGCAATGTTTGCTTCCTCCTTCTATGCGCCACATTCCTTCTTTCCTTGGGCCACGCTTTCTTAAGCCATGTTTTTCCTCTTTTCTTCCTTTCTTCACCTACAAGAAACCAAAACAACCACTCAAAGTATCTCTAAACTCATAAGGTTTATAATTCATAAAAAATCAATTAATTCTTGCTTAAACCTCATGATTTAGCATCAATTTAATGGTGGTGGCTTGATTTAAAGAAGTTATGCATTTTTATTCTAAATCACTTACTTAAGATGCAGGAAAGTGCATAAAGACTAATAAAACAAGTCAAATTAGCTTGAAAAATGGGTATATGATGACCTGTCATCAGTATTCATCGTCCGATTATAAAGCAACAGGTCGGCAGAAAGTGAAAAACAAATTCACTACGCGACCACGATAAAGACAATCGTCTGATAAAGGTGAAAATGCGATTCACCCAAAAGACGATCTAAAGACGCCAACCATTTTCTACAAATCGGCAAAGATGAACACAGAATAATGTAAGAAGTTATCAAAAGCAATCCAAAAAAAGAGCCTGACGAGGTCTTACGGATAGCTAATATAATAACTTAAAAGACTGGCCGACGTTCAGAAATCGGACCAAGTCAACCCAAGTTATAAGTAAACCCTGGAAAGAGGTCTGGCCAACCCTATTAAAGAGGATTACTTTAACTTAGAAGGGCCTGACATAACAAAGTCAGCCCAAAACTAAAAAGTTATACAAGTAGTCCCTGAAAGAGATCTGACAAAGATCCAAAAAAGAGGACTACGAAAAATAACTTAAAGGAGACCGACATAACCAAGTCGGACTCCTACCACTAAAAAGTTATACAAGTAGTCCCTGAAAGAGATCTGACAAAGATCCTAAAAAGAGGACTACGAAAAATAACTTAAAGGAGACCAACATAACCAAGTCGGACTCCTACCACTAAAAAGTTATCAACATAATCCCTGAAAAAGACCGAGTAAGGCCCAGAAAAGGGATCATAAAAATAAATTTTGAGGGGGACCTACATAAAGAAATCGGTTATAAGGCGCTAAAAATACAAACAAAGAGCGAGGAAACCGAGAAACAAGTCGGACCCCCCACAGGCACAGCCTCAAAAGGATCCAAGCTACAAACGATAAAGCACGCAAACAACCTAAAGAGGCCAAAACAGGAAAATTTCAACAGATATCATGCAAAAGCTTCAAGAGGTCACCACAAAACCAGCCTCAGAAGCTACTTTTGTTTTTCAAAAAGAGTTGCAAGACAGACAACTAGAAGCGTCAAACAAAACAAAGTTCAAAAGCCCACAAAACCGGGCTATTTACACAAAAAATCCAGAAAAAGATCAGCTAAAGATCAGGAGCTTTCCCGGAAGCATCAGTATGAGGAGAGGGTGGACGATTCTGAAGGGGCACGACATCTATGGTTCCATCATCCCGGGAGGGGCACGGCATCTACGGTTCCATCATCCCGGTTCAGAATCTGGCAATCCGGATCAGATGTAACGGGAGGAACAGAGGAGGTCGATACCTTAAGAGAAGGCACTGGAGGAGGATCAGTCTCTTCATCATCCTGGTCATCAGGGACAATCTTACCATCTCTCACGACATTATCCAGGCTGATGAGAGTCAAGTCGGCATCAGGAGCAACAACCCGGAACTGCTCCATCAGGTTCTCGGAGGTAGCAGTTACGCTACCCACAAGGTAACCCTGAAGCTCACCATAATTAACCCGAGCTGTTTCCAACTCCTCCCGAAGACGCATCAATTCCCTATAAGCCGAGACATAGCTATCCTTATGTTTCAAAGCCATGTTTTCAGCCAGCTTCAGAGAAGTGGCAAGGGCAATAGAGCTGGCCTTCTCACCCTCCAGTTCCTTCTCCACCTTGGCCAACTTCACCTCCAACTCCTCCTTCAGCCCTTGATTCGATCAAACTCTGACTTGGCCTCCTCCATAAAAGATTTGGTAGCATGAACCGGAATCCCCTGAATTGTTCGAAAAATAGCCGCACCTATGTGGGCCATCTTCACACTATTTTGGGTAATAAAATACAAATGCTTTAAAAGAGACACGTCGTCCATAGAAAGCCCACCATAGGGGGTAATTTGCTGGTCAACAAATTCAATGGCATCAAAGTCTGGAGCATCCAAGTTAAAGGGTTCGGATGTTTTTTGCTTTTTCAAAGGTGGGGCACCAGAAGCAGCAGCAGAAGTTTGAGGAGGATCGACTTGCTGAAATGGGGGAGTAGGAATTACTTTCCTCGGCCCAAGGGAACTCGGCACAGGGGGCTTCAGGGGGACCTGTGAAGATCCCTCGCCGGCCACCTTGGCCGAGATGTTCAGAGCAGCAGTTGCCTTCTTTGCCCTTTTGAAGGCCTTCATAGAGTCGTTATTCTTTGACATCTCTACAAAACACAAAAACAGTCACGACAAAGAGTTACAAAAGAGGAAGAAAAAGGAAATAAGTACAAAAACAAGTCAGATAAATACCCAAAATAGTCCGAACCAAGGATGGGTCATTCAAAAACCTTTTTGTATCAAGATGGGGCGGCTTCCCCCATAGATCCTCAAGAACAACAACAAAAGCATGCTCAACATCATCAAGCATCTCCCAAGTATAACGAGACACTCTCACATCCCTCTGCCACTCTAGAGGGAAAGAAGGCTCATCATTTTCGTCAAGAAAAAAGGGGCGGGCCCCCTCGACAGCACGAACCTTAAAGAAGTAATTCTTGAAATCCTAAAAAGACTCATCATACATAGCAAAAACTTTGTGGCCCTGGGCAGAGCTGAAGGAAACCCAGGAAGCCTTCTTTTTTGAAGAACCGCCAAGCTTGGCAGAAACAAACAAGTAAAGAAACAGAGTCTGGGAAGGTGTTACATCTAGTTCACGGCAGAGAAGTTGAAAAATTTTAATAAAACCCCTAGAATTGGGGTGAAGCTGGGATGGAGCAATATTACACGACCACAACAGGTCGGTTTCAAAAGCAGTAAAAGGAAAAGTAACATTCAACTGGCTGAAGAAGTATTCATAGGCATAAAAGAAGGGACGCTCCCTCTCAATGGAAGTCGGAAAGCAAACCCTCTCATCAGAATTAGGAGCAACAAGCTCGTAATCCCCCTCGTGAGCATTGTTACCACAAATCCTATGACGCTTCCTCAGCTCTGTGCAAAATTCAGCATCCACAACAGAAACACACAACAAAACAGGGGAGTCCAGCCAATCAGACATCCCCTCGGGAACTCTGGAAGACATCTCTACAATGTTATTGCGAGAAGACATGAGGCCAACTAATCCTACAAAGTAAGAAAAGAAGATAAGGGTTACTACAAACATCTCGGACAAAGGGAGAAAACAACTCGGTCAGTAGATGAAACAGCGAAAAGGAAAACCCCAGGACTCAAACCAAACGTCCTGGGGCATCCTTTGGAGGCAGTAACAAAGCAAGGTTTCCAGAAATACTCTACAGCTTACATCCTAGCATTTCTCAAAAAAGATTCAAAACAACAAACGCCTTTCACCAAAGAAAAACACAGCAAATCATTACAAGCCTGCCAAGCAATCCCAAACATCAAACACGACAAGCAGAGACTATTAAAGATGCAATCTTTTTTCAAAGATCAGGCAAAAAGAAAACCTCCAAAAACAAGGAACAGATGCAGATTCTCTGTCAGAAGCAACAAAACCTAGAAAAGCCTCGACGAAAATGCCAAAAAGAGCATGAAAGAAAGTAAAACACGTTTACAGCGAAGGAAACAAAAGCAAAGATCACAAAAAGGTTCAAAGCTTTCAAACATGCGAAAACAGAACTTCACCAAAAAACTAAAGACGACGCTACGAAAAAAGCAAGAAAGCTAGTACCAACCTGGAAAGGGCAGCGAGCTTCAAAGAAACTGAAGATGGAAATCTGGGAACACCTTCTCACAAAGAACGTGAACAAAGAGCAATGTCGCAGGGAAGAACGTAAAACTCCAGGCGAAAACAGAAGCTCCAGAAACGCCAAAACGACGACGCAAACACAGAGAAAAGGAGAGGCGCAAAACAAGAAAATAGAAGAGCGGAGAGAATGGAGAAGAGAAGTTATGAAAAGGGCAAAAGAAGAGAAACTGTTTCTGGGCTTTCAAAAATCAAAATAAAGAGCCAAAAGGAAATGAGGCAATTAATGCTAAAATTAAGGAAAGCATTAAACCCTCGCACGTTCCCAAAACGCCGATATAAAAGTGCGCGCCTTTAGAGGAAACGTTCTACATTCAAAAGCTGCTGCAAAGGAATCGACAAAATGCTTGAGTTCAGCTTCACCGAAGAAGGACCGAAGTCAAGGACTCGGCCTCAAAAAGAGAAGACCGAGCTCAAGCAGGGGCACTGTTCATACCCTGGGTCGAGCTGTCCGACCCGGGATGTTCTACAGGCAAAGCGACCGACCTCTTCAGGTCAGGACAACCCGACCTCTTCTCAAAGAGCTCGGCCAAGTCACAGGAAAGCCCAAACAAAGGGCCCAAATAGAGGAACACGCCCCAAATCTTAAGGCGGCCCAAGCCTATAGAGAGAAGGGTGGTTCCCTTAAAGATAAGATGACCTCACTTAAAGATAAGATAAGATAAGATAACTAACTTATCTTATCCACAGAAGGCCACATCTCACCATTATAAATACACTGGAGCACCCAGGTATAACTCATACTCTGATTCTACTCAATACCTGCTTAATACCCTTGCTAACTTAAGCATCGGAGTCCCTTACAGGTACCCCCCACCCTCCGGGGACGAAGGATCAGCACCACTACCAAGTCCAATAAGTCAGACACGTCGGCTCCGACCAACATAGAAGATCTCATCCAAGATCGGCCTACAGTTTCAGGTAACCCTCGGAACAGTAATGATATGGGTCTTGTGGACTGTGAGAAGAATTTTGTGTGTAATGGCATGAATTGTGTGAGTGGTGAGATGAACTATATGGATGTGGGAAGGAATTTTGTGTTGAGGCATATCCAAGTGGTGAAGGGTTTTGATGCGAAAAGCTAGGAGGTGAGGTTGAATAATTAAAGGATGATGGCTCTTGATGAATGGGCTGTGAATAAGTGAAATTTCTTTGGTTTTGATCTTCCCAGGCACAGCTTGAGTAGTGATCAAAGTCATTAGAATATAGACTATTTTGTGACCCTGGAAAGCACCCTATTTCATGTTCTTGATACTCCCATCCACCATGAGCATAGCAAAGTGAATCATTCTGTGGTGGTGGATGATGACATGTCATCATATACCTATTTTTCTATGCTTTTTCATACAAGAAATTGATGATTTGTGCTTAAATATTGAATGCTTTTATACTTAATTGGTACATTTCCTTGATCTTTTAATTTTATAAATCTTGTAGGAAATAAGAAGAAAAAGAAGCAAAGAAGCACAAAAAAAGGAGAAAAAAAAAGAGCTTTGGGACACACTTTGAAGTTTGAGCACACTTTGGAGCCTTAGGCCACGCTTTTAAAAGCGTGGCCAATGACCAAATTAAAGGAGAATAAGCAATCAGCACACACTGCCCTGCTCTTGCCAAGGGCAGGGCAGAATTGTGATGCAAAGTGAGGTTGGAAGCAAGAATTTTCGCTAAGGTAAAATCTGGGCGCTCACAGCATGACCATGCCTCCTTCAAACGGCTATAACTTGAGCTACAGACGTCCAATTGATGTGCTTCTAGTTGCGTTGGAAAGCTGACATTTAGAGCTTTCCAACGATATATAGCAATCCATATTTGGCGTACAATTGAGGCAGGAACAAAAGGCATTTTTAAGGAACAAAAATAAGCGAAAATAAACCAATGTGCTTCCACCAAGGTTCGAAGCTGGAGCCTCACTCCAAAACAAAGTAGCCTCAATTTTCTGCCCTGCTGATAGCTACGATTTTAGGAAATTGCACAATCGGCAAAAATTCCTTCCGGCAAGTGCACCGGTTATCGTCAAGTAAAAACTCACAATAGAGTGAGGTCGAATCCCACAAGGATTGGTTGAGTGAGCAATTCGGATTAGAAGTGTGTTCTAGTTGAGCGGAATCAAGATTTAGATGAGAATTGCGGAATCTTAAATTGCATGAATTAAAGAGCAAGAAGCTAAATTGCTGAAATTAAAAGGGATCGGGGTGATTGCATGAATTTAATTGCAGAATGTAAAGAGAAAGTGGTAGATCAGAAATGGGGAATTCATTGGGTTTCAGGAGATATTGAGATCTCCGAATCAAAACATTTTTATCCCTTCCTCAACCAATGCATTCATTGAATTTTGCTTGGCAATCTTATATGATTGGATCCCAATCCCTTGGCTCACCAATTCTCTCTAAAAACAAACAAATTCCCAATCCCTTGGTTTAAATGTTCATAAGAAGAGATGATGCTCGATCACTGATTATACCACACAGTTTCATGAACCACAATTTGGTAGGATTACATGTCACAAATAGTGGCGTTTAAGTTGCAGTTTAAGCTTCAGTTTAAGGTTAAACTGAAGCTTAAACGTGGAAATGGAAGAAAGCAACTACGGAGTGTGGAATGGTCGAACACGTTTAAGCTTCAGTTTAAGGTTAAACTGAAGCTTAAACGTGGAAATGAAGAAAGCAACTCTGGAGGAGCAAAAATAATTGAACACGTTTAAGCTTCAGTTTAAGGTTAAACTGAAGCTTAAACGTGGAAATGAGAAAGCAATCCTGGAGGAGCAAAATAGTCGAACACGTTTAAGCTTCAGTTTAAGGTTAAACTGAAGCTTAAACGTGGAGATGAGAAAGCAACCCTGGAGGTGAATTTGGTCAAAATAGTCGAACACGTTTAAGCTTCAGTTTAAGGTTAAACTGAAGCTTAAACGTGGAAATGAGAAAGCAACCCTGGAGGTGAATTTGGTCGAACATGTTTAAGCTCCAGTTTAAGGTTAAACTGGAGCTTAAACGTGGAAATGCTCCCTGGTGCGAAATTGGGTCGAACACGTTTAAGCTCCAGTTTAAGGTTAAACTGGAGCTTAAACGTGGAAATGCTCCCTGGTGCATTTCTCATTCTGGCGTTTAACTTCCAGTTTAAGGTTAAACTGGAGGTTAAACGCCAGTTTCAGCATTCCTCAGCTTTCATGATTTTGGCGTTTAAGCTCCAGTTTAAGCTTAAACTGCTTAAACTGGAGCTTAAACTGGAGCTTAAACTGCTTAAACTGGAGCTTAAACTGGAGCTTAAATTGGAGCTTAAACTGGAGCTTAAACTCCACATGTGATATTCAAGCTTCCTTTATTGATCTTGTTGCTTCCTTGCCTAACCTCTTCTTCCCTGAAATCATCCAAACAACTGCATCAAAGTCTTGCAAAATTTCATGAGAGATCTTCCATTCATAGCATTCAAGTAATATAACTAAAAACTCATGAAATTTGCATCAAAATCATACTGTTTGGATGGTTCATTGCTTTGTTATTCATTTAACCATTCTTGGTTACTTTAAGCTCAAGAAAATGCATAAAACAACTAAAACTAACAGAAAAATGCTAGTGAAACTAGCCTAAGATGCCTTGGCATCATAACACCAAACTTAATACTTGCTTGTACCTAAGCAAGTCCTGAGTTATTTGAGAAGAAAGTATGAAACAGAAAGCAATTACATTGGCTATATTAGTAAGCACTTGAAGTTCATCAGAAGGGTTTTATGCAGAAAGTTGCAGCATCACTTTTTCATTCTTATCAGG
>NC_029777.3:62541965-62543557 GCF_000817695.3 Arachis duranensis
TAGGTTGCTCTTGATAATGGACTTTTGGTTGATAATCCCGGGTTAGTTAACCCGAGTTACCAAGTGTTGAAACACTCCTCCGAACCTATTCATCCAAGCATATCCTTAATACATAAACACCACAGGCATTTGTCTCAGAAGTTCAAACCATTGGTGCCTAGCTTATTTTCTGAATTTTCTTGCTTTTTGGTTGCCCCTTTTTCAGTGGCTTTTTCTTCTTCTTTTTCTTTCTTTTTCATGGCCAAAGACATTTATTCATCAAGATCCATAGACAGCATCCTAATTTCCACTAAAAGTGACAATTCTAACTTTATTTCTTAGTATTCAAACTTCTACACAAAAATGATAATTCTACACTCAATTTCCAGTGATCTGACTAAACAATCAAGCATGCATACCACCACTTAATTCTACTTGATTTGTCACTAATTGAGCCAAGATACTTTTGTTCAAACTTTTCTTTTATTTTTGGAAACAGAACAAGCATGGCAAGCATTTGTTTAAGAAGGTGAAGTTATATCCAAACATCTAGGCATTCACTTTATTCAAAGCAGTAAACCAACACTCATACTAAAAACTTCACATTCCAAAAAGATTCAACAATTACAGTTTAAACCAGAACAAGCATGCTTTTGTTTGCCTTTTTAAAGAATGGTCAAGGAACAACACCACCTTGTGAAATTTCTTGTTTTCTCTTTGTTGCCAGGAAAAAAATTGATTTCTCCTTCTTCTCCTAGTTGTTGCTTCATATTCTTTCTAAGATCCTTGTTTCCTTTCCTGCAAAGAGTGATGAAGTTGCTTGCTTCTCAAGCACTTGAGTGGTTAGCTCAACTATGTATGGGCAAGTATCTGAGTCTTAAGTTGGTGTGTGAACACCAAACTTAGTCTCCTACTTACTCCTCTGCTCTTTGAATCCTTGAATTCTCCTTGGAATGAAGTTGCTGCTAAGGATTTTAAGCATTTCTGTGATTGCTTAGAATGGTTGTTCCTTTCATATAATTCAAAGGTTGTTGTGTTCAGTTGATCTTTATGGTGGAACACCAAACTTAGAGTTACACATTCCCCTTTGAATTATTGATCCACGAATTCATTGTTTGGTGTGAAACACCAAACTTAATTCTTTGCAATGCACAGAAACTACTTCACCTTTTTATTGAAACAAATAAAAGAAATAGCAAAGGAGTATTACCTCAGGTTGGGTTGCCTCCCAACAAGCGCTTCTTTAACGTCATTAGCTTGACGGTTGTCCCTTGTTAGGGTGGATTATAGTGCTTGATGTCCTCTCCTCTCACCATGAAAACGTCCCCATTTGATTCCTTCATGATTTCCAAATGTTCCATAGAAAGAACTTTCCTGATTGTGAACACTTGAGGGAGCTGGGAAGGAATGGGTTTGAGACCAGGTGGGATTGGCAGATAATGACTTGATATCACTTTATCTCCCGGAGAGAAACCTTTAGTGGGAATTTTCTTGTTTCTCCACCCTCTTGGCACCTTCTTTACAATTCTTCCCTCTCTCTTGAGGATTTCTTCATTGACCCTTATGCCAGGAGGATCCTTCTGAGCTGTTTCTATTGATTCTTGTGGCTTTAA
>NC_029777.3:62543923-62545023 GCF_000817695.3 Arachis duranensis
TGAATGATGGCACTGCATTCTTCAGTTAACAACACAGTTTCCTCATTTCTCCAGCTTCTCTTCTTGGTCATTAATTCCTTTAAGAATTTTGCATAGAGTGGCATTTGCTCTATTGCCTCAGCAAATGGAATGTTGATTTGAAGCTTCTTGAAAATCTCCAAGAATCTGGAGAATTGGCCATCCTTTTCACTTTTCATCAAACGTTGAGGATATGGTGCTTTGGGTGTATAAGGCTTCAGGACTTCTTTTTCTTTTTCTTTTGTTGCAGACGGTGTAAAAGATTGTCCCTGTTCCTTGTCTCTCACATTTGCCTTTGCTTCATCCTCTGTGGTTTCCTTTGAGATCTCCTTTAGCTTCTTTCCACTTCTGAGGGTTATGGCCTTACATTCTTCCCTTGCAATAGCCTTGGTAGCATGAGAAACGCTTGGCCCAGGGGTTTGCTTGGACAAATACATAATTTGATTTTCTAGCTTCTGGATGGCAGCTCCTTGGTTTTGCAAGTTAGAATTTACTTCTTCCTTAAAGGCTTTCAATTCGGTTATGTCTTGACCCATGGTTGCAAGCATTCCTTCTATCCTGTTTAATTGATCTTGAAATTGTTGGTTCGGATTAGGTTGGGCAGGTTGATTATTTTGGCCATGATATGGTGGTTGGGAGTAAGTGTTTTGTGTGGCTTGGTATGATCTTTGGCTGGAGTTTTGGTATGTGGAATTGTTATGTTGGTTGGGGTTGTAAGGTTTGTGGTTTTGTGGTTGGGTTTGCTGGTTTCCCCACCCAAAGTTTGGGTGGTTTTTCCAGCCTGGGTTGTAAGTGTTGGAATGTGGATCATATGATTGCCTTTGTTGATTTCCCACATAGTTGGCCTCTTCCCAATCACCTCCTTCATTGCTTACTTCCTCTTGATCTTATGCGTGTATTGTGGCCACTTGATTTGTTTTTAAGTTCCTGGTGAGCTCTGCTAGTTGCTTGGCAAACACCTTATTTTGGGCTAAAATTGTATCAACATGGTTCAGCTCCATAACTCCCTTAGTGTTGTGTCTCTCTGAAGCATAGTAGTACTCATTCTCAGCCACGGTCTCAATCACTTCAATGGCTTCTTC
>NC_029777.3:62546569-62547431 GCF_000817695.3 Arachis duranensis
TCACTGTGAGAAAGCTTCTCTAGCATGAATCCTCCATTCCTTTCCCAAGGTTCCGAAGGATTCCAATTATGGATAGTTTCTCTCCCAAGACAACTAACCAATGGAATTAGATCGAGAAGCTTTCTAACAAAATTCAAGAGAAAAGATTGAAGAAGAAGATAAAAACTATTATTGATTCATTGAATTACAATAGAGCTCCCTAACCCAATGAAAGGGGTTTAGTGAGTCATAGCTCTGAATTCAATTACAAAAGTGTGAAAACTAGAAAAATGATCCAAAATTCCTCTCTAACTTAAATTCTATCCTATTTATACACTTTCTAAATTGAGCTTCTGTTGTGTTTCTTGGGCTTTGAGGCCTTTCCCTGATTTCCTTTTGCTTTGGGTTTATGATCCATAATCCTGATGAGGCTGCTGATCCAATTCTGTAACATTCATTGAGCCAACTTAGTGATCATCAAGTAATGACACATGACTCAACAAATTGATATTCCAAACTCATCAATTCTTCAGGCCCAATCCCATAAACCATGATATTCAATTCGGTTTCATACCAGAGTACGTTTAAGTTAATGTTTGTGCTCAAATGCTAACTTAAACTGCAATATCTTTGGCCCAGAAACCTTTTCAAATAGTGGCGTTTAAGTTCACGTTTAAGCTTCAGTTTAAGGTTAAACTGAAGCTTAAACGTGGAAATGAAGAAAGCAACTCTGGAGGAGCAAAAATAATCGAACACGTTTAAGCTTCAGTTTAAGGTTAAACTGAAGCTTAAACGTGGAAATGAGAAAGCAATCCTGGAGGAGCAAAATAGTCGAACACGTTTAAGCTTCAGTTTAAGGTTAAACTGAAGCTTAAACGTGGAA
>NC_029777.3:62547687-62551175 GCF_000817695.3 Arachis duranensis
ATACTGTTTGGATGGTTCATTGCTTTGTTATACATTTAACCATTCTTGGTTACTTTAAGCTCAAGAAAATGCATAAAACAACTAAAACTAACAGAAAAATGCTAGTGAAACTAGCCTAAGATGCCTTGGCATCACCTGCCTCTTGGAGAGCAGGGCAATGTCGTGCTCTTCATGGAAAATCAAGGAAAATTGCTCCCCCAATTTTTTTCTGCTCTGCCCTCTTGGAGAGTAGGGCAATGTCGTGCTCTCTTCATGGAAAATCAAGGAAAAATTGCTCCTCAAGTGCTTTCACCAAGGTTCGAACACAAGACCTTCAAGGAAGTAAAGGCAAGGAGCTTGGGCGCGCACACAACTTGGCACGGCCAGCACCAGGCACACACGGACAGAAGGCACACCATGACAACATTGCCCTGCCCTCTACAAGGGCAGGGCAGGATCCTGATGCATCACACACACCAAGCACGCACGCAACAAGGGCCGCACGCAAAAAACTCTGCCCTGCCCTCCACAAGGGCAGGGCAGCATCCTGCAGCACCAACACGCACGCACCAAGGGACGCATGCACCATTTTTTGCCCTGCCCTCCACAAGGGCAAGGCAGCCTCCTGGGAGCAACATCTGGGCCAAAATTCAATTTAATTCAATTCCTCACCAAATTGAATCAAAGCCAACCAAACCCATTTCTCCTCAAATCCAAAGCAAGCAAAGCCCACATCATCACTCAAAGTCACATGGATAAATTAAATTAGGATTTTCATTTTTGTAATTTGTTTTAATTTCATTTTCATTTTTTATTTTGTAAAGCCTATATAAAGGCATCAATTAGAGCTCGGAAAAGGAAGGCTGGCTCCATTAGGGAGTAGTAGTAGTAAATAGCTCTCTCTCTTTTAATTTCCCTTGTTAAATCTAAATCTTGGATTGAGAAGTGAAGGAATTCTGTTTCCTTCTTGGTCTAAGATCTCTCTTGGTTGTTCTTCTGCATAATTTCAGAAAATTGATAGTTGAATTTGAGTTTTCATTTGCTGCTTCATTTCTTCTTTCTTCTGCAAACTTGTTTTCTGTTGAATCAAGGAAGGGCTTGAGATCTAGACTTGTTCTCTAGCCTCATTGATTCCCTGAGATCTTCAACATTCTTTTAAATTGCTGCAAATTAAGCATCGCTTTCTATTTTTAATTCTTCAAGCATTTTTACTTTTCTGTTTGAAATCTGCTGCATCCCATTTCATATTCTAGCTCTCTGCTTGAATGCTCTTTACATTTTCTTGTTAAATTTTAATTTTCAGCACCCCAGCCCCTTTACTTTTCATGCAATTTACTTTTCTTGCAATTTAAGTTTCAGCTATTTTACTTTCTTGCTCTTTAAGTTTTCTGCCCATTTACATTCTGCAACTTTATCATTCCTGAAATTTACTTTCTATTGATCAACTTCACACAATTCACTTCAATGTTAGCTTGACTAAACTAATCACCCACTAAAGTTGCTTGATCCATCAATCCCTGTGGGATCGACCTCACTCTTGTGAGTTATTACTACTTGATGTGACCCGGTACACTTGCCGGTTGGATTTGTGTGTTGGAAATTTATTTTTCCACAAAAAAACACCATCAAGTTTTTGGCGCCGTTGCCGAGGATTGATTAGATCAACAATGATTAAGTGGGTGAGAAGTCTAGATCAAGCATTTTTTTGTTTTTGTTATCTGTTTTAAATTGATAGCAAGGTGTTTGAGTTATTGCCTCACTAAGAAATTCTATCTCTGTGACATGAATTTCAAATTTCATTGATGTTTACAAAATACAAATGGAGTTCAACTCATCTTACGGTCAAACAAAATTTTATGGGATATCAACCACCATCACGATCTCTAATGGTGTTTGGGAATATCACCAAGAAAATACAAATTCTAAGCACTTCAATCCATGGAGATTTGCTTCACAGACACAAGATGAGCAAGAAAACCATATGGGATATTTCCCTCCACCACAAAATGATGCAAGTCATAATTCCAATGGTGGCTGGGAAAGGAATTCTAATGCTCCATATGATATTCATCCAAAGATATCATCACTTGACCATGCTTCAGCAAAAAGCCCCTTTCAAAACTTACCACTTACACAAACTTCCAATAGCCAAAGAATCTCAAAGCTTGAGTCCATGCTCAAAAGATTTGCGGAGGAGGAAGAGAAGTACCAGAAAGAACAAGAGAACTCCCTCAAAAATAATATGGAAGTGCAGTTAGGCCAATTGTCGAATGCATGGAAAGAGAAAATGGAAAAACAAAAACAAAAGGTCCCTATATCAAGTGAAATTGCAAAGAAGGAAGAGGTGGTGGAAACATTTGAACCTAAAACTGCACTTGAGATGACAAGAGAACCTGAACACTCACAACCTCCTCAAACTCCCCTGGACCAAAGATGCTCAACACTGATCGAAAAATATGAAGAGGAGATGAAGAAAGCTTGGGAAGATCAACAAACCTCCTCCATGAAAGAGCTATTAAAGCAAATGTTGAGTGTAAAAGAGGAAGTGGGAGAACAAGCTAGTGAGGAGGATAATCAAGAACGTCCAAACTCAAGGGAAACAGAGAGGCACGTGAAGGACAAGCTCATTGAACCATCAATTCAAAAGGCTCTGGATGAAGATCAAACTCCAAAAATCACACAGCAACCAATTCATGAATCCAAAGAAGTGAAGGCAACTAACAAGAGCACCAATCTTGTCCCTGATCCAGCAAGCAAGATCAATCAAGCCATTTGCAAAAGGAAGCTTGCTGAGGAAAGGCCAAGACAATGGATAGTAGCTGAATCTTCTCCCCCCTTGAGGTCATTCCTCTTAACAAACTGGAAGAAGAGGAAGAAAGTGAAGAACAATATGTCAAGATAATGACACTAAAAGAGCGCTTGTTGGGAGGCAACCCAACCTTAGGTAACATTTCATTTCTCTGTTTGGTTTATTCTCTTTCTTTGCTGTGTTTAAATTTCAATAAATTGGCATATGATCACATTCTAAGTTTGGTGTTGCCCTGCAACAAATTGTTTTCAATTCCTTAGGATGATTGCATCAATTCTACATGAAAGTGTCACATTAAGATTCTAAGTTTGGTGTGCCACTTATTTTTCTATGCAACTCATCCAGCAACATCACTTGTCTGCATAATCATATTGCCTTTGCATTGTTATTTTTCTTTTGTTTTGACATTTCATTTGCATTCTCTTTGTTTTAGTCACTTTTTTTATTTTTTATTTTTTTGTTTTCTTTTATTAACTATTTTTGTTAATACATCACCAAGAGATCCTTATTCATGACAAATCTTGGCTTGGTGATTGTATTCAACAAATAACAGTTTCTTTTGTTTAGTTTTAATTCAAATAAAGTGACATATGGTTGCATTCTAAGTTTGGTGTTGCTATGCAACAAAATTTGGTTCTAAGTCTTACTAGATACTTGCATTAATTTCAAGTGAAAGTGTCACACTAAGTTTGGTGTGCCA
>NC_029777.3:62551373-62552034 GCF_000817695.3 Arachis duranensis
TCATGATCATAAACAAACAAGGAATTAAAGAAGATTTTAGCATGTGTATACAAGTATTGGAAAGCTAGTATGATTGATTGTTGCTCAATTGTATTGGATTTTATTTAATTGAAGTTTTTCATCTAGTATATTTTGTGAAATCTTTTGAAATCATGAAAACCTTGAAGAAGCAAATACAATTAAAGCAAGAAAAGAAAAAGGGAAAGAATGAGAAAGCTGAAGGCTCTGAGTACCAATGGCAATTTATTTGCTAAGTGCTTGTGGTGTTTATGTATCAAGCCAAATGCTTGAAAACAAAACACTTAGAAATCAAGGCTAGGCTCAAGTGCAAAAGCACTCCCTCAAAGCTCAAGGCTCTGAGCATCAATGATTAGAGAGTCAAGAAAAGAAAAGAAAAATGAGCTCAATGAAGTCCTCTAATTAAATGCTTGTGGTGCTTATGTATCAAGTGGTAATACTTGAAAACAAAGCATTTAGAAGTCGTAGCTTTGTTATTAACTCATGGGGCAAAGCACCCAAAAGGAGAAGCTAATAAAAAAAATCAAATGCTTTTTTTCAAGGAAAAATTATAAGGAAAAGATTTCATAAATTGAGCTAGATAGAAGCATCAATCATTTACATTTCTTTTGTGATTGTAGCATGCATAGAAAACTAGCTTACA
>NC_029777.3:62552183-62562809 GCF_000817695.3 Arachis duranensis
GTCATCATATACCTATTTTTCTATGCTTTTTCATACAAGAAATTGATTATTTGTGCTTAAATATTGAATGCTTTTATACTTAATTGGTATATTTCCTTGATCTTTTAATTTTATAAATCTTGTAGGAAATAAGAAGAAAAAGAAGCAACGAAGCACAAAAAAAGGAGAAAAAAGAGCTTTGGGACACACTTTAAAGTTGGAGCACACTTTGGAGCCTTAGGCCACGCTTTTAAAAGCGTGGCCAATGACCAAATTAAAGGAGAATAAGCAATCAGCACACACTGCCCTGCTCTTGCTAAGGGCAGGGCAGAATTGTGATGCAAAGTGAGGTTGGAAGCAAGAATTTTCGCTAAGGTAAAATCTGGGCGCTCACAGCATGACCATGCCTTTTTCAAAGGGCTATAACTTGAGCTACAGACGTTCAATTTATGTGCTTCTAGTTGCGTTGGAAAGCTGACATTCAGAGCTTTCCAACGATATATAGCAATCCATATTTGGCGTACAATTGAGGCAGGAACGAAACGTATCTTTAAGGGCAAAAAATAAGCGAAAATAAACCAATGTGCTTCTACCAAGGTTCGAAGCTGGAGCCTCACTCCAAAACAAAGTAGCCTCAATTTTCTGCCCTGCCCTCTTGGAGAGCAGGGCAATGTCGTGCTCTTCATGGAAAATCAAGGAAAATTGCTCCCCCAATTGCTTGTCACAAGAATCGAACACGGCACCATGAGGAAGCAAGAAACTAGGCCTTACTTTGGTGCCAAGAAAACCAAGGAAAAGAAGTAGCGTGTGCATCCACCAAGTTTCGAACTTAGAACTTCACTTTTGAAAACACTGCCCTGCCCTCCGCGAGGGAAGGGCAGCATTTTGTGGTGCACGGCCAGCGGGCAGAATCTGGCGCACCAAGGGGGTCTCGGCAGCATCAGCACGCACGGGCAGCAGAATCTGGCGCACCAAAAAACTCTGCCCTGCCCTCCACAAGGGCAGGGCAGCATCCTGCAACACCAACACGCACGCACCAAGGGACGCATGCACCATTTTCTGCCCTGCCCTCCACAAGGGCAGGGCAGCCTCTTGGGAGCAACATATGGGCCAAAATTGAATTTAATTCAATTCCTCACCAAATTGAATCAAAGCCAACCAAACCCATTTCTCCTCATATCCAAAGCAAGCAAAACCCACATCATCACTCAAAGGCACATGGATCAATTAAATTAGGATTTTCAATTTTGTAATTTGTTTTAATTTCATTTTCATTTTTTATTTTGTAAAGCCTATATAAAGGCATCAATTAGAGCTCGGAAAAGGAGGTTGGCTCCAATAGGGAGCATTAGGAATAGATAGCTCTCTCCTTTAAGTTTTCTTTTCTGCTTTAAATCTTGGGTAGAGAATTAAAGAAACTCTGTTTCAATCTCACCTTGAGATCTCTTGTTTACTTTTTCTGCATAATTGAAGTCTAAGATCTCTCTTGGTTGTTCTTCTGCATAATTTCAGAGAATTGATAGTTGAATTTGAGTTTTCATTTGCTGCTTCATTTCTTCTTTCTTCTGCAAACTTGTTTTCTGTTGAATCAAGGAAGGGCTTGAGATCTAGACTTGTTCTCTAGTCTCATTGATTCCCTGAGATCTTCAACATTCTTTTAAATTGTTGCAAATTAAGCATCGCTTTCTATTTTTAATTCTTCAAGAATTTTTACTTTTCTATTTGAAATCTGCTGCATCCCATTTCATATTCTAGCTCTCTGCTTGAATGCTCTTTACATTTTCTTGTTAAATTTTAATTTCCAGCACCCCAGCCCCTTTACTTTTCATGCAATTTACTTTTCTTGCAATTTAAGTTTCAGCTATTTTACTTTCTTGCTCTTTAAGTTTTCTGCCCATTTACATTCTGCAACTTTATCATTCCTGCAATTTACTTTCTATTGATCAACTTCACACAATTCACTTCAATGTTAGCTTGACTAAACTAATCACCCACTAAAGTTGCTTGATCCATCAATCTCTGTGGGATCGACCTCACTCTTGTGAGTTATTACTACTTGATGCGACCCGGTATACTTACCGGTTGGATTTGTGTGTTGGAAATTTGTTTTTCCACAAAAACACCATCGGTGGAGAGTTTCCCCTGAAATTTGATTGACCAAAGGATGATCTATACTCCATTTTTCTACAAAATATTCTGTATCAACAACAATCACCAAGATAAAAGAGATTTGGAATTCTCCTTGTCACAGATGAGGAAATTCTCAGTGAGGCAATATCACAAACAGTTGGTTAGCAAAAGAAAATAAAGAAACAAAAGAAAGACAAAAATAAAAGAAAAGTGTCTAATCTAGTAGATCAATCAACCGGCAGTTTGTTAATCACAGTTAATCCCCGGCAACGACGCCATAAACTTGATGCAGATGGAAATTGTCTTGCAATTTCTCATCTCTTCCTCAATCAATGCACTCATTGATCTCCTTGGCAATCTTAATTGATCGAATTACAATTCCTTGTAATTCAATCTCTCAAATCTTGATCAATAGCCAATTCCTTGGTCAATTGCTCATGAGAAGAGATGAAGTATGGTCACTGATTATACCACATGCATTTCCCAAATCAAGTGTTGAGAGGATTATAGTCACATATCCATCCAAACCCAACTTGGTCTAGCATGAGAAAGCATTTCTAGCATGATCTCTTCATTCCTCTTCCAAGGTTCTGAAGAGATCCAATTATGGAGAGTTTCTTTTCCAAGACAACTAACCAATTGAATGAAGATTGAAAGCTTTCTAGTAAAATCAAAAGAAAAGAAAGAAGAAGAAGAATAAGAACTACAATTGATCCATTGAATCACAATAGAGCTCTTTAACCCACTAAAAAGAGTTAGTTTATCATTGCTCTTACCAAAATAGAAAAGAAAGAAAGTGCAGAAAAGTAAAGATGAAGATTAAAACTAAAATTTAAACTTCAAAATTCATAAATGAAAAGTACAAACTAGAATTAAACTACTACTAAGAAAAAGAAAAGAAAAGAAAAGGAAGAAGAGTGGTTGAGGGGAGGGGTCCGAAGACCAACTCCCCTTGGAGTGTGCCAATTCACAGAAGTTTGAATTGGTCTTCACTCTCTCCCCCTTCCTTCAATTCTCCCATCTCTAGCATTCTTTGAATGTAAAAACTAAGGCCTTTATATAAGCTCTCCTAAATTACAAAATGAAATTAAAAGCAAATTACACTTAAATGAAAATTCCTATTCTAGATGCTTCTTGTGGTCTTGATTGGTTGACAATTGTGGGCTTGCTTGCTTGAGCTTTGAAGTGAAATTGAGAGAGAAGTGGGTCAAGTTGAGGTCCAGGTGCCAAAGTTAGTGCTAAAGTTAGCCACACTAACGCTACAAGTGTGGCGTTAGTGCTAAAGTTATTGTGGCTAACGTTGCACTTGCTGCCCAATTGGTGTTTTTGGGGCTTAAAAGATGCCTCTTGTTTGTGCTCCAATTTCATGCCCACTATAGAGTATTATATATCGTTGGAAAGCTCTGAATGTTAGCTTTCTAATGCAACTGGAATCACGTCAATTGGACCTCTGTAGCTCAATTTATGCTCCTTTGAAGTGGACATGGTCGCTGGCATATATGCCAACGTTACTGGAAATGTTGATTGCCAATAACGCTAGCGATCTGGGCTTCATTATTGCCAGTTTTTGAAGCTCAAACTTAGTGTCCACCCCATACTATTATACATTGTTGGAAAGCCCTGGATGTCTACTTTCCAATGCTATTGGAAGCGCATCATTTGGAGCTCTACAACTCGAGTTACACTTCTTGGAAGGTGAAGAGATCAGTTGAGAAAATGCATGAAACTACCTTAAAAACAGTAAAGAAAAGGTCAGTAAAACTGGCCAAAATGCCCTGGCATCATAGACCAAGGGAGCTCCACCGACATGTTGTTCAAAACTGCCTTCGACAAGCTTGGCCTGGAAGAAAAAGGACTTAGAGCATATTCGAACAGCCTATTCGGACTGGGAGACACCCCAGTTCAACCACTTGGATACATCTCACTACACACAACCTTCAAAAAAGGAAACCAGTCAAGAACACTCAAGATAGACTACATCGTGGTCAACGTGAGTTCAGCCTACAACGCCTTAATAGGTTGGACAACATTGAATCAGCTCGGCGCAATAGTCTCGACTCCACATCTATGCATGAAATTCCCAACTACAGAAGGGATAGCTACAATAAAAGCAGACCAAAAGATGGCGCGCTGCTGTTACAATGAAAGTCTAAACCTCAGAGACAGAGGAGAAGAATTCCACACAATCGAACTCGGTGGAGTTCAGAGGTGGGAAGAACTCCACCCACAATCCGAAAGTGAAGTAGAGAAAGTCCAGATCGGAGACATCCCAGACAAAATAACCAATATTGGTACGATCCCAAAAGGAGACATAAAAGAATCACTCGTACAGTTCTTACGAGATAACATCGACCTCTTTGCATGGAAGGCTGCAGACATGCTAGGCATAGACCCCAAATTAATGTGCCACAAGTTGGCGGTCTACCCAGGATCTCGGCCAGTACAACAGAGACGAAGAAAGCTTGGACCAAAACGATCCCAAGCTGTGGAATAGCAGGTACAAGCTCTACTGGAGGTAGGATTCATAAGAGAAGTCAAGTACCCACTATGGCTAGCTAACGTCGTCTTGGTGAAAAAATCAAATCGGAAGTGGTGAATGTGCACCGACTACACTGATCTCAACAAAGCCTGCCCAAAAGATCCTTATCCACTCCCAAGTATCGACGCTCTGATAGATGCCTCCTCCGGATATAAATACCTCTCATTTATGAACGCATATTCGGGGTACAATCAAATCACAATGTATCCACCCGACTAAGAAAAAACTTCCTTCTTAACCCCAAAAGCAAACTACTACTACATCGTCATGCCATTTGGTCTTAAAAACGCGGGAGCTACTTATCAGATATTAATGAATAAGGTCTTTATGGATCATACCGGAAAAATCATGAAAGTCTATCTGGATGACATGTTAATAAAGACACAAAGTGAAGAGACGCTATTGTCTGACCTGACCATGGTATTCGACACTATAAGAAGGCATGGCATGTGACTCAATCCTGCAAAATGCACCTTAGCAGTAGAAGCTGGCAAATTCTTGAGTTTTATGCTCACACAAAGAGGAATCGAGGCAAATTCGGATAAATGCCGGGCCATACTCGAAATAAAGAGTCCGACTTGTGTCAAAGAGGTACAACAACTCAACGGGAGGTTGGCATCGTTGTCCAGATTTCTAGCCGGATCGGCAATAAGATCTCTTCCCTTCTACGCCACTCTAAGAAAGGGAAAAAAGTTTGAATAGACAACGGAGTGCGAGCAAGCCTTCCAATATTTCAAAAGATTGTTGGGACAACCACCTATCCTAACTCGGCCACGGGAAAGAGAACCACTCGTATTGTACCTCACGGTAGGAAGTCGGGCAGTAGCCTCAGCACTAGTTCGAGAAGACGACATTGGGCAACAACCCGTATACTTCATCAGTAAAGCATTACAAGGATCCGAGCTGAACTACCAAAAAATAGAAAAAATTGCCTACGCTCTCATACTAACATCTAGACAACTTCGTCCATACTTCCAAGCTCACACCATTAGGGTTCGGACCAACCAGCCCATAAAAGGGATTTTGCAGAAAACAGACCTAGCAGGCAGAATCTTGCAATGGGCAGTCGAGTTGTCCAAAATTGACCTTCAATTCGAAGCTCAGACAGCCATCAAATCAAAATACCAGGCCGACTTCATTGCAGAATTTACAAACACACCAGAAATCCCCACAGAATGGAATCTCTACGTGGACAATTTCTCAAATAAAACTAGAAGTAGCGCGGATGTGATAATTGAAAGCGACCAAGGAACCCAAATCGAACTTTCCCTCAAATTTGGGTTCCCTGCCTCAAACAACCAAGAGGAATATGAGGCACTACTAGCTGGCTTGAAGCTGGCTAGGGAGGTTGGAGCTCAAAAGCTTATCATCTTTAGCGACTCACAAGTAGTCACTTCACAAATAGCAGGGAGCTACCACACCAAAGATCCCACCATGAAAAAGTACTTGGACAAGACCATGGAACAACTCAGACAACTCAGAGAATATGAGGTCCGTCACATACCCCAAGAACAGAATGCCCAAGCTGACGCACTCTCAAAACTAGCCAGCACCAAACCAGGGGGCAACAATAGAAGCCTCATCCAAGAAATGCTACAGAAGCCGTCAATCTCGGAAGAAGAAAAAGTCCTAGCCATAACAGGTCAGGATCAAGGATGGATGACTCCCATAATTAATTACCTCAAAATAGAAATACTCCCCACAGAGGAAAAGGAGGCAAAGAGGTTAAAACGGGAGGCACAATACTACACTATCATAAACAACACTCTATACAAAAGAGGGATTTCAGTAGAGATTGAAGAATGGTCACCTAGAGTGATCCACTATAGTGAAGAAGCCAACTCCCAACTTCAAAGGGAAGAACTCGACCTACTTCCGAAAGTCCAAGAAAGAGCTCGAATCAGGGAAGAAGCATTGAAACGTTGAATGGCTTCGAGATACAATCAAAAGGTACTACAGTGAGTTTTTGCTGAGAACGACCTCATCCTAATCCGAAATGATATCGGAGCAACTCGACCTGGAGAAGGAAAGCTAGCAGCAAACTGGAAAGGACCCTATCGACTCATAGAAATACTTGGAAAGGGCTACTACAGACTGTCCGAATTCGATGGGCAAGAGCTTCCTAGGTCGTGACACGCCTGCAACCTAAGAAGGTACTATAGTTAGGGATGATAAAGGATCTTAGGATAAGGCGCACTCTTTTTCCTAAAAAGGTTTTTTAATGAGGCGCCAAGCCAAGACCTACAAATAACCCGACTTAGAGGGATAAAACTCCCGCATGTATATATTTGTATTTTCTTTTGAATAAAATCTGTTTACATCTTCTACAAATTCTCAAGTCGCATTAATCTGAAACATTCATTGTCCGATTATAAAGCTATAGATCGGTAGAAAGTGAAAATCAAATTCACTACACGATCACGATAAAGACCAACAGAGATGAAAACCAAATTCATTAAAAGGTCGACCAAACGAGGATTAAACCCAATTTCTACAAAATCGGCAAAGATGAAAACAGAATAATGCAAGAAGTTATCGAAAGTGATCCATAGAAAGGACCTGACGAGGTCTTAATAAAATGGATTGCTAAAAAATAACTTAAAGACTGGCCGACGTAAAAATGTCAGACCTATTACAATAACCAAAGTTATAAGTAAATCCCTAGAAAGAGGTCTAGCCAGCCCTATAAAAGAGGATTATTATAACTTAGAAGGGACCGACATGATGAAGTCGGCCCAAAACATAAAAGTTATAAAAGTAATCCCTAAAAGAGACCTGCACAAGGTCCAAGAAAGAGGATTACGAAAAATAACTTAGAAGGGCCCGACATGATGAAGTCGGCCCAAACCATAAAAGTTATAAAAGTAATCCCTGAAAGAGACCTGCACAAGGTCCAAGAAAGAGGATTACAAAAATAACTTAGAAGGGCCCGACATGATGAAGTCGGCCCAAAACATAAAAGTTATAAAAGTAATCCCTAAAAGAGACCTGAACAAGGTCCAAGAAAGAGAATTACAAAAATAACTTAGAAGGGCCCGACATGATGAAGTCGGCCCAAAACATAAATGTTATAAAAGTAATTCCTGAAAGAGACCTGCACAAGGTCCAAGAAAGAGGATTACAAAAAATAACTTAGAAGGGTGCGACATGATGAAGTCGGCCCAAAACATAAAAGTTTTAAAATTAATCCCTGAAAGAGACCTGAACAAGGTCTAAGAAAGAGGATTACAAAAATAACTTAGAAGGGCCCGACACAATGGAGTCAGCCCAAAACACAAAGGTTACAAAAGTAATCCCTGAAAGAGACCTAAACAAGGTCCAAAAAAGATGGTTACTAACAACAACTTGGACAAAACCAACATGATGAAATTGGCCTCTCGAAAACCTTAGTGTTATACAAAGTAATTCCTAATAAAGATCCTAACAAGGTCCGAACAAAACAAATTACTGAAAATAACATCAGGCAAAGGCTCAAAGGAATCAAGCCAATCCAAAGAGGTCGGACAACGAAAGTTCCAACACTCCCAAAACGTAGAAAGGTACCAAGATGAGTGCAGATAGATATGTTATGAAAACACAAGTTATAATAATAACAAACTCAAAAGGCTACCAAAACTAGCCCCAAGAGCTTGAAAATTACTTTGTTTTTCAAAATAAAGTTGCTAAACAAGCAACCAGGAATGTTGCAAAAGACAGAACCACCATTTACAAAATATAAAGAGTTCAAAAAGCCCATAAGCCAGGCTATCCACACAAACATCCAAAAAATTCATTAAGGGTCCAAAGGCTTCTCGACAGTATCAACACGGGGTGAAGGAGGGCGAGTCTGAAGAGGCACAACATCCACTGTCCCATCATCCTGGTTTAAGATTTGACAATCAGGTTCCAACTAGGAATGACCAATGGTGCACAAAATTGTGATCATCAACAATGGCTCCAATGACTTGGTGCTCTCAAATGTGAATCACACTTTGTCATAACTCCGCACAACTAACCAGCAAGTGCACTGGGCCGTCCAAGTAATAAACCTTACGTGAGTAAGGGTCGATCCCACAGAGATTATTGGTATGAAGCAAGCAATGGTCACCTTGTAAATCTCAGTTAGGTGGATTCATATGGTTATAATGGTTTTTGAAAATAATAATAAATAAACAAAAAATAAAGATAGAGATACTTATGTAAATCATTGGTGGGAATTTCAGATATGTGTATGGAGATGCTTTGTCCCTGTTCAATCTCTGCTTTCCTACTACCTTCCTTTAATCCTTCATACTCCTTTCCATGGCAAGCTGTATGTAGGGCATCAATGTTGTCAATGACTACTTTCCATCCTCTCAATGAAAATGGTCCAAATGCTTGTCACAGCACGGCTAATCATGTGTCAGTTCTCGATCATGTCGGAATAGAATCCATTGATTCTTTTGCGTTTGTCATCACGCCCAACAATCGCGAGTTTAAAGCTCGTCACAGCCTTTCAATCCTTGAATCCTACTCGGAATACCACAGACAAGGATTAGACTTTTTGGATCCTCAAGAGTGGCCGCCAAAGGGTTCTAGCTTATACCACGAAGATTCTGGTTAGGGAATCCAAGAGATACTCACTCGTTCTAAGGTAGAACGGAAGTGGTTGTCAATCTCGCATTCATAGGTGAGAATGATGATGAGTGTCACGGATCATCACATCCATCATGTTGAAGTGCAACGAATATCTTAGAATAAGAATAAGCCGAATTAAATAGAAAATAGTAGTACTTTGCATTAAAACTCGAGGTACAGCAGAGCTCCACACCTTAATCTATGGTGTGTAGAAACTCCACTGTTGAAAATACATAAGTGATGGTGGTCCATGCATGGCCGAATGGCCAGCCCCCAAAATATGATATGAAATTCGAAAACTAGGGAGAAGGACCCTTAATACAATAGTAAAAAGTCCTATTTATACTAGACTAGCTACTAGGGTTTACAGAAATAAGTCTAAGTGCAGAAATCCACTTCCGGGTCCACTTTGGTGTGTGCTTGGGCTGAGCTTGAGCTTTACACATGCAGAGACTTCTCTTGGAGTTAAACGCCAAGTTGTAACGTGTTTTTGGCGTTTAACTCTGGTTTGTGACGTGTTTCTGGCGTTTTACTCCAGAATGTAGCATGGAACTGGCATTGAACGCCAGTTTGCGTCGTATAAGCTCGAACAAAGTATGGACCATTATATATTTCTGGAAAGCTCTAGATGTCTACTTTCCAACGCTATTGAGAGCGCGCTATTTGAAGTTATGTAGCTCCAGAAAATTCATTTTGAGTACAGGGAGGTCAGAATCCAACAGCATCAGCAGTTCTTTTTCAGCCTAAATAACATTTTTGCTCAGGTCCCTCAATTTCAGCCAGAAAATATACCTGAAATCACAGAAAAACACACAAACTCATAGTAAAGTCCAGAAATGTGAATTTAGCATAAAAACTAATGAAAACATCCCTAAAAGTAGCTAGATCCTACTAAAAACTACCTAAAAACAATGCCAAAAAGCGTATAAATTATCCGCTCATCACAACACCAAACTTAAATTGTTGCTTGTCCCCAAGAAACTGAAAATCAAATAGGATAAAAAGAAGAGAATATACTATAAATCTCAAAATATCAACTTAAGCACACTCTTTTTGCTTTGGATCACAACTTTAACCACTCAGTCTCAAGCTTTTCACTTGGACCTACATGCCACAAGGACATGGTTAGGGACGGCTTGATTCAGCCGCTTATGCCTGGATTTTATTTCCTTGGGCCCTCCTATCCATTGATGCTCAAAGCCTTGGATCCTTTTTACCCTTGCCTTTTGGTTTTAAGGGCTATTGGCTTTTTCTACTTGCTTTTTCTTTTTCTTTTATTTTTTTCCGCCACTTTTTTTTCGCAAGCTTTGTTCTTCACTACTTTTTCTTGCTTCAAGAATCAATTTCATGATTTTTCAAATTATCAATAACATTTCTCTTTT
>NC_029777.3:62563006-62572095 GCF_000817695.3 Arachis duranensis
CATTTTTCATTTAAGAAAGGTGAAGGATTCATGGAATTATTCATAGCTTTAAGACATAGTTACTAAATACTAATGATCATGCAGTAAAGACACAAACATAGATAAACATGAAGCATAAAATAAAAAAACAGAGAGATAAGAACAAGGAAGTTAAGGAATGAGTCCACCTTAGTGATGGTGGCGCCTTCTTCTTGAAGGACCAATGGTGTCCTTGAGCTCTTCTATATCTCTTCCTTGCCTTTGTTGCTTGATCCCTAGTGATTTTGGTGCTCCTATCCTTAGTTGCTACCAATAGTTGTGTGGAGGAAAATGTATCCCCTGAGGTATCTCAGGGATTTCTTGATGAGGGAATTCCTCATGCTCTTGTTGAGGTCCATGAGTGGGCTCTCTTGATGTGTAGTCAAATGCTCTACTACTGAGCTATGGACCCTTGAGATGAATCTCTCCATCTCCCATGACTCGGAGTTGGAAGCTTTTGTCTTCTCTTTCCTCTTTCTAGAGGTTTCTCCGGCCTTAGGTGCTATCAATGGTTATGGAAAAACAAAAAAAAGCTATGCTTTTACCACACCAAACTTAGAATGTTGCTCGCCCTTGAGCAAAAGAAGAGAGAATAGAAGAAGAAGAAGAAGATGATGTGGAGGAGAGGGAGAGATGTGTGGGTTTTGGCCAAGGGGTTTATATAGTGGACGGAGAGGGAGTGGGGTTCGGTCATTTTGGGTGGGTTTGGGTGGGAAAGAGATTTTGAATGTGAAGGTAGGTGGGATTTATGGGGAAGAGAGGATTGAAGTGATTGGTGAAGGGATTATGTTAAACGCCAGTTCTATGGTTGTTTTGGGCGTTCAACGCTAGTCTGCAGCATGTTTCTGGTGTTGAACACCAACTTTTCTCAGTGTGCAATCCTGGCGTTTAAACGCCAGATTGCTGCATGTTTCTGGTGTTCAACGCCAGATCCATGCTCTGTTCTGGCGTTGAACGCCAGACAGATGCTCCTTACTGGCATTTAAACACCAATAAGCCCTTCCTCCAGGGTGTGTTGTTTCTTTTGCTGTTTTTGATTCTGTTTTTAATTTTAGTATTTGTTTTGTGACTCCACATGATCATAAACCTAATAAAACATAAAAGAACAATAAAAAATAAAAATAGAATTAGATAAAAAAAATTGGGTTGCCTCCCAATAAGTGCTTCTTTAATGTCACTAGCTTGACAGTGGGCTCTCATGGAGCCTCACAGGTGATCAGGTCAATGTTATGGACTCCTAACACCAAACTTAGAGTTTGAATGTGGGGGTTTAACACCAAACTTAGAGTTTAGTTGTGGCCTCCGAATACCAAACTTAGAGTTTGATTGTGGGCGCTTTATTTGACTCTGTATTGAGAGAAGCTTTTCATGCTTCCTCTCCATGATTGCAGAAGAATATCCTTGAGCTTTAAACACAAGGTAGTCCCCATTTAATTGAAGGACTAGCTTTCCTCTGTCAACATCAATCACAGCTCCTGCTGTGGCTAGGAAGGGTCTTCCAAGGATGATGAATTCATCCTCCTCCTTCCTAACGTTTAAGATTATGAAATCAGCAGGGATATAGAGGCCTTTAACCTTCACTAACACGTCCTCTACTAATCCATAAGCTTGTCTTTGTGATCTGTCTGCCATCTCTAATGAGAATGTGGCAGGCTGTACCTCAATGATCCCCATCTTCTCCATTACAGAGAGTGGCATAAGATTTATGCCTGACCCTAGGTCACATAGACCCTTCTCAAAGGTCATGGTGCCTATGGTACATGGTATTCAGAATTTACCAGGATCTTGTTTCTTTTGAGGTAACGTTTGTTGAACCCATGTATCTAGTTCACTAATGAGCAAGGGAGATTCACCTTCCCAAATCTCATTACTAAACAACTTGGCATTCAGTTTCATGATGGCCCCTAGATATTGAGCAACTTGCTCTCCAGTTACATCTTCATCCTCTTCAGAGAAAGAATAGTCTTCAGAGCTCATAAATGGCAGAAGGAGGTTTAATGGGATCTCTATGGTCTCTATATGACCTTCAGATTCCTTTGGGTCCTCCATAGGGAACTCCTTCTTGCTTGAGAGACGTTCCATGAGGTCTTCCTCATTGGGATTCACGTCATCTCCTTCTTCTCTAGGTTCGGCCATTTTGATTATGTCAATGGCCTTGCACTCTCTTTTTGGATTCTCTTCAGTATTGCTTGGGAGAGTAATAGGAGGAGTTTCAGTGATTTTCTTACTCAGCTGGCCCACTTGTGCTTCCAAATTTCTAATGGAGGACCTTGTTTCACTCATGAAACTTAAAGTGGCCTTAGACAGATCAGAGACTATGTTTGCTAAGCTAGAGGTACTCTGCTCAGAATTTTCTGTCTGTTGCTGAGAAGATGATGGAAAAGGCTAGCTATTGCTGAGCCTATTTCTTCCACCATTATTAAAGCCTTGTTGAGGCTTTTGTTGATCCTTCCATGAGAAATTTGGATGATTTCTCCATGAAGAATTATAGGTGTTTCCATAAGGTTTATCCATGTAATTTACCTCTGCTATTGCAGGGTTCTCAGGATCATAAGCTTCTTCTTCAGAAGATGCCTCTTTAATACTGTTGGATGCATTTTGCCATCCATTCAGACTTTGAGAAATCATGTTGACTTGCTGAGTCAACATTTTGTTCTGAGCCAATATGGCATTCAAAGCATCAATCTCAAGAACTCCCTTCCTTTGAGATGTCCCATTATTCATAGAATTTCTCTCAAAAGAGTACATGAATTGGTTATTTGCAACCATGTCAATAAGTTCTTGAGCTTCTGCAGGCGTTTTCTTAAGGTGAATGGATCCACCTGTAGAATGGTCCAGTGACATTTTAGAGAACTCAGATAGACCATAATAGATTATATCCAAAATGGTCCATTCTGAAAGCATGTCAGAAGGACACCTTTTGGTAATCTGTTTGTATTTTTCCCAAGCTTTATAGAGGGATTCACCTTCTTTTTGTTTGAAGGTCTGAACATCCACTCTAAGCTTGCTCAGTTTTTGAGGAGGAAAGAACTTAGCCAAAAAGGCCGTGACCAGCTTATCCCAAGAGTCCAGGCTATCTTTAGGTTGTGAGTCCAACCATGTTCTAGCTCTGTCTCTAATAGCAAAAGGGAAAAGCATGAGCCTGTAGACTTCAAGATCTACTCCATTAGTCTTAACAGTCTCACAGATCTGCAAGAACTCAGTTAAAAACTGGTAGGGATCTTCTGATGGAAGTCCATGGAACTTGCAGTTCTGTTGCAGTAGAGCAACTAGTTGAGGTTTCAGCTCAAAATTGTTTGCTCCAATGGCAGGGATTGAGATGCTTCTTCCATCAAACTTGGAAGTGGGTGTAGTATAGTCACCAAGCATCCTCCTTGCATTATTATTTTTGGCTGCCATCTCCTCTTCCTTTTCGAAAATTTCTATAAGGTTGTCTCTGGATTGTTGTAATTTAGCTTCTCTTAGTTTCATCTTCAGAGTCCTTTCAGGTTCAAGATCTGCTTCAACAAGAATATTCTTGTCCTTAGTCCTGCTCATATGAAAAAGAAGGGAACATAAAATAATAATAGGGATCCTCTTTACCACAGTAGAGAGATTCCTTTATGTTAGTAGAAGAAAAAAAGAATAGAAGAAGGAAAGAGTTAAGAATCCAAACACAAGGGGGAAGATAGGTTTGAATTCTTGAGATGAAGAGAAGTGTTAGTAAATAAATAAATAAATAGAAGAAGATGAGAGAGGGAGAAATTCGAAAATAAATTTTGAAAAAGGGTTAGTGATTTTCGAAAATTAAGAGAAGAAAAAAATTAAAATTAAAATTTGAAACAATTAGTTAATTAAAAGAATTTTGAAAAAGAGGAAGGTAATTTTCGAAAATTAGAGAGAGAGGAAAGTAGTTAGGTGGTTTTGAAAAAGATAAGAAACAAACAAAAAGTCAATTAGTTAGTTGAAAAAGATTTGAAAATCAATTTTGAAAAGATAAAAAGTTAGAAAAGATTTTTGAAATCAATTTTGAAAAAGATATGATTTGAAAAAGATATGATTAAAAAGATATAATTGAAAAGATATTTTGAAAAAAATTTGATTTTTAAAATTAAAATTGATTACTTGACTAACAAGAAACTAAAAGATATGACTCTAGAATTTAAAGATTGAACCTTTCTTAACAAGAAAGTAACAACCTTCAAATTTTTGAATCAATCACATTAATTGTTAGTAAAGTTTTCGAAATTTTGAAATAAAGATAAGAAAAATATTTTGAAAATAAATTTTTAAAAATTTTCGAAAATAATAAAAAATGAAAAAGATTTAATTTTTGAAAAAGATTTTGAAAAGATAAGATTTTTAAAATTGAAAATTTGACTTGACTTATAAGAAATAGCTAAGTTTTTAAAAATTTTTTGACTAAATCAACTCAAATTTTTGAAAATTATGAACAAAATAAGGAAAAGATAATTTTTTGATTTTTGAAATTTTTTTATGATGAGAGAGAAAAACACAAAAATGACCCAAAACATGAATGTTTTGGATCAAAACACATGATGCATGTAAGAACATATGAATGCCAAGATGAACACCAAGATCACTTTGAAGATCAAGATGAACATCAAGACTTATTTTTGAAAAAATTTCAAGAAAAGAAAAGCATGCAAGACACCAAACTTAGAACTCTTCAATACTTAGACACTATGAATGCAAGAATGCATATGAAAAACAACAAAAAACACAAAACAAGAAAATTTAAAGATCAAACAAGAAGACTTGTCAAGAACAACTTGAAGATCATGAAGAACACATGCATGAATTTTCGAAAAAAAAGAATGCTTAAATTTTAAAAAACATGCAATTGACACCAAACTTAAAATTTGACTCTAGACTCAAACAAGAAACACAATATTTTTTTGATTTTATGATTTTATTAATTTTTTTTGTATTTTTCGAAAATATTTTTTTAGAAAAAATGAAAAAGAAAAAATTTTGAAAACTCTTTTTCTAAAGAAAATTACCTAATCTGAGCAACAAGATGAACCGTCAGTTGTCCAAACTCGAACAATCTCTGGCAACGGCGCCAAAAACTTGGTGCACGAAATTGTGATCATCAACAATGGCTCCAATGACTTGGTGCTCTCAAACGTGAATCACACTTTGTCATAACTCCGCAAGTGCACTGGGTCGTCCAAGTAATAAACCTTACGTGAGTAAGGGTCGATCCCACGGAGATTGTTGGTATGAAGCAAGCTATGGTCACCTTGTAAATCTCAGTTAGGCGGATTCATATGGTTATAATGGTTTTTGAAAATAATAATAAATAAACAGAAAATAAAGATAGAGATACTTATGTAAATCATTGGTGGGAATTTCAGATAAGTGTATGGAGATGCTTTGTCCCTGTTGAATCTCTGCTTTTCTACTACCTTCCTTCAATCCTTCATACTCCTTTCTATGGCAAGCTGTATGTAGGGCATCACCGTTGTCAATGGCTACTTCCCATCCTCTCAGTGAAAATTGTCCAAATGCTCTTGTCACAGCACGACTAATCATCTGTCGGTTCTCGATCATGTCAGAATAGAATCCATTGATTCTTTTGCGTTTGTTATCATGCCCAACAATCGCGAGTTTGAAGCTCATCACAGCCATTCCATCCCTGAATCCTACTCGGAATATCACAGACAAGGTTTAGACTTTTCGGATCCTCATGAGTGGCCGCCAAAGGGTTCTAGCTTATACCACGAATATTCTGGTTAGGGAATCCAAGAGATACTCGCTCGTTCTAAGGTAGAACGGAAGTGGTTGTCAATCACGCGTTCATAGGTGAGAATGATGATGAGTGTCACGGATCATCACATCCATCATGTTGAAGTGCAACGAATATCTTAGAATAAGAATAAGCCGAATTGAATAGAAAATAGTAGTACTTTGCATTAAAACTCGAGGTACAGCAGAGCTCCACACCTTAATCTATGGTGTGTAGAAACTCCACCATTGAAAATACATAAGTGATGGTGGTCCAGGCATGGCCGAATGACGAGCCCCCAAAATATGATATGAATTCGAAAACTAGGGAAAAGGACCCTTAATACAATAGTAAAAAGTCCTATTTATACTAGACTAGCTACTAGGGTTTACAGAAATAAGTCTAAGTGCAGAAATTCACTTCCAGAGCCCACTTTGGTGTGTGGTTGGGCTTAGCTTGAGCTTTACACATGCAGAGGCTTCTCTTGGAGTTAAACGCCAAGTTGTAACATGTTTTTGGCGTTTAACTCTGGTTTGTGATGTATTTCTGGCATTTTACTCCAGAATGCAGCATGGAACTGGCGTTGAACGCCAGTTTACATCGTCTAAGCTCAAACAAAGTATGGACCATTATATATTTCTGGAAAGATCTAGATGTCTACTTTCCAACGCCGTTGAGAGCGTGCCATTTGGAGATATGTAACTCCAGAAAATTAATTTTGAGTGAAGGGAGGTCAGAATCCAACAACATCAGCAGTCCTTTTTCAGCCTAAATCAGAATTTTGCTCAGGTCCCTCAATTTCAGCCAGAAAATACCTAAAATCACAGAAAAACACACAAACTCATAGTAAAGTCCAGAAATGTGAATTTTGCATAAAATCTAATAAAAACATCCCTAAAAATAGCTAGATCCTACTAAAAACTACCTAAAAATAATGCCAAAAAGCGTATAAATTATCTGCTCATCAACCAACTTCAGCTGAAGGAAATGAAGAAGTCGGCACCACAGAGGCTTTGGTAGCAGGCACAGAGGGAGGTTCAACAACATCATCTTCAGGGTCGTCAGGGACAATCTTGCCGTCCTTCACAACATTGTCCAGGCTGAAGAGAGTAAGGTCGACCTCGGGGGCAAGAACCCGAACTTGCTCCTTCAGGTTCTGTTCCGAGGGTCACCTGAAACTGTAGGTCAATCTCGGATGAGATCTTCTATTCTGGTTGGAGCTGTTGTGTCTGACTTGTTAGACTTGATGGTGGTGCAGATCCTTCGTCCCCGGAGGGTAGGGTGTACCTGCAAGGGACTCCGATGCTTAAGTTAGCAAGGGTATTAAGCAGGTATTGATTAGAATCAGAGAATGAGTTATACCTGGGTGCTCCAGCGTATTTATAATGGTGTAGAGTGACCTTCTTAGATAAGATAAGTTAGTTATCTTATCTTATCTTTTGAGTGAGGTCACCTTATCTTCAAGGGAACCGCCCTTCTCTCTGTAGGCTTTGGGCTGCCTCTGGATTTGGGTCGTGTTCTTCCATTTGGGCCCTTTTCTGGGCTTTCCTGGCAATTTGTTTGAGCTCTTTGAGAAGAGGTCGGATAGTCTGACCTGAAGAGGTCGGTCACTTTATTGCCAGACATCCCGGCTCGGACAGCTTGACCCAGGGTATGAACAGTGCCCCTGCTCGAGCTCGGCCTTTATTTGGAGGTCGAATCTTAGTTTTAGGACTTCGAACCTTCTCGGGTGAAGCCAAACTCAAGCATTTTGTCGATTTTATCTTTGTAGACTTCTGGTTTGAATGCGGAACGTTTCTGTTTCGTTTCCTCTGAAAGCGCACACTTTTGCGTTAGTGCCCTGGCCTTGGGAATGCGTGAGGGTTTTTAATGCCCCCATTAATTAGTTTTCAATGCCCCGTTTCTCTTACTTCTTTTATTTTGAACTTCACATACGTAGACAGTTTTTTCTTCTTTCTGTAACTTCCCCTTTTCTTTCTCACTTTTATTGTTTCGTCTGTCGTCTGTCCTTTCGCGTTTCTCTTTGTGACATTGTTTGGCGATCGTGGGTGCTCTTTTTGCTTTCGACGGCAACTCCTGATCTCTTCGTCTTCGCTCTCTGTGCACTTCTCCTTTTTCAAGTTTGTTCATCTTCTCTTTTTTGCTTGCATTGTTCTATTTTCTGGTATAGTAAGGTTTTTGTTTGAGTGTATATTTGGAAAGTTTGAACCTTTTCGCTTTTTTGTATTTTTTGTTGCTGCGATTTCTTGCTTTTTCTTCTCTGATGTTCCCTTGACAATTGGAGCTTCCTAAGGCTTTTGCATGTTATTGCCTGTTTCTGTATGAGTAGTGAGTCGTTTGATTTTTGAAGAAAAGATTGCACCTTTATTTTTTTTTCCGTTTGGCATGTTCTTGCTGTTGGGTGGACTGAGGTTGTAATTTCTATCAATGCTTATTTTGATGACTTTATTTGCTTTTTGTTGGGACGTGTAAAGATGTAGGCTTGTAGGCTTCCCTGAATCTTTTTTCTACCTCCAAAGGATGCCCCTGGAACCTTTTGGATTGGGTCCTGGGGTTTCCTTTTGTTGCTTTGCCTGGCTTCTTTGGCACCTATATGCTTTAGTTTTGTGAGTTGCCTCCGTTTATGCCCGAGTTGTTCAATTAGTGTTCCGAGGTGTTTTTTGAGTAATCCAATCTTCTTTTCTTCTTGTAGGACTAGTTAACCATGTCTTCTCGCAAAAATATTATTGAGACGTCTTCCCAGGTCCCTGAGGGCATGGCCGATTGGGTGGATTCTTTGGTCCTCTTATGCGTCTCGTTGGTTGACTCCGAGTTTTGTCAGCAACTTAGGCAGTTTCATAGTATTTGTAGCAACAATAGTGATGAGAAGAATTATGAGCTCGTATCTCCAACTTCTGATGAAAGGGTTTGCTTTTCTACCCGAATTGCTGGAGAGCGCCCCTTTTTCTATGCATATAACTTCTTTTTTAGTCAAATGAATATTAATCTTCCTTTTACCCCTTTTGAAACCAACCTGTTATGGTCCTGTAATGTAGCTCCATCCTAACTTCACCCCAATTCCTAGGGTTTTATAAAAATATTTCAGCTGCTGTGTCGTGAATTTGGCATCCCTGCTTCGTAATCTCTCTTCTTTTATCTTTTTGTTTTGACAAAGCCTGGTGTAGTGAAGAAGAAAGCTGCTTGGGTTTCTTTCCGAGCTTCATAGGGGAAAAAGGTTTTCTCCAAGTTTGATGAGTCTTTTTGCGATTTCAAAAATTACTTTTTTAGGGTCCGAGTTGTTGAAGGAGCTTGATGAGCGGATAATTTATACGCTTTTTGGCATTGTTTTTAGGTAGTTTTC
>NC_029777.3:62572243-62572523 GCF_000817695.3 Arachis duranensis
TTTTTCTGTGATTTCAGGTAAATTCTGGCTGAAATTGAGGGACTTGAGCAAAACTCTGAAGAAGGCTGACAAAAGGACTGCTGATGCTGTTGGAATCTGACCTCCCTGCACTCGAAATGGATTTTCTAGAGATACAGAACTCCAATTGGCGCGCTCTCAACGGCGTTGGAAAGTAGACATCCAGAGCTTTCTAGCAATATATAATAGTCCATACTTTATTCGAAGAATGACGACGTAACTTGGCGTTGAACGCCAAGTACATGTTGCTGTCTGGAGTTAA
>NC_029777.3:62572612-62573130 GCF_000817695.3 Arachis duranensis
CCTCGGAGTTCAACTCCAAGAGAAGCCTCAGCTCGTGGATTAATCAAGCTCAGCCCAAACATACACCAAGTGGGCCCCGGAAGTGGATTTGTACATCAATTACTTACTCATGTAAACCCTAGGAGCTAGTATATTATAAATAGAACATTTAACTATTGTATTAGAGGTCTTTGATCATTCGATCTTGTGACCACATGAGGGCTGGCCATTCGGCCATGCCTGAATCTTTTACTTATGTATTTTCAACGGTGGAGTTTCTGCACACCATAGATTAAGGGTGTGGAGCTCTGCTGTACCTCAAGTATTAATGCAATTCCATTTTCTTTTATTCAAATCTCTCTTATTCTTATTCCAAGATATTCATTCGTACCCAAGAACATGATGAATATAATGATGAAAGTGACTCATTATCATTCTCACTTATGAACGCACGTGATTGACAACCACTTCCGTTCTACATGCAACAGAGCTTGAATGTGTATCTCTTAGATTCCCCAACAGAATCTTCGTGGTATAAG
>NC_029777.3:62573897-62574702 GCF_000817695.3 Arachis duranensis
AAAAAATATCTTTTCCTTATTTTCCTCCAAATTTTCGAAATTTTGGGTTGACTTGGTCAAAAATTTTTAAAAATTAGTTGTTCTTGCAAGTCAAGTCAAAATTTCAATTTTAAAAATCTTATCTTTTCAAAATCTTTTTCAAAAATCATATCTTTTTCAATTTTTTTTATTTTCGAAAATTTCAAAAATCTTTTTTCAAAATATTTTCAAAATCTTTTTCTTATCTTTTATATCTAATTTTCGAAAATTAACTAACAAGTAATGTGATTGGTTCAAAAATTTGAAGTTTGTTACTTTCTTGTTAAGAAAGGTTCAATCTTTAAGTTCTAGAATCTTATCTTGTAGTTTCTTGTTAGTTAAGTAATTTTAAAAATTAAATCCTTTTCAAAATATCTTTTTCTTAAAAATTTTTTTATCTTTTTATCTTATCTTTTTCAAAAACTTTATCTTTTTCAAAATTTGATTTCAAAATATCTTATCTAACTTCTTATCTTCTTATCTTTTTCAAATTTTGATTTCAAATCTCTTTCAATCAACTAACTAACTTTTTGTTTGTTTCTTATCTTTTTCAAAACTACCTAACTACTTTTCCCTCTCTAATTTTTGAAAATTCTCCATCTCTTTTTCAAAAATTCTTTTTGTTTTTAAATTTTAATTTTAATTATATTTTGTCTTTGATTTTCGAAAATTACTAACTTCCTTTTCAAAAATTCTTTTCGAAATTTCTCTTCTCTTCTCTTATTCTATTTAATTAATTAATTACTAACACTTCTCTTCACCTTTCTTCATCCAAAAATCCGAATCC
>NC_029777.3:62574890-62576374 GCF_000817695.3 Arachis duranensis
TTGATCCAGAACCTGAAAGGACTCTGAAGAGAAAATTAAGAGAAGCTAAATTACAACAATCCAGAAATAACCTTTCAGAAATTTTCGAACAAGAGAAGGACATGGCAGCCGAAAATAATAATAATAATGCAAGGAGAATGCTTGGTGACTTCACAAAGCCAACGTCCAAGTTTGATGGAAGAAGCATCTCCATTCCTGCCATTGGAGCCAATAACTTTGAGCTTAAGCCTCAACTAGTTGCTTTAATGCAACAAAACTGCAAGTTTTATGGATTTCCATCTGAAGATCCTTATCAGTTTTTAACTGAGTTCTTACAGATCTGTGAGACTTTAAAGACGAATGGAGTTAATCCTGAAGTCTACAGACTCATGCTTTTCCCTTTTGCTGTAAGAGACAGAGCTAGAATTTGGTTGGATTCACAGCCTAAGGATAGCCTGGACTCCTGGGATAAGCTGGTCACTACCTTCTTGGATAAATTCTTTCCTCCTCAAAAGCTGAGCAAGCTGAGAGTGGATGTTCAGACCTTCAAACAAAAAGATGGTGAATCCCTCTATGAAGCACTTTAGATATATTCTATTATGGTCTCTCTGAATTGTCGAAAATGTCATTGGACCATTCTGCAGGTGGATCTATTCACCTAAAGAAAACGCCTGAAGAGGCTCAAGAACTCATTGACATGGTTGCAAACAACCAATTCATGTATACCTCTGAGAGGAATTCCGTGAATAATGGGATACCTCAGAAGAAAGGAGTTCTTGAAATTGATGCTCTGAATGCCATATTGGCTCAGAACAAAGTGTTGACTCAGCAAGTCAACATGATCTCTCAAAGTCTGAATGGATGGCAAAATGCATCCAACAGTACTAAAGAGGCAGCTTCTGAAGAAGCTTATGATCCTGAGAACCCTGCCATGGCGGAGGTTAATTATTTGGGTGAACCTTATGGAAACACTTATAACCCATCATGGAGAAATCATCCAAATTTCTCCTGGAAGGATCAACAAAAGCCTCAACAAGGCTTTAACAATGGTGGACGCAATAGGCTGGGCAGTAGCAAGCCATATCCATTATCTTCTCAGCAACAGACAGAGAATTCTGAACAAAACACTTCTAATTTAGCCAATCTAGTCTCTGATCTGTCAAAGGCCACTTTCAGTTTCATGAATGAAACAAGATCCTCCATCAGAAATCTAGAGGCACAAGTGGGCCAGCTGAGTAAGAAAGTCATTGAAACTCCTCCCAGTATTCTCCCAAGCAATATAGAAGAGAATCCAAAAGGAGAGTGCAAGGCCATTGATTTGATCAAAATGGCCGAATGCACTAGGGAGGAGGAGGACGAAAATCCTAGTGAGGAAGACCTCCTGGGACGTCCTTCAAGCAAGAAGGAGTTTCCCATTAAGGATCCAGAGGAATCTGAGGCTCATCTAGAGACCATAGAGATTCCATTAAATCTCCTTCTGCCATTCATGAGCTCTGAAGACTATT
>NC_029777.3:62577383-62578884 GCF_000817695.3 Arachis duranensis
CTGAACGCCAGAAACAAGCAACATCCTGGCGCTGAACGCCAGGAATGTGCCTAGAGGAGACAAACTGGCGCTGAACGCCAGTAACAGGCATGAAACTGGCGTTCAACGCCAGAAACATGCATTACATGGGCGTTTAACGCCCAGAACATGCACCAATGGGCGTTTGAACGCCAGAATGATGCACAAAGGCATTCTACATGCCTATTTGGTGCAGGAATGATATTTCTTGACACCTCAGGATCTGTGGACCTCACAGGATCCCCACCTACCTCGCCCTCTCTCTTTCCATTCATGGTCATCCCTTCTATTTTTCATTCACCACCTACATCTATCCACTCTTCCCCATACACCCTACCTACCTTTACAATTCAAATTCTCTTTTCCCACCCAATCCCACCCATATAGCCGAATCCATCTCCCCTCACTCACCTCCATTTTCTTCTTCTTCTTCTTCTTCTCTTCTTTCTTCTCTTGCTCGAGGGCGAGCAATACTTTAAGTTTGGTGTGGTAAAAGCATAGCTTTTTTGCTTTTCTATTACCATTAATGGCACCTAAGGCCAGAGAAACCTCAAAGGGAAGACAAAAGCTTCCACCTCTGAGTCTTGGAAGATGGAAAGACAAATATAAGCCGTCATAGCTCAGTGGTAGAACATTTGACTGCAAATCAAGAAATCCCTGAGATACCTCAGGGAATAAATGGTCCTCCACACAACTATTGGGAGCAACTATGGATAAGAGCACCAAAATCACTAGGAATCATTCAACAGAAGCAAGGAAGAGACATAGAGGAGCTCAAAAAGCACCATTGGACCTTCAAGAAGGCGCCACCCTCACTCAGGTGGATTCATTCCTTGTTCTTTATTTCTTTCTGTTTTCGATTTTTAGTATTGTGTTTACCTATGTTTTTGTGTCTCTACTTCATGATCATTAATGTGTAACCATGCCTTAAAGCTATGAATAAAATCCATTAGTCCTTCACCTCTCTTAAATGAAAAATGTTTTAATTCAAAAGAACAAGAAGTACATAAAATTCGAATTTATTATTGAATTGAATTTAATTATATTGATGTGGTGACAACACTTTTTGTTTTCTGAATGAATGATTGAACAGTGCATATGTCTTTTGATATTGTTGTTTATGAATGTTAAAATTGTTGGCTCTTGAAAGAATGACGAACAAAGAGAAATGTTATTGATGATCTGAAAAATCATGAAATTGATTCTTGAAGCAAGAAAAAGCAGTGAAAAAGAAAGCTTGCGAAAAAAAAGTGGCGAAAAAAAATAGAAAGAAAAAGAAAAAGCAAGAAGAAAAAGCCAATAGCCCTTAAAACCAAAAGGCAAGGGTAAAAAGGATCCAAGGCTTTGAGCATCAATGGATAGGAGGGCCCAAGGAAATTAAAAATCCAGGCCTAAGCGGCTAAATCAAGCTGTCCCTAACCATGTGCTTGTGTCATGAAGGTCCAAGTGAAAAGCTTGAGACTGAGTGGTTAAAGTCGTGATC
>NC_029777.3:62579461-62586739 GCF_000817695.3 Arachis duranensis
CATGCTGCTGTTTGGAGTTAAACGCCAGAAAAACGTCATGATCCGGAGTTAAACGCCCAAAACACGTCATAACTCAAAGTTTAACGCCAAGAAATGCCTTAGCTCGTGGAATGATCAAGCTCAGCCCAAGCATACACCAAGTGGGCCCTGGAAGTGGATTTATGCATCAATTACTTAGTCATGTAAACCCTAGGAGCTAGTTTATTATAAATAGAACTTTTTACTATCATATTATCATCCTGGATTGTATTTTGAATCCTGTGATCACGTTATGGGGGCTGGCCATTCGGCCATGCCTGAACTTTTTACTTATGTATTTTCAACGGTGGAGTTTCTGCACACCATAGATTAAGGGTGTGGAGCTCTGCTGTACCTCAAGGATTAATGAAATTCTACTGTCTTCTATTCAATTCTCTCTTATTCTTATTCCAAGATATTCATTCGTACCCAAGAATATGATGAATGTGATGATAAGTAACCCTCATTATCATTCTCACTTATGAACGCACGTGATTGACAACCACTTCCGTTCTACATGCAACAGAGCTTGAATGTGTATCTCTTAGATTCCCCAACAGAATCTTCGTGGTATAAGTTAGATAGATGGCCGCATTCATGAGGATCCGGAAGGTCTAAACCTTGTCTGTGGTATTCCGAGTAGGACTCTATGATTGAATGACTGTGACGAGCTTCAAACTCCTGAAGGCTGGGCGTGATGACAAGCGCAAAAGAATCAAGGGATTCTATTCCAACCTGATTGAGAACCGACAGATGATTAGCCGTGCTGTGACAGAGCATAGGAACGTTTTCACTGAGAGGATGGGATGTAGCCATTGACAACGGTGATGCCCTACATACAGCTTGCCATGGAAAGGAGTAAGAAGGATTGAGTTGAAGCAGTGGGAGAGCAGGCGTCCTTGAGCCATACAGTATCTCCATATGCTTATCTGAAATTCCTACCAATGAATCTGCATAAGTATTCTATCCCTTTTATTATTTATTTTCTTATTTCTATTTTCGAAAACCCATAAATAAATTTAATCTGCCTAACTGAGATTTACAAGGTAACCATAGCTTGCTTCATACCAACAATCTCTGTGGGATCGACCCTTACTCACGTAAGGTTTATTACTTGGACGACCCAGTACACTTGCTGGTTAGTTGAACGGAGTTGTGAATTCAAATGGTGCCACAATAATAATTTCATACAACTTAAAGAACAGTGATCACAATTTCGTCCACCAGAGCTCGTCCCTTTTTTCTGGATGAGAATGATGAGCCCACCTTTCCTTTAGAGTGGAAAAAGAATGTAGTGGTATCGAGATACTCGTGGGAGATGTTAGATGAGGCTGAACAAGCTTTTGTGACTGTGCTGGAAGAAAACTGGGGGGAGCCTCCTTATCTTGACACAAAGATATTTTTAGCTAACCCCTCTCTCCTCCGAGCTGAGCTGGGTAGTGGTCAATTTTTTCTATTGGTTTGCTTGTTGTGTTTGTCTATTTGTGAGATCTTTTTCTGACTCGTAGTTTGGTTTCTTGTTTGTGATGTTTTCAGAGATGATTAAGAATAATGAGTCCATGAAGGCCTTTAAGAGGGCAAGGAAGGCTACTACGGCTCAGAATGCTTCGGCCAAGGCGGCCAGGGAGGAAACTTCTCAGGTTTCGTCTAAGCCTTTGGTTACAAGTTCTCTTGGGCCAAGGAAGGTTATCCCCACTCCTCGAGTTCGTTTGATTGATCCTTCTGCTAGTACTTCCTCTCCTTCTGCCGCTCCTCCTCCAAAAAGTCCTCGAACTGTCGAGCCGTTTAATCTTGGTGCTCCTGACTTTGATGCTGTTGGGTTTGTAGATCAACAGATTGCTCCCTATGGTGTCATGCCTACCGACGATGTATCCATTCTTCGTCATTTGGATTTTATTACTCAGAGTGGTATTACACTGGCACACATGGGAGCGTCTTTATACCGAACTGCTCAAGATCTTCCTATCCATGCTACCAAGGCTTTTATGGAGGAGGAAAAATCAGAGTTTGACCGAAATAAGTGTTTGAAGGAGGAGCTAGAGGTGAAAGTGGCCGAGCTGGAGAAGGAGCTGAAGGGGGAAAAGGCTCGGGCTGTTGGTCTGGCGGCTGCCGCGCAACTGGCCGAGGATACAGCGCTAAAACATAAGGATATCTATGTTACTACTTATAGAGAGATGATGGAGCTCAGGAGTAGGTTGGAATCTGTTCAGGTTGATTACACCGAACTTCAATGTCATCTTGTAGGTAGTGTTACTGCGGCTTATGAGAATCTGAAAGAGCAATTTCGAGTTCTTGCGCCAGATCTCGACCTTTCCCTTATTAGCCTGGACAATGTTGTTAAGGATGGTAAGATTGTCCCTGACGATCCTGATGATGATGATGATGATCGTCTTTCACTGCCTGCTACCAAGACTTCTGCTGTGCCGACTTCTCCGACTTCTACTTCTGGGATCAATCGTTTAGAAGGGGAACCGAATTGCCAAGTCTTGAACTAAGATGATGGGATGGTAGATGTGGTGCCTTTTCAGACTTGTCCTCCTTCACCCTGAGTTGATGCTGCTGAGAAGTCTTCTAATGTTGACTGAGTTTTCTCCATTTTTAATGTAGATAGCCCGGCTTGTGGGCTTTTGAACTCTTTTTCTTGTAACTGGTATTTTGGTGACCGTTGATACTTCTTTTGGTTGCTTGTTTAGCAACTTTATTTTGAAAAAAAAAGTAGTTTTCGAGCTTTTGGGGCTGATTTTGGTGGCCTCTGAAGCTTGCTATTATCATAACTTAGTAATTTTTATATCATGTCTGCTTGCACTCATCTTGGTACCTTCGTAGGCTGGGATTTTGTCCGACATGATTAGCTTGATTCTTTCGCTTGGTTTTGTTTGTAATCCTCCTTTTTGGACCTCATTTAGATATCTTTTGGGGACTATTTTTGTAATTTCTGTGTCCTGGGCCTGACTTCATCATGTCGGGTCCTGTCGAGTTTACTTGGTAATCCTCTTTCTTGGACCTTGTTCAGGTCTCTTTTGGGGATTACCTTTTGTAGCTTTACGTCTTTCTGGGCTGATTTCGTCACGTCGGGCCCTGTCGAGTTACTTGATAATCCTCTTTCTTGGACCTTGTTCAGGTCTCTTTCAGGGATTATCTTTGTAACTTATCTTTCTGAGCCGACTTCGTCATGTCGGGCCCTGTCGAGTTACTTGATAATCCTCTTTCTTGGACCTTGTTCAGGTCTCTTTCAGTGATTATCTTTGTAACTTATCTTTCTGGGCCGACTTCGTCATGTCGGGCCCTGTCGAGTTACTTGAAAATCCTCTTTCTTGGACCTTGTTCAGGTCTCTTTCAGGGATTATCTTTGTAACTTATCTTTCTGGGCTGACTTTATCATGTCGGGCCCTGTCGAGTTACTTGATAATCCTCTTTCTTGGACCTTGTTCAGGTCACTTTCAGGGATTATCTTTGTAACTTATCTTTCTGGGCCGACTTCGTCATGTCGGGCCTTATCGAGTTACTTGATAATCCCTTTTCTTGGACCTTGTTCAGGTCTCTTTCAGGAATTATCTTTGTAACTTTTTGTAGGAGTCCGACATCATCATGTCGGGCTCTTCGAAGTTATAGTAATCCTCTTTTATAGGGTTGGCCAGACCTCTTTCCAGGGCTTTACTTATAACTTGGGTTGTTGTGGCTGGTCTGACTTTTTGTGCCGGCCAGTCTTTAAGTTATTTTATAGCAATCCATTTTATTAGGGCCTCGTCAGGTCCTTTCTATGGATCACTTTCTATAACTTGCATTATTCTATTTTCATCCTTGCCGATTTTGTAGAATTTGGGTTTTAACCCTCATTTTTATCGTGATCGCGCAGTGAATTTGGTTTTCACTTTCTGTCGATATGTAGCTTTATAATCGGGCGATAAATATTTTAGAATAATACAACTTGAGCGTTTGTAGAGAATCTGAACAAATTTTATTAAAAGAAAATGCAAATATACATGGGGTGATAATTTCCTAAGTCGGGTGATTTGTAGGTCTTGGTTGGGCGCCTCGTTAAAAAACCTTTTTCAGGAAAAAGAGTGCGCCTTGTCCAAGATCTTTTATCATCCCTAGCTATAGTACCTTCTTAGGTTGCAGGCATGCCATGACCTAGGAAGCTCTCGCCCATCGAGCTCGGAAAGCATGTAGTATCCCTTTCCCAGTACTTCTATGACTCGGAAGGGTCCTTTCCAGTTTGCTGCCAGCTTTCCTCCAGGTTGAGTTGATCCTATGTCGTTTTGGATTAGGATGAGGTCGTCTTCAGCAAAGGCCCGCTGTATTACTTTTTGGTTGTATCTGGAGGCCATTCATCATTTCAACGCCTCTTCCCTTATCCGAGCTCTTTCTCAGATTTCTGGAAGTAAGTCGAGCTCTTCCCTTTGAAGTTGGGAATTGGCTTTTTCGCTAAAATGGATTACTCTAGGTGATCCTTCTTCGACCTCCACTGGGATCATTGCCTCCATTCCGTAAGCTAATCGGAAAGGTGACTCCTTTTTCGTGGAATGTGGAGTCGTTCGATATGCCCATAGGACTTGCGGGAGCTCCTCAGCCCAGGCTCCATTTGCATCCTGTAATCTCCATTTTAACCCTGCTAATATAACTTTGTTAGCAGCTTCAGCTTGCCCGTTGGCTTGGGGGTGCTCAACAGAGGTGAATTGTTGTTTTATATTCAAGTCCGCCGCTAGTTTTTTTGAAGCCTGCGTCTGTAAACTGGGTACCATTGTCTGTAGTGATAGAGTATGAAACTCCAAACCTTGTGACGATGTTTCTATATAGAAATTTTCGACTTCTTTGAGCTATGGCATTGGTTATGGGTTCTGCCTCGATCCATTTTGTGAGGTAGTCTATTCCTACTATGAGAAATTTGACTTGTCCCGATCTTTGAGGAAAAGGTCCGAGGAGATCGAGTCCCCATTTTGCGAATGGCCAATGTGAGGTCACGCTGATGAGTTTATCTGGTGGAGCGGTGTGAAAGTTGGCATGTTTCTAACATGGTGAACATGTCCTTACAAATTCTGTGGCTTCTTTTTGTAGAGTTGACCAATAAAATCCTGCCCGAAGTACTTTTTTTGGCGGGGCTCCGAGGTGATTGCCACAAATGCCACTGTGTACTTCTTCTAGGACATCTTTTGTATTGGAAGTCGGCACGCATTTTAGCAGTGGTATTGAAATCCCTCTTTTGTATAGAGTATTATCTATGATGGTATAGTATTGTGCGTCCCGTTTTAACCTCTTTGCCTCTTTCTCATCTGTGGGGAGGGCTTCTGTTCTGAGGTAGTTAATTATGGGAGTCATCCATCCCTGATTGCGACCTTTTATGGCTAGGACTTTTTCTTCTTCTAAGATTGATGGATTCTGTAGAATTTCTTGGATGAGGCTTCTATTGTTCCTTCCTGGTTTGGTGCTGGCTAGTTTTGAGAGTGCATCGGCCCGGGCATTCTGTTCTCGGGGTATGTGATGAATCTCATACTCTCCGAGTTGTCCAAGTTGTTCCCTGGTTTTGTCCAAGTAATTTTTCATAGTGGGATCTTTGGCTTGGTAGCTTCCTGTTATTTGTGAAGTAACTACCTATGAGTCGCTGAAGATAATAAGTTTTTGAGCTCCAACCTCCATAGCCAGCTTCAAACCAGCTAGTAATGCCTCATATTTCGCTTGATTGTTTGAGGCATGATGGAGTGCAGAAGCTGGTGAATTAAAAATTTATTAAAATGGTTACGTTGTGAGTATAGTTCTTAACTCACCGAAAATCTGCCTATCAATTTAGAAATATGTCACGGAAAGTTTAAATTAAAATTACTAGGAGTTTTAAGTCCCAGGTCGTCTCCCAACGAGTTGCAGAAAGGTGTGCTGTTTCATTAATCAGATATTCCAAAAAGTTGAGCTAAGTAAATTGGAATTTAAATTGAGGAATTTTAAATAATATAAATAAAAGCCTTGAGTGGGAATTGATTGGTTAGAATCTCTATCATTGATGGTGTGATTGTAAGATTAATTTATAATTAACAGTTGTTCTGTTTGGTTATCCCTTACTAGGTAAAGGAAAGTCAAACAAGTGGGAACGCCAGATCTGTTCACAAGTTGCAACCCACTTAGTTCAAAGGGATTGGCGTCGGTGACAGGATAGCAATCCAACATTTAACCCAATTACAAATTTTTCCTTCAATCCTTCCAACTCAAGAGTTCCTTTTAATCAACTCCCCATCAAGTAATGAAACTACTCACGCATTGTAAATAAAGAATCCATGGCACATGAAAGGGAATTAAAAGAAGACATGATTATTGGAATGGAATTTAAATTAAAAAGAAATAATCCTTGCATTAATTAATCATAAAAGTATCTGAATGACAAAATTGAACATAACAGAGAACATGGAAGAATAAAACCAAGTTAAGGGAATAAACTAGAGTGATGAAGTCTTGATGAGGAAATAACTCTTCTCAATGTTCCAATGCTAAGACCAATTGAAAATTAAAATTCTAAAAACTAAAGAGAGAAAAAACCTAAGAGAGTGAAAAACTAGATCTAAAACTACTCAATGAATGTATGTCTCTTGTTTCTGCATATTCTCTGACTCTAGTCTACTGTTCCGGGCCGAAAACTGGGCCGAAATAGGGTCCAAAATCGCTGGTTTCAGATTCTGCAGATTATGCAGATCGCGCATGTCACGCGATCGCGTCGTCCATGCGGACGCGTCGCTTGCGCTTTTCCTCTTCGCGCGTTCGCGTCGTCCACGCTACCGCGTTGCTTGTGCTTTCCAATCCGTGCGGCCGCGCAAGCCATGCGGCCGCGTCACTGTAATTTGCGCTCCTTCGCGCGGTCGCGTGAGCTATGCGACCGCATCACTTTTCGCTGGTTATCTCCTCAAATTCTTGTGTTCCTTCCATTTTTGCTAGCTTCCTCTCCAATCTCCGTCTCATTCATGCCCTATAAAGCCTGAAACACTTGACACACAGACTATGGAATCGAATGGAATAAAGGAGAATTAAAATTAAATAATTAAAGTCTCTAGGAAGCAATTTTCAAACATGTAATAAATTCAGGAAGGAAATCTAAATGCATGCTAAATTAATGAATAAGTGGGTAAGGATCACGACAAAACCACACAATTAAACACAATATAAACTATAAAATAGTGGTTTATCAACCTCCCCACACTTAAACATTAGCATGTCCTCATGCTAAATTGAAGGAGACAAGGAAATAAGTACGAACATGCAGAAACTCATGAAATGCAA
>NC_029777.3:62586861-62589130 GCF_000817695.3 Arachis duranensis
ATTACAAATCAAATTCCACTAATTCTATCATCATATAATAAAACCGATAAAAGTGCAAGAAGATAGCTTATGAAGGCCGAAAACATGAAAATTCAAGCATTGAACCCTCACTGATAATGTATGTACGCTCTAATCTCTAGTGTATAGGGTAATCACTCTATTCTTCTCTAGTCATGCTTTCTAACTTTTGTTTTTCTCCTAACCAATCAACAACAGTTAATATACCAATGCAAACATCATGAGGTCTTTTTAGGGTTGTAATGGGGCCAAGGTGCAGGTAAGGATATACATAATGCTAAGTGAGCTTTATAAATTTAATCTTTAATTAACCTAAGCTCTCACCTAATATACATATATTCTATATACTTTTAAATTCATGCCTAGCTACCCATAATTCCCTTTTTCAACCCATACTCATGTTTCAACCTTGTATTTTAATTCTATCATATGTGCATTGATCTTTGAATTCTGAATTTAACATTGGGGTAATTTTGTCCCCTTATTTTTTTGATTTTTTTTTTAATAAATAAAGCTTATCAATGCACATAGATTTTTCATTCTTATATTTTCACATGAGTGGGTATCCAAATTTCCTTTAAATTTTCATGACACATTCCCTTAACAACTTTTGTTCCTACAATTTCCCATACTTAACTAACACACACAATTCTATCTTAAGCTAACCAAAGATTCAATTTGGGATATGCAGTTGTTTTTCAGCTTAAGGTTAGTAATGTGGTCAAATATAGAACAAATAGGGTTTTAAAGGCTCAAAGTGGTTAACAAGGGTAATTGAAAAGGGTAGGCTTGATTTGGATAAGTGAGTTTAAACAAATAATGGCCTCAATCATGTGCAAGCATGTAAATATAATAAATATTGGACATATAAGATAAAACAAAATATAGATTACAATCATAGAGAAGTAAACACACAAGAATAACATAATTATGGTTAAATAATATAACCATGCATAAAGGCTTAAATCTTTCACAGGTTGTGTGTTCTTTAGCTCAAACATCATGTTCCAAATACAACTCAAGCAGATTTATCATAAAAATTTTGAAAAATTAGTGAAATTTTTTTCCAAAGATAGATTTTTAAAAGAAACTTATTGTCTTTTCAATCAAGTAGAACAAGCATGCAACTATTCTAATCTATGCAATTTATTCTATTCTATAAAAGAAAGAAAAATCTAACTAAAATATCCTAATTATTGGTGTCAGAGAAGAGAATTTACCTCTGGAAGTCAGGTACTGACCGACCTCCCCACACTTAAGGCTTTGCACCGTCCTTGGTGCCATCTGTCAGGAACAGGGGTGGGGTGGTGGCAGTGTGATAAACCCATATTTCATGAGATATTTTGTGCTTAATTTGAGTGATTTATACAATCCTTCACCTACTTATTCACATTAATTGCATGGTTTTACTTTCCCTTCCTTATTATGTCATATTGTGAAAAACATGTTTCCTAAGCTTTGAAAATTAATTATTTTAATTACCTTTATTTCCATTCGATGCCGTGATTAGTGTGTTGAGTAGTTTCAGAGTTTCTAAGGCAGAATGACTTAAAGGAAGAAAAGGGAAACATACTAAAAGGAAAGGAGAAAGCAAAACAGAGCTTTAAGGAAACTGGTATCCACGCGATCGCATGGACGACGCGATCGCGTGCCAAGCACGAATCAGCAGCGATGCGGCCGCATGACTGATGCGACCGCACGCCTTAAGCAGAACGCACATGACGCGGTCGCATGACTAGCGCGACCGCGTGGCAAGGAAATTGGGTGGAAATTGGGCGTTTAACGCCAGCTTTTCCCCCTTTTCTGGCGTTTGAACGCCAGAACTGGGCAAGGAATGGGCGTTTAACGCCAGCTTTCCTTCCCTTTCTGGCGTTTGAACGCCAATGACATTCCTCTCTGGGCTCTTACTGTCCTCAGAGGGATTTTGAACAGTGGTTTGGTTGTCCTCTGTCAATTGTTCCTTGTTTGGCTTTTTACTCTTTTGAGCAGTGTTATTCAGGGTCTTCCCACTCCTCAATTGAACTGCTTGACATTCCTCTGTTATCTGTTTAGATATTTGCTGTTTTGCTTGATTCAACTGCAGTTCTATGCTCTTGTTAGCAACTTTAGTTTCATAGAGCATCTCTTTAAAGTCTGCTAACTGTTCTGTTATCAGGAGCAATTGCTGATTAAGCTCAATTATTTGTTCTTGAGGACTAGGGTCAGTGACTACAGCCATGACTTCCTCTTTTGGAGAGAACTCATTGCTAGA
>NC_029777.3:62591202-62596618 GCF_000817695.3 Arachis duranensis
GGACCCTAAATTTCAGCCAGAAAATACCTGAAATCACAGAAAAACACACAAACTCATAGTAAAGTCCAGAAAAGTGAATTTTAGCTAAAAACTAATAAAAATATACTAAAAACTAACTAGATTATACTAAAAACATACTAAAAACAATGCCAAAAAGCATACAAATTATCCGCTCATCAGCGCCGTTGCCGGGGAACTGCTAACGTGTGCCTTATTATTGGTTATTGTAAATATTTTTCTTTTGCTTGTTTATTTATTTTCATTTTTCCTTTTTATCTTTATTTGCTACTATGAACTCTCACCCCTCTCGCTTTGAGTTTGGTTCTAATATTGTTAAAGGAAATAGAAGTTACAGTAGGAATGTGTATCAAGGTCAGACCAATCAAGGATGGATGGAACCAAGAGGATCTAATCAACCCTTTTGGCAGCAACACCCTCCGAGATATCCTGGACAAAGACCATTCTACCGTACATACCCAGCTGAAAGACATGGTGGACAACCTTGTAACTACCAACAAGCTCCGCCCCATGCATATGAACTGTCCTTTCAACATAACCTCGAACCACCACACGCACAAGCTTCTCTTCACCATTCGCCATCATATGATCCTTCCTTATCCCAATACCAATCCAATCGTTCCCAGTCATTACCACTTCCCTATGTATCATGTCTAAGTCCAGCAAACCGCGAAGCAGAGGATCACCTAAAAGAAATAGTAATTAAATTTCAAACAACCATTAAACAACTAGAGCATGCACTAATCCAATGGGCCACTAAGCGCTCAAACATACAAGGATCAACCACAGCTCCATGTGGACAACCCGATGAAGAGCGTAGCATGAAAGACATACTAGAGACTCTAGTGGACAAGGCAGAGAATGAATTCGTACTAGAACAAGTGGAAGAAGCTGTCATTGTTCAAGAAGAAGAGTTGGTTGAAGATCTAGGCAATGCTGAACTTCCTTGGGAATCCAGAATTGAGGAAAATTCCGTCCAGGATGCTACAGTTGATGCTAAAGAAGATACTGTACAATCTCCAAGGCAAGTCGTTTATGAGGAATCAGACGGAATAATCCAAGAAGTAAATTCCCTTGATGATGATATTCACAAGTCTAGCTCTTTTGGTGATGAACTTGCATCCGCAAGTGAATTCTCTGAAATCGAAGAATCTTCCCCAAGTGAATATGAAGATGACGCGGAGGTGGATTTCTCTCAACCTCCAATCTATGACTTGAGTGATGAGGAAGACATAGAAGACTTTGACCAGGGCACGGATACAATTGAAGATCTTTGCAAAGAAGTGGAAGAATTCACAGAAGAGCACAAGGAAACGGAACTTGCAGAACCACCAAAAACACCTATTCCAAGGCCATTACCACCTAATACAAGCTTCAAGTGGGTACAACCCTTAACTTATAATTTTACTTATTCACTTGAATATGGTTTGCTTGAAACAGATGGCCAACTTAGAGCTCTCTGTGGCTTTAAGAGTAAGAGGGAAATGGCTCGTACTCAGAGCTGGTGCACAAGGTTCAATAAGGTTCCACGCTTCACCTCGAAGTACACGGATTGGTATCATGTTCAATTGCATGGATCATGGAGAACGTTTGGTCACCACAGTGAGATTCTACTTTTTAACCCGCCCGAATGGAAACATACAAATCAAAACGGAGGCAGATCTAAAAACACAGCTTGGAATCATGGATTATATTCTGACATTCGTCATCCCGGGAGGCTGAATATCTGTTTGAAGCTGCTCAGAAGCTTCACATGCCTAGTTTGGGACCCCGGAGGTTATTGGCATTCCAAGCACTGGTGGAAATTTTTGGACGAATTTAAACATAAACCACCATAACAGGATACTCTTCTAATGTCCAACTTAAGGACTTTAACTAAAAGTGCTAAGTGGGAGACAACCCACCATGGTATGGTCGCTTCTTTTTCAATTTATTTCTTGTTAATTGCTTTCATTTTTCCTTTTTCATTTTAATTTATTAAACCTGGAATCATGCATAAGCATTCATGATAGTCATTGTATTCTGCATTTTTTTCATGCATATAAAAAAAAGAGGGTTGCACGACGCGACCACATGCCCCGTGTGATCGCGTCATATTGCGAAAACACCACCTGCGCGACCGCATGAATCACGCGGCCGTGTGATATATATATCGGCGTAAAGATCCAACGAACGGAAAGTTAGGCTGGAATCGTGCGGCCCTTGTGCGTTTCGCGCAAATTGGCCCACGCGATCACATGCCCCATGCGATCGCGTCACTTGCACAATACCAACCCTACGCGACTGCGTGAGCAACGCGATCGCGTCGCATGGATTGCACATCACCCCAAAAAGAGATAGAGAGTTGCACTGAAACGGTGCTGGAGTCGTGCGTTTAGCACGAATTCCAGCGACGCGATCGCGAGACCCACGCGATCGCGTCAACCTTCTTCCCCCCTCTCATGCGATCGCGCGCCCCACGCTATCGCGTCACTCCCATTTTCGCCCCAACTACACGACCGCGTGCCCCACGCGGCCACGTGGATTCGACAGTATAACCCCCCCAGCCACGCGAACCCTATTAGTCGCGCAGCCCTTCACCCCTACTCCTCTTCCCCTTCTCTCTTCTTACCCACCCCCTTCAGCCAGCAGCAACCGCCACCTTCCCATCCACTATCCTCTTCCTCACTCACTAACCCTAATATCCCCCTCCGCCGCTACCGTGACGCCGTGCACCACCACCGCGCCGGACGCGGCCGCAGTCACCTTCTCCCCTGTTCCACCCCTTTCGCTTACCAAGTTCCGCAACACGCAACCATTTTTGTCCTTTCGTCAGTTTTCTGTATTTTTTCACTCCGTTTATGTTCATAATTAGGATAGCTAGACTTGCATGTTGTAGTGGATTTTTAGGTTATTAGGTAGCTTAGGCTGTGGTTAGTGGATCTAGGTCTGTTTACTTGCACTGTTCTTACTTCTGTTTTATCCTATGTGCAAATCTGTTGCTGCTATATTCATGATTCATATGCTGCTTTCTTGTATGTTGCTACTGTTTACATTGAGTTTTTTATGTTTCTTTTATATCTATGTACATGCAGCTTGCTTTCTTTTAATTCATATGAACTGATATGATTGCTGTTTATTTTCCGGGACAATCCAATTTTAGCCGGAATGCTGCCCAAATTTTTTGAAAATTATTTTCATTCATGTTTTGGTTTGGCATTTCTGAACTATGTTTTACTCTGCTTTACCCAGCCCATTTCATGAATGCTATGGCAGACTTTCTTATTCTCTTTGATTTCCTGGTTCATAAACTGCATTTGTGATTCACTGATTCCAATTTTTGCTTTTTTTTATTATTTCTATTCGAATCCGCATCACCCTGTTTCTCTTGTTCGATCATGAGTACTTCTATTCTTACCTGTGAATCACTGTTATATAGAATTTTTCTATGCCACTTACTTTAACCCGCACTTTACTAACTCCCTAATTTTAATTTACTAATTTCTTTTTCAAAATTCTAACCATACTAACCCTTTTGATCTCTTTTCTGATTATTTTCACTTTCCTCTAACTTTCTAACCATGGCATATTGATTTTTTTTCTCCATTTAACATTAATTCCATCACATTTCATTTACTCATTTTCCTTATTATATTTCTCTCGTACCGCTTTGAGTTCCCTTTGTTTGCATTGCCTATTTGCTTTCCTATTTTATCCATTTCCTGGTTTTCTATTTTTCAGGATGTCTACCTCACAAAGGACAGGTGATGACAAGTCATCATATACCCATTTTTCAAGCTAATTTCAATTGTTTTGTTAGTCTTTATGCACTTTCTTGCTTCTTAAGTAAGTGATTTGGAGTGAAAATGCACAACTTCTTTAAATCAAGCAACCACCATGAAATTAATGTTAATCCATGAGGTTTAAGCTAATTTTAATTGAATTTTAATTGATTTATAAGCCTCTTGAATTTAGTGATACTTTGAGTGGTTGTTTTGGTTTATTGTAGGTGAAGAAAAGAAAAAAAAGGAAAAGCGTGGCCTAAGGAAGTGTGGCACAAGGAAAAGAAAGTGTGGTCAAAGAGAGAAGAAGTGTGGCGCACAACATGAGGAGAGGCAAGCATTGCCCTCCACAAGGGCACACTGCCCTCCAGGAGGGCAACATAATGAAACAAGCTTCCAAAGAAATTCTGCCTACCAATGCTTGCCACAAGGTTCGAACTCATGAGCAAGGGGGAGTGGGGGAGCGCTACTCACAAAGGAAAATAAGCCAAAAATTGGCCAAAATGCTCCCAGCCAGTCTCAAACACGGATCCTTCACAAAGAAAGCAAGGAAGCTGCACCACTTGAGCGCTACCTTGATGATGTCCAAGACTTGGCACGCAAAATATTTCAAACGCACCATGACGCACATTGCCCTGCCCTCGCAGCATTTTGTTGGCATGATTCTGGCGCACCAAGAAACAAGTCTGGCGCACCAAGGCACGTTTCTGGCAGCACCAACACGCACCACAGCCTGAATCTGGCGCACTAATTTTTCCTGCCCTGCCCTCCGCAAGGGCAGGGTAGCATTTTGCGCACCAAGACTGCACCAAGCCGCACCAAGCCGCACCAAGCAAGCACCAACATGCACCAAATCCTGCCCTGCCCTCCACAAGGGTAGGGCAGCCTCCTGGGAGCAACTTCTCATGGGCCGAAAATTCAAATTAAATCCCCATTTTAATTCATCTCTTCACCAAATCAAAAGCCCATCCAAATCCCAAAATCCAAGAATAGAAAGTGTATAAATAGGAGCTAGTTTGATGTAATTAGGACCTTTTGGACTTACCTTTAGCTTTTGCTTTTGAATTTTGCACTTTCTTTGAGCTTTGAATTTTAGTTTTGCACTTTGGAACTTCTCTTGGTGTCTTCACTGAGATTTTAGAGAATTAGGGAGGAGAATTGGTCTCTCTTCTTCCTCGTTCTTGCTTGGGTCTTTTTAATTTCTTTGTTTTGATTCTTGGGTGTTAAGAATTGAGGAAATTCTGTCTCAATCTCCACTCAAGAACTCTTTAGTTTTCTTTCTGCATAATTGAATCAATTTACATTCTCTTTACTGCTTCCTCTTCAATTTCTTGTCAATTGCTTGTGAACTTGGATCTGGGAAGGCAAATAGAGATCTAGGCTCTGCTACCTAGTCTCTTGAGACCTGAGACCACAATTTACTTTTGGTTCTTCTGTGAACCTAGTGCACTTTAATTTCATTTTCTGTTGAATTTCAGTTTATTCCAATTCATCTTCTCCTTTATTAACTGTTGCAATTTACTTTCTCTTTGTTTAGATTCTGCAATCCCAGTCCTCAAATCCCTTTTACATTCAAGCCATTTACATTTCCTGCACTTTAAGTTTCTGCAATTTACATTTCTTGCACTTTAAGTTTC
>NC_029777.3:62596682-62604262 GCF_000817695.3 Arachis duranensis
TTTTCCACACATCAAGTTTTTGGCGCCGTTGCCGGGGATTGAAATAGATTGACAATGATTAAGTGAAGTGGTGGTCTAGATCAAGCACTTTTCTTTATTTTTAAACTAACACACTAACTGTTCGAGATTTTGCCTCTACTAACTCTAACTGCACTCAGGTTACAAAGTGCTCTATTTTAGTTTCTGGCTCTGTTTGTGTTTCTGCTTTTGTGACAGGAAGAAAGAGCAATGAATCCACACCTTTTGATCCTGAAACACTTTGGAAGTTGAGCAAGAATGAGGAATGTCAAGCTAGTGACATTAAAAGAGCGCTTGTTGGGAGGCAACCCAACCTGATGTAGTTTCTTTTCATAGCTATTTCAATAAAAAGGTTGAATAATTAGTATGTATCGTAAGGAGCTAAGTTTGGTGTTCCACACCAAAACAAATTAGGAGAGAATGAAGCATTCTAAGTTTGGTGTTCCACCAAAATTTGATCTAAAAATACGTTCTTAAGTTTGGTGTTCCACCAAAAATATTATTTAAAAACACATTCTCACCTCTTGCATGATGCTAGCTCCAAGCAACCAAACACATTATTCAACTGTTTAATTGCTTTCTAGTTTTAATTTCATTAACCTTTAGCAAGGACACAAGGTTTCACATATGGTTAAATTGTTGCATAAGAGGCAGTGGCAAACAATTAAGTTTGGTGTTCCCACACCAAAATAAATCCAGGAACCACACTCAGTTTATGCATACTAACCATATAATTAAGGGCTTGAGAAGCAAGCAACTTTGAAAATTATGCAGGACATGAGTCAACAATTGAAAATATTATGCATCCTAACTCAAAGAGAACACAACAGAAGGAAGAATCAAAGGGCTGCAACTTCGAAGGTTGTATCTAAACTTAATCCTTGCTGCTGTGAAATGTTTTGAATCTGGAAACTATTGTATGTCTTGCTAAAGTGTTTATCTAGTTGCAAGTGAAATTGTTTGTTAAAAATGCTAAATCTGCATAATGCTTGTTATCCACCACTTAGCTTGAAATTTGTTTTGTTCCCCATATGCTTAAATAAAAGAGACTTGTTTGAATTGAAAAGTGAAATATCCAATGTTGCATAAGTAAGAATGGAAGTTGGTGGTGGTATATGTGTCTGATTAAATGCATAACTCATGAAATAATTGTTGCATAATATCATTCTCATTCAAATGTGAGTTAGCTTGCTGTTACAAAAACTCTTATCAATAATGAAAAAGCCCTTGGTAACAAAAACAGAAAGAAAAAGGGAAAGAAAAAGCCAAAATGGCAAGAAAAAAACAAAGAATAAAGGTTGGACACCAATAGCTTGAACCTTAGGACATATGCCTGTGGTGTTCTTGTACTAAGATCTGCTTGGATGAGTAAATTCTAAGGGGTATTTTAAAACCCGGTCACTTAGATCAACTGATTTGGGATGGCCAATTGAAAATCCACAATAAAGAGCAACTTAGATACAGAACATTTAGTTATCCAAAGAGATGCTGGGCATCAATGATCCTAGGAAGAATTAGTGAGCCATGTGTCTGTGGTGGAAAGATGTTGAGTACAAGAAAAAGAAAATAAAGCCAAAGGCTAATACTACAACATGTGACACCAAACCTCCAAAAGAATAATAAGCTTGTTAAGCATAGAAAAGTTAGCGAGGGAGAAAAAAAAAGTGAGTCTTATAACAGCAAGTTTAGCAAGCCTTTGAGGAAAGATGTATATTATGTAACAGCAACAATAATTGAGTTATCATTGTCTGCATAAAGACTCCATAAATCAAGTTCTACTATATGCCTAATAAGGATATGTGTTCTTTTCTTATTCATGTCATTTACTCTTAGTTTTGATGCTTGCTTGGGGACAAGCAAGATTTAAGTTTGGTGTTGTGATGACAAGTCATCATATACCCATTTTTCAAGCTAATTTCAATTGTTTTGTTAGTCTTTATGCACTTTCTTGCTTCGTAAGTAAGTGATTTGGAGTGAAAATGCACAACTTCTTTAAATCAAGCAACGACCATGAAATTAATGTTAATCCATGAGGTTTAAGCTAATTTTAATTGAATTTTAATTGATTTATAAGCCTCTTGAATTTAGTGATACTTTGAGTGGTTGTTTTGGTTTATTGTAGGTGAAGAAAAGAAAAAAAAGGAAAAGCATGGCATAAGGAAGTGTGGCCCAAGGAAAAGAAAGTGTGGTCAAAGAGAGAAGAAGTGTGGCGCACAACATGAGGAAGGGCAAGCATTGCCCTCCACAAGGGCACACTGCCCTCCAGGAGGGCAACATAATGAAACAAGCTTCCAAAGAAATTCTGCCTACCAATGCTTGCCACAAGGTTCGAACTCATGAGCAAGGGGGAGTGGGGGAGCGCTACTCACACAGGAAAATAAGCCAAAAATTGGCCAAAATGCTGCCCTGCCCTTGTGGAGGGCAGGGCAATGTGCCAAAGGTGAAGTCCCACGTTCGATACTCGGTGGAGGCACATGTTGCTTCTTTTTCCTTGGTTTTCTTGGCACCAAAGTCATGCCTAGTTCCTTACTTCCTCATGGTGCCGTGTTCGATTCATGGAGAATGAAAGCAAGCCACTTTTTGCTTGATTTTATTGTGCTTGAGCGCTACTCCTTTCCTCTTTGTCCTTGGGTTCGAAACCTATAGGAAGCATTATGAAGCAATTCCTTTTGAATTTTTCTTGGGTGAAGCCCGATATTGCTCTTGAGGAGGGCAGGGCAGAGTTTTTGCTCTCTTTGATCCTTATAATCAAATTGTGCTCCGCCCTTGTTGTGGGCAGGGCAATGTTGCTTTTCAAGGCTTGGTTCATTATGTTGCTCTCCTGGAGGGCAGTGTGCCCTTGTGGAGGGCAGTGTTTGCTTCCTCCTTCTAGCGCCACATTCCTTCTTTCCTTGGGCCACGCTTTCTTAAGCCACATTTTTCCTCTTTTCTTCCTTTCTTCACCTACAAGAAACCAAAACAACCACTCAAAGTATCTCTAAACTCATAAGGTTTATAATTCATTAAAAATCAATTAATTCTTGCTTAAACCTCATGATTTAGCATCAATTTAATCGTGGTTGCTTGATTTAAAGAAGTTGTGCATTTTCATTCCAAATCACTTACTTAGGATGCAAGAAAGTGCATAAAGACTAATAAAACAAGTGAAATTAGCTTGAAAAATGGGTATATGATGACTTGTCATCAGTGATTCACTGATTCCAATTTTTGCTTTTTTTTATTATTTCTATTCGAATCAGCATCACCTTGTTTCTCTTGTTCGATCATAAGTACTTCTATTTTTACCTGTGAATCACTGTTGTATGGAATTTTTCTATGCCACTTACTTTAACCCGCACTTTACTAACTCCCTAATTTTAATTTACTAATTTCTTTTTCAAAATTCTAACCATACTAACCCTTTTGATCTCTTTTCTGATTATTTTCACTTTCCTCTAACTTTCTAACCATGGCATATTGATTTTTTTCTCCATTTAACATTAATTCCATCACATTTCATTTAGTCAGTTTCCTTATTATATTTCTCCCGTACTGCTTTGAGTTTCCTTTGTTTGCATTGCCTATTTGCTTTCCTATTTTATCCATTTCCTGGTTTTCTGTTTTTCAGGATTTCTACCTCACAAAGGACAGGTAAAGGCAAGGCTACTGGCAAGCACAAGCGAGGAGCTTCCTCCCAGTCCATCATTGCTCTTATGCACGATTCCTCATGGCGGGAGAAGAACTTCACACAGCAGGATAAGGCTGACCAGCTGCTCCCTTCGACTGAGCCTATAAAATTTGCAAACCGGTACAGTGAGCTGAAGTACCCGACTTTTGCAAACTCCAGAAATCTATACCTGGAACGTTCCTTGAAGATTCCAGAAGCCCTCCAACAGTTCACCACTGAGCAGGCTGCCCCGCATCGGGAAGCTATGCCCCAGGTTGAGGTTGCGGATCCGGAGATCCCACTACAGTCAGTCCCTCCTCTACAGCAGCCAGACTCTCAGCCCACCACCGCCACGGAGACCCCAGCTACCATCCCTACCAGTGATGACACTCCTTCACACCCGGCTTGATTGAGCATCGGGGACGATGCTTCCTTTTAAGTGTGGGGAGGTCGCCATCTCTGGCATTTTATTTTGGTGAACTACTACATCTCTTTTCTTTTATTTTGGATATTTTTCTATATTCTTCCTTTTTATTGTTATTTTCTGAGTACTTATACATTGCTTTTATGTATTTTTACTCTATTTTCTGCATTTTGCATCTTTAGTTCATATTTTAGCCCTTTAGTTTATTTTAGTTATTTAGTTTAGTTTACAATTCTGATTTTATTAGTGGATTAATTAGTATAGTTTACCCTTTTTAGCATAAGATAGTATAGTTTAAATAGAAAAATATAAAAAGGAAGTAAGCTAGGTAATTGAACATATCAGATTTAAATCCATAAACCTTGTATATAGAATTACATGATGTAGTTAAGCTGACAACATTTCATCAAGGATGAACATTAAAACTTTAAAAGCTACCCTAAGTAATTTTTTTTATGAGAATAATGGGAATTTTTAACTAAACCTGCATACAATATATAAATGATATATGATGCTTGAGTTAGAGAACACACAACCTGTGAGTCTTGAGCTTAAATTGTATGGTTGCATTCAAACCATAATTTCATTTCTGTGTGTTACATTTCTTTTTATTCTGATGTTCTTTCCTTTGCTTTAATCTATATGTTCCATTATAGAATATAGAATAGATACATACCAGGAGAATGATTGAGGCTATCATTTGATTTTAGCTCACTTACCCCAAATTAGCCTACCTTTTACATCACCCTTGTTAGCTCCCTTGAGCCTTTTAAAACCCCTTTATTCTATTTAGCCAAATTACTAGCCTTAAGCAGAAAAACAAAAGAAAACCCCAAGTGAATCCTTGGTTAGCTTAAGATAGAAAATCATGAATAGAGTTAATTGTGGGAAACCTTGTGGGAACATGAGTGATAGAAACAAAGGGTTAGGAAGATTAAAAAGAAATAAAAATAAATTTGGGAAGCATGCTCATGAGAAAATCAAAGTGATTCAATTACCATGTGCATTAAAAAAAATTTTTTTAGCATCTAAATAAAAGGGGATACAAAAAGAAATTCCCCAATGAAAACAATGCACATGAGATAAAAATAAAAAGTGAAACATGAGCATGTAACAATAAGTGGGAATTATGGGAAAATAGGTAAAGAAGTTTTATCTTGCTAAATATGTATGTTAGGTGAGATCTTAGTCTAATTAAGGATTCACTTATTAGCTCACTTGACCATATACATAAATCCTTACCTTTACCTTGGCCCCATTACAACCTTAATTAAAGACCTCATGACTTTTTGGTACGACTGTATTTTATAATTGTTGATTGGTTAGATGAAAAACAAAGCTATAAGAAAATAAGAATAAAAAGAAAAATAGAGTGAATAAACCCAATAAACACTAAGTGACTAGAGAGTAAACACAAAATCCAGTGAGGGTTCAATAACTCATCAACATATATCTGTGCTTCAAATTTACTATTTGTTTTGCAAGTTTGTACAATGTTTTCTTTCCCATCTCATTTGCTAAAATGCTTTATTATTTAAGGGTTGGCTATATATCTATATGTATATACATAACTCCTTGAGAATGTGAATTAACTTAGCTACATGTAAGCTTTATATATGAGTGAATAAATTAGAGTTGCATGATGCATCATTCATTTAGGTAGTTGCATTTAATTTAGATTGCATTGCATTCCATCACTATAACCTCATTTATTTACCTTGGATTTAGCATGAGGACATGCTAGTGTTTAAGTGTGGGGAGGTTGATAAACCCATATTTCATGAGATATTTTGTGCTTAATTTGAGTGATTTATACAATCCTTCACCTACTTATTCACATTAATTGCATGGTTTTACTTTCCCTCCCTTATTATGTCATATCGTGAAAAACATGTTTCCTAAGCTTTGAAAATTAATTATTTTAATTACCTTTATTTCCATTCGATGCCGTGATTAGTGTGTTGAGTAGTTTCAGATTTTCTAAGACAAAATGACTTAAAGGATGAAAAAGGAAACATACCAAAGGGAAAGGAGAAAGCAAAATGGAGCTTTAAGGAAACTGGTATCCACGCGATCGCATGGACGATGCGATTGCGTGCCAAGCACGAATCAACAGCGACGCGACTGCATGACTGACGCGACCGCGCGCCTCTAGCAGAACGCACATGACGCGGTTGCATGACTGACGCGACCACATGGCAAGGAAAAGCACCGAATGACGCGACCGCGTGACCCACGCGGACACGTGACAGAGGCCACGCACCAGAAAATTACAGAATATGCCCCAGCGAGTTCTAAAGCTCTTTTTGGCCCAAATCCAAGTCTAGAAAACACAGATTAGAGGCTATAAAGTGGGGGAATGCATCCATTCATAATCAAGCAAAATTTTATCAAACACACAAAACCTGTGAGGATTTGAACCTATTTGAGTTGGTTGCATTTTATCAACCAAAATTTTGTTTTAGTGTGTATTTTTCTTTCTAAAATTGTGATCTTTGTCTTGCTTAATTCTATATTCCATTGTTTAATGTATGCATGCACTTATATGATTGAGGCCTTGTTTCACTGAGCTTACATATCCATATAGCCTTAACCCTCCATTATCCCTTGCAAACCAATTTGAGCCTATTTTACCCTTTTGTTCTTTATTTGAGCACATCATTAACTCTAAGCGAAAAATAATAATGTCCTTAATTTGAATCCTTGGTTAGCTTAGACTAATGAGAATGCTTATGATTTAAGTGTGGGAAAGTGGGTTTCGAAACATTTGGTTTGAATAATTGGGTGTTGTATATTTTAGTGAAAATGTGCAAAATAAATGTTGAGCACATGTTATTGCATTCAATACTTTAATCATATGCATTGAAAAAAAAATAAAAATAAAAAGAAAAAAATAAAAAGAAAAAAGAAAAGAGCAATTAATAAAAGGGGACAAAATGCCCCAAAATAAATAGTGAAATCAATGCATATGAGCTGTACTCAAAACTTGGAATGCATAAACATGTGAGAAGCACAGTTAATGGGAAGATAGACAGAATCTAGATAGTGTTATTGATTCTCCTAGTAAAGTATGATGTTTCTTGAACATAGCTGCTTATTGAGTCTTGGCCGTGGCCCAAAGCACTCTGTCTTCCAGTATTACCACCGGATACATACATGCCACAGACACATAATTGGGTGAACCTTTTCAGATTGTGACTCAGCTTTGCTAGTCCCTAATTAGAGGTGTCCAGGGTTCTTAAGCACACTCTTTTTGCCTTGGATCACAACTTTATTTCTTTCTTTTCTTTTTTTTCTTTCTTTTCTCTTTCTTTTTTTTTTTGAATTTTTTTTTGGATTCACTGCTTTTTCTTGCTTCAAGAATCATTTTTATGATTTTTCAGATCCTCAGTAACATGTCTGCTTTTTCATCATTCTTTCAAGAGCCAACATTCATGAACCACAAATTCAAAAGACATATGCACTGTTTAAGCATACATTCAGAAACCAAAA
>NC_029777.3:62604423-62604903 GCF_000817695.3 Arachis duranensis
ATAACTTTAAGGCATAGACACTAAGACACTAATGATCACAAGACACAAACATAGGTAAACATAAGCATAATTTTCGAAAAAAACAGAAAAATAAAGGACAAGGAAATTAAAGAACGGGTCCACCTTAGTGATGGCGGCTTGTTCTTCCTCTTGAAGATCCTATGGAGTGCTTGAGCTCCTCAATGTCTCTTCCTTGTCTTTTTTGCTCCTCTCTCATGATTCTTTGATCTTCTCTAATTTCATGGAGGTGTTTAGTTGCTCCCAATAGTTTTGTGGAGGAAAGTGCATCCCTTGAGGAATCTCAGGGATCTCATGATGAGTGGGGTCTCTTGTGTGCTCCATCCTCTTCTTAGTGATGGGCTTGTCCTCATCAATGGGGGTGTCTCCCTCCATGTCAACTCCAACTGAATAACAGAGGTGACAAATGAGATAAGGAAAGGCTAACCTTGCCAAGGTAGAGGACTTGTCCGCCACCTTATA
>NC_029777.3:62605359-62606334 GCF_000817695.3 Arachis duranensis
TTTTGCCTTCCCTTTCCTCTTTCTAGAGGTTTCTCCGGCCTTGGATGCCATAATTGGTTATGGAAAAACAAAAAGCAATGTTTTTACCACACCAAACTTAAAAGGTTTGCTCGTCCTCGAGCAAAATAAGAAAGAAGAGAGTAGAAGAAGAAGAAATGAGGAGATGGAGATGGCTTTGTGGTTCGGCCAAAGGGGGAGAAGTAGTGTTTAGGTTGTGTGAAAATGAAGGGGTAAAGATGGGTTTATATAGAAGTGGGGAGAGGGGTAGTATTCGGCTATGGGAGGGTGGGTTTGGGAGGGAAAGTGGTTTGAATTTGAATGGTGGGGTAGGTGGGGTTCTATGAAGGATGGATGTGAGTGGTGAAGAGAAAGATGGGATTTGATAGGTGAAGGGTTTTTGGGGAAGAGGTGTTGAGGTGATTGGTGAATGGGTGAAGAAGAGAGAGAGTGGTGGGGTAGGTGGGGATCCTGTGGGGACCACAGATCCTGAGGTGTCAAGGAAAAGTCATCCCTGCACCAAGTGGCAAGCAAAATTGCTCTTTGTGCCAATTCTGGCGTTAAACGACGGGCTGGTGCCCTTTTCTGGCGTTTAACGCCAAGTTCTTGCCCTTTACTGGCATTTAACGCCAGTCTAGTGCCCCTTTCTGGCGTTAAACGCCCAGAATGGTGCCAGACTGGGCGTTAAACGCCCATCTGCTAGCCTTACTGGCGTTTAAACGCGAGCAGGATCTTCCTCCAGGGTGTGCTGTTTTTCTTTCTATTTTTTCTTTTTCAATTGATTTTGTGACTTCTCATGATCATCAACCTACAGAAAACATAAAATAACAAAAGAAAATAGATAAAATATAACATTGGGTTGCCTCCCAACAAGCGCTTCTTTAATGTCAGTAGGTTGACAGTGGGCTCTCATGGAGCCTCAGAGATTCTCAGAGCAATGTTGGAACCTCCCAACACCAAACCTAGAGTTTGAATGTG
>NC_029777.3:62608559-62609674 GCF_000817695.3 Arachis duranensis
ATTTTCGAAAATTAAGTAAAAGATTTTGAAAACATTTTGAAAAACACTAATTGATTTTCGAAAACCATGATTGAGAAAGAAGTAAAGTGAATTTTGAAAAAGATTTTGAAATTAGAAATAAAAAAGATTTGATTGAAAACTATTTTGAAAAAAGATGTGGTTAAGAAGATATGATTGGTTTTAAAAAGATGTGATTGAGAAGATATGATTTGAAAAACATTTTTTAAAAAGATTTGATTTTAAAAATTAATAACTTGGCTAACAAGAAAAATATGATTCAAACATTAAACCTTTCTCAACAGAAAAGGCAACATACTTAAAATGTTGAATCAAATCATTAATTGATAGCAAGTATCCTTAAAAATGGAAAGAAATCAATTTTGAAAACATATGATTGAAAAGATATGATTTGAAAAAGATTTGATTCTGAAAAACTTTGAAAACTTGAAAAAAAATTGCATTGAAAACAGAATCTTCCCTCTTGTTCCATCCTGGCGTTAAACGCCCAGAATGGTGCACATTCTGGCGTTTAACGCCCAAACTACTACCCTTTTGGGCGCTAAACGCCCAGCCAGGCACCCTGGCTAGCGTTTAAACGCCAGTTTGCCTTCCTTACTGGGCGTTTTGAACGCCCAGCTTTTTCTGTGTAATTCCTCTGCTGTATGTTCTGAATCTTCAATTCTCTATATTATTGAATTGAAAAGACACAAATTAAAAATATTTTTGGATTTTTAATAAAGAGGGATAATCAAAATGCAAACTAAAATCAAATAACAATGCATGCAAGACACCAAATTTAGCAGTTTGTACACTGCTGACACTAAAAATGAGAATGCACATGAGAAACACAAAACATTCAAGTCAAGAGAAATTAAAGATCAGAGTAATGAAATCATCAAGAACATCTTGAAGATCACTTAAGACACATGCATGAATGCAAGAAGAACAAAAACATGCAATTGACACCAAACTTAACATGAGACTCTAGACTCAACAAGAAACATACAATAATTTTTTGGTTTTTATGATTTTGTAAATTTTTTGTGCTTTTTCGAAAATTAAGTGGAAAAGAAAATAAAGATATCAAAATTCTTAATGAGAATTCCAGGAATCAT
>NC_029777.3:62609873-62610596 GCF_000817695.3 Arachis duranensis
GAAAAATACCTAATCTAAGCAACAAGATGAACCGTCAGTTGTCCAAACTCAACAATCCCCGGCAACGGCGCCAAAAACTTGGTGCACGAAATTGTGATCAATACCTTTCACAACTCAAATAATCCTCGGTGATGAACCCAAAAACTTGGTGTTCAATACCATGGCATAAACACAACTTCGCACAACTAACCAGCAAGTGTACTGGGTCGTCCAAGTAATAAACCTTACGCGAGTAAGGGTCGATCCCACAGAGATTGTTGGTATGAAGCAAGCTATGGTCACCATGTAAATCTTAGTCAGGTAAACTCAAATGGTTATGAATGATGAATAAAACATAAAGATAAAGATAGAGATACTTATGTAATTCATTGGTGGGAATTTCAGATAAGCGTATGAAGATGCTTGGTCCCTTCCGTCTCTCTGCTTTCCTACTGTCTTTATCCAATCATTCTTACTCCTTTCCATGACAAGCTTTATGCAAGGGTTTCACCGTTGTCAGTGGCTACCTCCCATCCTCTCAGTGGAAATGTTCAACGCACCCTGTCACGGCACGACTATCCATCTGTCGGTTCTCAATCTGGTCGGAATAGAATCCAGTGATTCTTTTGCGTCTGTCACTAACACCCAGCCCTCAGGAGTTTGAAGCTCGTCACAGTCATTCAATCATTGAATTCCACTCAGAATACCACAAACAAGGTTTAGACCTTCCGGATTCTCTTGAAT
>NC_029777.3:62610623-62613827 GCF_000817695.3 Arachis duranensis
CAGAGCTCCACACCTTAATCTATGGTGTGTAGAAACTCCACCGTTGAAAATACATAAGTGATAGTGTGATCATTGGCTTCGGCCCCAGAGAGGGAACCAGAAGAACCAAGATGGAAATACAATAGTAAAAGGTCCTACTTATAGAGAACTAGTAGCCTAGGGTTTATAGAGATGAGTAAATGACATAAAAATCCACTTCCGGGCCCACTTGGTGTGTGCTTGGGCTGAGCATTGAAGCATTTTCGTGTAGAGACTTCTCTTGGAGTTAAACGCCAGCTTTGGTGCTAGTTTGGGCGTTTAACTCCCATCCTTGTGCCAGTTCCGGCGTTTAACGCTGGGAATTCTAAGGGTGACTTTGAACGCCAGTTTGGGCCATCAAATCTTGGGTAAAGTATGGACTATCATATATTGCTGGAAAGCCTAGGATGTATACTTTCCAACGCCATTAAGAGCGCGCCAATTGGGTTTCTGTAGCTCCAGAAAATCCACTTCGAGTGCAGGGAGGTCAAAATCCAACAGCATCTGCAGTCCTTTTTAGTCTCTGAATCAGATTTTTGCTCAGGTCCCTCAATTTCAGCCAGAACATACCTGAAATCACAGAAAAACACACAAACTCATAGTAAAGCCCAGAAAAGTGATTTTTAACTAAAAACTAATAAAAATATACTAAAAACTAACTAGATCATACTAAAAACATACTAAAAACAATGCCAAAAAGCGTACAAATTATTCGCTCATCAGCTACATGTAAGCTTTATATATGAGTGAATAAATTAGAGTTGCATGATGCATCATTCATTTAGGTAGTTGCATTTAATTTAGGTTTCATTGCATTCCATCACTTTAACCTTAATTATTTACCTTGGATTTAACATGAGGACATGCTAGTATTTAAGTGTGGGGAGGTTGATAAACCCATATTTCATGAGATATTTTGTGCTTAATTTGAATGATTTATACAATCCTTCACCTACTTATTCACATTAATTGCATGGTTTTACTTTCCCTTCCTTATTATGTCATATTGTGAAAAACATGTTTCCTAAGCTTTGAAAATTAATTATTTTAATTACCTTTATTTCCATTCGATGCCGTGATTAGTGTGTTGAGTAGTTTCAGAGTTTCTAAGGCAGAATGACTTAAAGGATGAAAAAGGAAACATACTAAAAGGAAAGGAAAAAGCAAAACGGAGCTTTAAGGAAACTGGTATCCACACGATCGCATGGACGACGCGATCGCGTGCCAAGCACGAATCAGCAGCGACGCGGCCGCATGACTGACGCGACCGCGCGCCTTAAGCAGAACGCACATGACGCGGTCGCATGACTGACGCGACCGCGTGGCAAGGAAAAGCTCCGAATAACGCGACCGCATGACCCACGCGGACGCGTGACAGAGGCCACGCACCAGAAAATTACAGAACACGCCCCAGCAAGTTCTAAAGCCCTTTTTGGCCCAAATCCAAGTCCAGAAGGCATAGACCAGAGGTTATGAAGTGGGGGAATGCTTCCATTCAGGAGGAGCTCGCATAATTTTACTTTTCCATGATTTAGATTTAGTCTAGAGAGAGGTTCTCCTTCTCTTTTTAGGATTTAGGATTTCTTCTTGTTTTAAGAGTAACTCTGGATCCAGGTTTTAACGTTCTTTTATTTTAGTTCTATAATTATTTATTCCGGCATTTATATTGATCATTTACTTTTATAATTTAATTTATGAATTATTCCATGTTCCAGATTATTATTTGAATTAATGATATTGAGGTATTTTCAGTTTATTATTGCTCTTGTTAATTTATTATTTTCATTGTTTATGATTTGAAGATATTTTATTCCAGCAATTTTACTTTTCCCCCTTTTGGTTTTGATTAAGAATTTAATAACTGAAACAGTTACTAAACTCAACGTAATTAATAATTGTTATCTTGCTAATTGAGCTGAACCTGAATAATCCCAACCTTTTCTTAGGAAATAATTAGGATTCAAAGGTCAATCTAATTAGTCCCTTGACTTTCCTTTGCCCTGGTAAGGTTGACCAAGTGGAGTTTAGATTCAACTTTTATTATAGTTGAGAGAGATAACTAAGTTAGACCTCTAAATCCCTTATCTTGCCAAAAGTTGTTTTACAGTTATTATTTATTTTTAATTGCCATTTAATTCACTTATCATTTAAATTACTTGCTTCTCACCTTCTAAACCCCGATTACAACCTTTATAACCAATAATAAGAACATACTTCCTCGCAGTTCCTTGAGAAGACGACCCGAGGTTTGAATACTCGGTTAACAATTTCTAAAGGGGTTTGTTACTTGTGACACCCAAAACGTTTGTATGAAAGGACTTTTGAAGGTTTAGAAACTATACTTGCAACGAGAATTTATCCGCAAATTTCTAGACCACGCAAAAGTTCGTCTCATCACAGTGTCTCCACAGTCGGGATCATCATGGCTCCCGGTGCTGGTAAAAGAAGTGGAGTCCGGGGTGTCTGAGTCTTTGAAGCGTCCCTGGAGTAGCTGCTTGAGGTGTTCGAATCGGCGCTCGTTACGGTGCTCTCTCATCTTTGTTTTCTGTTCATGCCGATCCAACTTTTCAAGTATCTGCTGGAGCAATTTCTCAGTGGTAGATGCTTGTGGTGTTGAAGAAGGAATATTTTCCGGCTCAGTAGGCTGGCTTGTAGTGGCTGCTAAAGGTCTGAGGTATTTCCCATTAGGGATATATTGATCATCCCGTGGAAGCATGGCTTTGGTGTCCCCAGCTCTGCAGGAGACTCCGGCTACTGAGACAAGATTTGAGACCAAGGTGGGGAAAGGTAAGTTGCCCATGATTTGTACATGCTCCATAGCATGCCGGATGTGTCTTGAGAGATCCAGAGGTTGGTCTGTAAGGATGCACCATAGTAGAACAGCCATGTCCGCAGTGAAGGAGGACTCATGAGTGCTCGGAAAGACGTAATGGGACATGATCTGTGCCCATATGCGAGCCTCCAAGGTAAGTGCGGAAGCCAAGATTTCCTTAGGGCGGTTGCGGTGGTATCCGTAGATCCAACGGCTGCCAGGTAAAGCAATGACTCTGAGAACGGAGTCCCAGTCAAATTGGTATCTCTGGCGCTGAAGGGTGGCTTCTTGAAAAGCGTCCATTCCTTCTGGAATAAGGGAAAGACGCAGAACTTGCTGAATGGCCTCTTCTGTAATGGGGACTTGCTTCTGCC
>NC_029777.3:62613928-62615667 GCF_000817695.3 Arachis duranensis
CCTTGGCTGTCTCCGTAGGAAACCCCATTGTCTTCGCTCAATTTGCGGCTCAACAAAGGTGGCAATATTGGGCGGGAGGATAAGAAGGTATTCATTGTTATAGTTCCTTTCTGCTAGGATAGGGAACATCTGCTCACAGTAGCGATTGGGAAATCACGCAGTGTCCTTTGCTGGAAAGGCTTTCTCCTTGTCGTCAACCTTTATTATCCTCTTAACTCTTTTTGTTGAGGGCTTGACTGCGGTTGAAGAAGGCTCTACCACTAATGCTCTTTTAGTTCCTCTTCTTGCTGATGGTTTGGAAGTAGCTTTCTCTTTTCCTTTCTTGGTGGCCATCCTGAAAGAAGGGAAAAGAAAGGAAATTAAATTCAAAGAGATAAAGCAAGGAAGAGGGTATTGTAAGTGATAGTCAATGCACAATAAAGATAAATGGCATTAACACATGGTCCGGATTACATGTGAAAAGCTCATCAATGAAAATATAGCAAGTGCATGTAGGACAATGGAAGGCAAGAGGTTTATTGGCATGCAGGCAAAGGCATGAGTAGCATATATCAAACATTCAATGTCCAAATTAGGTTACCATTTGTAACGAACTAACTATCACGTTTGTATTGACAATTATTGAACATGCAAGCAATCCCTTAAATAGGAGAAAAATAATTGTCAAACAATTTGCAAGAATCCACAAGCATATAATGGGGAATGATGACTCAAAAGGTTTCTAACACCATGTAAAAGAAGAAGAAGGAAAAATAAAGATTTGAAAAGAAGAGAAAAGAAAAAGAAAATAATAATATATATACATAATATAATAAGAATGATAGAAAAGAGAAGAAGGAAGAAGAAGGTAAAACCTTGTTAATGGTGGTGAGAGAGATAGAGAGTGAAAGGTGAGGTAGAAGGGGAAGGGGGAAAGAAGAAGGAAGGAGGGAAAAGAAAAATTAGGATTTGGAGGAAAGAAAGATAAGATAAGTTGGCAATTGAAATTGAGCTGTGCGGCGCATGCGACGCGGCCGCAGAAGGCACGCGTTCGCGTGAGTGCGCATCAGGAATGGGGACACGATCGTGTCTGTCACGCGGTCGCGTGACCTACGTTGTGCTGCTGGTGCGAGTGCAGCCTCACTCCAGCACAACTCTCTGTTCAATATAATTCAATTGCTAAATCGGGGTGACGCGATCGCGTAGGTCATGCGATCGCGTGAGTGTGCATCAGAAATTAAGTGACGCGGCTGATGACAAGTCATCATATACCCATTTTTCAAGCTAATTTCACTTATTTTGTTAGCATTTATGCACTTTCTTGCATCCTAAGTAAGTGATTTGGAATAAAAATGCATAACTTCTCTAAATCAAGTAACCACCATGAATTTAATGTTAAAACATGAGGTTTAAGCTAATTTTGATTGCATTTTAATTGATTTATAAGCCTCTTGAATTTAGTGATACTTTGAGTGGTTGTTTGGTTTATTATAGGTGAAGAAAAGAAAAGAAAATGAAAAGCGTGGCCTAAGAAGCGTGACACAAGAAAAGGAAAGCGTGGCCAAAAAGGAGAGAAGCGTGCCGCATCACAATGGAGAAGCAACATTGCCCTCCACAAGGGCAGAATGCCCTCTAGGAGGGCAGCATTAAGTGACCAAGCAAGCTTAGGCAACTCTGCCCTGCCCACTCCAAGGGCAGAGCACAAAATGGTGCCTTGGAGCAAGGAGAAGCAAACTCTGCCCTGCCCTTGTGGAGAGCAG
>NC_029777.3:62621272-62623420 GCF_000817695.3 Arachis duranensis
ACTCACGGTCCCCTCCTCATTCATTCATTGTGGTTTTGCTGAAAAGTTTGGAAACATGGCCTATAAATAGCCGTTGCATTAACACAGCATACACTTCCTTTTATTCAAGCCATTTTCATATTAAAACCACATTCTCTTCCACTTCCAAAACCTACATAATTTCCTTACCTCACACATCAAAACCGAACCAAGGTTCACCCCAAACACAACACATATTTCTTCTTCTACTCTCACTTCTTCCTTCTTTTCACTTTAATTCTAATGGCCTCCTCAAGCTCACAAAGAAGGCCGGGAAAAGAGCCTATGATAACCGAACCCCCAACCTTTGATGCAACTAAATTTAGATCCCAATTCCATGAAGGGAGATATCATAGGTTCATGGTGGCAAAGAATGTCATTTATGAAAAAGGCTTTGATTTGAGGGAAGGAGAATACCCTATCATGAAGCAAATTACTAGAGAAAGAAGGTGGGAACTCTTGTGTGTTCCTCTGACTGACATCAGTGCAGTAATGATCAAGGAGTTCTATGCAAATGCTGCAAAAGAAAACAAAAACAGTGCTCCCTACACAAGTTATGTCAGAGGGGTTGAAGTAAGTTTTAGCCCTGCTGCCATCACAAGAGCCCTCAAGTTGAGAACCATCACCTATCCAGAGCTTAGTTACGAGGATAGATTGCAACGGCAAAATAATCCTGATGAGATCTTGCAAGGGATATGCATGGAAAATACAGATTGGGAGAGAGATTCAAAGGGGATTCCAAGTCACATAAGGAGGGTAAATCTGACTCCAGTGGCTAAAGGATGGTTTGAGATAGTGAGGAGGTCTATTCTTCCTACTGGAAATGCCTCTTGGGTCACAATCAAACGAGCTCTCTTGACACACTGCATCTTGCATGGGGGTGAGATCAATGTTGCACAACTCATAGCCGAAAGCATTCAAGAAATGGCAGATAGCACAGGCAAGTCAAAAGGCCTTGGACATCCAAGCACCATCCTAAGGCTATGTAACAGAGCTAATGTCATTTTTGAAGATGAGGACACAACAAAAGTGAAGGTAGGAAAATGGATTACCAAGAAGAGCATGGAGGGAATTAATGAAGAAGAAAATCAAGAAGGGGTAGTAGCTCCTAGACAAAGGAGATCACAAAGAGAGGAAGGACGAAATCAAGCTTATGAAGCCATTGATATGAGCCAACTGCAAAGATCAATTGATGAATTATCTCAGCAGCTCATGCAGGCTCAACAAGGTCAAAACCAACTTATGCAGGCTGAACAAGGCCAAAATCAAGAGGGCCAAGAGAGATATCTAGAGCCCCACCCTGCATTCATGGAGCAATTCTTGAAGGAGAAAGAAGAACGAGAAGCTTGGCAGCATCAAATGGAGGAGAAACAAGAGAGATGGCAACAACAAATGATGACTCAGCAGCAAGAATTTCAAGCACAGATCCTTGAAGGGCAGAAAGAGCAATACAAAGAATTCAAGGAATCATATGACAAGCTGTATTTCAGTCAAGCTAAAGCATCGGAATATAGTCACAACCTATATCAATGGAAGAATGTTCATCATACCTTGGGAGAAGTTAGACACGCACAAAGAATGGAGTATGATGAAAACATGCAAGCAAGGTTGGAGTACTTGACCCACAATTTGCCAACACTCAATCCTGAGATCAAGCCATTTGAGCAATGCCCTGAATTCCTAGCCAAGCAACAAGCAAAATCTAGTCAATACACTGAGTCTACCTTTAACACATTGGAAACTTTTGGGCTCAAAGGACTCATAGATTCTGTTTGGGCTAGAAGATGTCCTAGTGAAGAGATCCGAGACTACTCCAAGACAGGGAAAAGAAAGAAGAAGAAGGGAGAATCAAGCAGCAGCCATGACCATTAGAAGGTGGCAAAGTTCTTTCATACCCCCTCTTTCATGTCTCTAATAAGGAGATGCATGTCTGAAACATGATATGCCTCCATCAGCTATTTACTTTACTTTATGCATTTTCTGTTCTTTGCTTTTCATGTTAGTTAGTTAATAAATAGCTAGAAAAATGATAAATATGCATAATGCTTGTATCCATCACTTAGCTTTAAATATTGCTTTGTTTCCCATATGCTTAAATAAAAGAGTTTGGTTTGAATTGAAAAGTAAAAT
>NC_029777.3:62625905-62628699 GCF_000817695.3 Arachis duranensis
CATGTGAGTTATTATTACTTGATGCGACCCGGTACACTTGCCGGTGAGTTTTGTGTTGGATCGTTTTCCACACATCAGCGGCTGCGTCGGCGACGCGGTCTCGTGACAAGGATTGTGCTTCCAGCACCAATCCAGCACCACTCTCGCACAATATGGCATTGTGCACCCTTTTACGTCGAAAATGCAGGGCACGCGGCCGCGTGGGGCACGCGGTCGTGTGGGAGGCCATGATTTCCATGCGACGCGGTCGCGTCAGCGACGCGGTCGCGGGGAATAATTTGTGCCTTTAGCACGACTCCAGCGCTGCTCCAGCGTAACTTTCTGTTTATTTTTATTTTTCTTTACTCCCCCTGCCACGCGGACGCATCGCTGGTGCGATCGCGTCGCGCGGCAAAATTTTTTTTTTTAAAGAAAGACAAAGACATGTAATTGAAAGAGCACGAAAGCACTAATAAAGAGAAGAGTTATTTAAAGAAGAAAAACTAAAAGTGACGAAAAGAACGATCATACCGCGGTGGGTTGTCTCCTACCAAGCACTTTGCTTTAACGTCTGTAAGTTGGACGCTCCACTAGCTCAATCTGTTACTATGTGGGGATCTTCCAGGCGGAAGATCTCAAGCTCCTTGCTTTTCTACACCTTCTCACCATTGTATAGCTTCAGGCGGTGTCCATTAACCTTAATAAGTTCAGAACTTGAAGGATGGCTTAGGTGATAAACTCCGTACGGTTCAGCCTTCTCTATTCTATATGGACCTTCCCATTTTGATCTCAACTTACCGGGTATGAGCTCAGTCGAGATTTGTAAAGGAGAACAAAATCTCCAAGTTGGAACTCTCTCTTCTTGATGTTTTGATCATGCACAGCTTTCATCTTTTCCTTGTATATTCTGGAATTCCCATAAGCTTCTAGGCGAAGGTTCTCCAGTTCCTGCAGTTGCAACATTCTTTCAGCTCCAGCATTCTCAATCCCCATGTTGCACTCTTTAACAGCCCAGAAGGCTTTGTGTTCGATTTCAACTGGGAGATGACAAGCTTTTCCATAGACTAAGCGGTAGGGACTCATCCCAATGGGTGTCTTGTATGCTGTTCTATATGCCCACAGTGCATCTTGTAGTCTGGTGCTCCAGTCTTTTCTGTGAGGCTTTACTATCTTTTGCAAGATACGTTTAATTTCTCTATTTGACACCTCAGCTTGCCCATTAGTTTGGGGATGGTAAGCTGTTGCAACTTTATGGATTATCCCATGCTTCTTCATCAATCCTGTTAGTCTCCTGTTACAAAAATGGGTGCCTTGATCGCTCACAATCGCTCGTGGTGATCCAAAGCGGCATATAATATGGTTTCTCACAAAGGAAACAATAGTGTTAGCATCATCAGTGCGGGTAGGAATTGCTTCCACCCATTTGGAAACATAATCTACAGCTAACAATATATAAAAATATCCACTAGAATTTGGAAATGCACCTATGAAGTCAATGCCCCAAACATAAAAAATTTCACCGAAAAGCATATATTGTTGAGGCATCTCATCCCTCTTGGATATGTTACCAAATTTCTGGCATGGGTGATAAGATTTACAAAACTCAGCAGCATCTCTAAAAAGAGTAGGCCACCAGAATCCACAGTCTAAGATCTTTCTAGCTGTTCGTTGGGGGCCAAAATGTCCTCCACTCTTTAATTATCTGGTCAGCGCCACATCTCCATAAATATGGGTCATCCCATATATAATATTTAGACTCGCTTTTCAGCTTGTCTCGTTGATGTTTAGAAAAATGTGGAGGAAATGTGCGGCTAACTAAATAATTAGCAACATGTGCATACCAAGGGACTACCTCAGATACTGCTTGCAGGTTGTCAAAAGGAAAATTATCATCTATAGGAGTAGAATCATCCTTAATATGTTCAAGGCGACTCAAGTGGTTTGCTACTAAATTTTGATTACCACTCCTATCCTTGATTTCTAAATCAAATTCTTGTAACAGCAGTATCCAACGTATAAGTCTTGGTTTGGATTCCTTTTTAGCCAATAGATACTTTAGAGCTGCATGGTCCGAATACACTACTACTCTAGTACCAAGTAAATAAGCCCGGAATTTATCCAGAGCAAAAACAATAACAAGTAGCTCTTTCTCAGTAGTAGTATAATTGGACTGGGCAGTGTCTAAAGTCTTAGACGCATAGGCAATAACAAAAGGATTCTTACATTCACGCTGAGCCAACGCTGCTCCTACTGCACGGTTGGAAGCATCGCACATGATTTCAAATGGCTGGCTCTAGTCGGGTCCTCTCACAATTGGAGCTTGAGTTAGAGCAGTCTTTAGCTTATCAAATGCTTGCTTGCAATCCTCACTGAACTCGAACTCAATATCCTTTTGTAGTAATCTGGATAAGGGAAGTGCCACCTTACTAAAGTCCTTAATAAATCTCCTGTAGAAACCTGCATGGCCAAGAAACGAACGGACTTCCCTCACAGAAGAGGGGTAAGGTAAACTAGAAATAACATTCACCTTTGCTGGGTCTACAAAAATGCCATTATTAGATACCACATGTCCCAATACAATCCCTTGCTTTACCATAAAGTGGCATTTTTCGAAATTCAATACAAGGTTTGTATTAATACACCTATCTAATACTCTAGATAATCCATCTAAGCAAAGGTTAAAAGAATCACCATAAACGCTAAAATCATCCATAAAAACTTCCATACAGTCCTCAATAAGATCAGAGAAAAGACTCATCATGAACCTTTGGAAAGTAGCTGGTGCATTGCACAAGCCAAAAGGCATTCTCTTATA
>NC_029777.3:62629172-62631341 GCF_000817695.3 Arachis duranensis
GGCTATAACTTGAGCTACAGACGTCCAATTGATGTGCTTTCAGTTGCGTTGGAAAGCTGACATTCAGAGCTTTCCAACGATATATAGCAATCCATACTTGGCGTACAATTCAGGCAGGAACGAAAGGCATCTTTATGGGCCATGAGGAAGCAAGAAACTAGGCCTTACTTTGGTGCCAAGAAAGCCAAGGAAAAATGGGTAGCGTGTGCATCGGCCAAGTCTCAAACACGGGACTTCAATTTAGAAACACTGCCCTGCCCTCCGCGAGGGCAGGGCAGCATTTTGTTGTGGCACGGCCAGCACCATTCTGGCGCACCAAGGAACAATTCGGCAGCACCAGCAGCACGCACAGGCACCAAACTGGCGCACCAGAATTTTCTGCCCTGCCCTCCGCGAGGGCAGGGTAGCATCCTGCAGCACACACCAACGCACCACGCTCGCACCAAGGCTGCACGCGTCAAATCTTGCCCTGCGCTCCACAAGGGCAGGGCAGCTTCCTGGGAGCAATATGGGCCAAAATTCAATTTAATTCAATTCCTCACCAAATTGAATCAAAGCCAACCAAACCCATTTCTCCTCAAATCCAAAGCAAGCAAAGCCCACATCATCTCTCAAAGGCACATGGATCAATTAAATTAGGATTTTCATTTTTGTAATTTGTTTTAATTTCATTTTCATTTTTTATTTTGTAAAGCCTATATAAAGGCATCAATTAGAGCTCGGAGAGGAGGCCGGCTCCATTAGAGAATAGTAGATAGCTCTCTCTTTTAATTTTCCTTTCTGCTTAAATTTTGGATCAAGAATTGAAGGAATTCTGTTTCAATTCTCCATTTAAAATTGATTTGTGTTCTTCTGCATAATTGAGGAAATTGAGAAATTGGATCTGAAGTTTCTTTTACTGCTTTCATCTTTCTTCTCTTCTGCAAGTTGTCTTCTACTTTGATTAAGGAAGGAATTGAGATCTAGACTTGTTTTCTAGTCTCTTTGATTCCCTGAGATCTTCAATTTTATTTTGCAATTGAGTTGAGTTCTTGGCTACTCTTCTGTTTTTACTGTTCCATTGGTTTTCAATTTACTTTCAAGCAATTTAATTCTTCTGCACTTGTTCTTCATTTTACATTTCTGTTCATGATCCCAATTGATCTATTGCTCTCTTTAATTTCCAACACCTAACCCCCCTTTACTTTTCATGCAATTTACTTTTCTTGTAATTTAAGTTTCAGCTATTTTATATTCTTGTTATTTAAGTTTTATGCAATTTTACTTTCTGCAACTTTAAATTTCCTGTCATTTACAATTCTGTTGGCTACATTTCATCCAATATCCCTTCAATGTTAGCTTGACTAAACTAATCACCCACTAAAGTTGCTTGATCCATCAATCCCTGTGGGATCGACCTCACTCTAAGTGAGTTATTACTACTTGATGCGACCCGATACACTTGCCGGTTGGATTTGTGTGTTGGAAATTTGTTTTTCCACAAAAACACCATCAAGTAATAATAACTTACATGAAACATTCATTACATTGGTGGACAAACTCTCTGGCATCTTTGAAGATAGTTGGCCAATAGAAACCACTTTGCAATATCTTTGCAGCTGTTCTTTCTGGACCAAAATGTCCACCATAAGCCGAGCCATGGCAATGCCACAATATATCTCTTATTTCACTCTCAGGGACACATCTCCTAATTATACCATCAGAACATCTTTTGAACAGAAAAGGTTCATCCCACAAGAACTTCCTCGCTTCATTGATTAGCTTCTTCACTTGTTGCTTAGTGAATTCTTGAGGTATCTTCCTCCCCACTTTGTAGTTTGCTATGTCAGCAAACCAAGGTACTTGTTGAATTTGGAATAGGTGCTCATCAGGGAAATTCTCATTTACTTGTTGTGGTCTATCTTGATAGGCTTCTTGTGGTACTCTTGATAAATGATCTGCCACTTGATTTTCACTTCCCTTCCTATCTCTTACTTCAATATCAAACTCTTGTAGCAGCAGCACCCACCTAATAAGCCTTGGCTTTGAATCCTGTTTAGACATTAAATACTTGAGAGCGGCATGGTCAGTATACACTATAACTTTTGAGCCAATCAAGTATTGCCTAAACTTATCAAATGCATAAACAATTGCCAAAAGTTCTTTCTCAGTGGTGGTATAATTTTTTTG
>NC_029777.3:62632039-62632926 GCF_000817695.3 Arachis duranensis
TTGCATTCTAAGTTTGGTGTTGTTATGCAACAAAAATTTGTTTCCACTCTTTACTGGATACTTGCATTAATTTCAAGTGAAAGTGTCACACTAAGTTTGGTGTGCCACTTATCTTTTATGCAATGTATTGTGCACACCTTCTTATGCTTGCAATCAAATGTCGCTGTCTCTTGTGCCTTGATTGTTATTTTTCATTTTTGCTTGCTTAAAACACATGTGCTACTAACATTTCATTGTGTAAGACATTCATGATCCATTTTAGACCCCACCACCATTGTTCTCATTGTTGCTTAAGGAAGAGCAAGCATTCTGATTTGGTATGGGAAGGAGAAGAATGGGAGGAAAATGACAACAATAGAGAAGATGGACTACAAGGTTGTAAAGTTTCTTTTCCTCTGATTTATTTCCAACACTTTAAATTGCATGATTGTCTTTATATTTTCTGTATACATGTGTGGTATGACTAAGCATAGCTTGAATTTGATTTGAAATATGTTGTTGTGACATTATAACTACCAACTTGAGCTTTGTGAATTCAAAAGCAATAAAGCATCATGATCATAAACAAACAAGGAATTAAAGAAGAATTTAGCATGTGCATACAAGTATTGGAAAGCTAGTGTGATTGATTGTTGCTCAATTGCATTAGATTTTATTTAATTGAAGTTTTTCATCTAGTATATTTTGTGAAATCTTTTAAAATCATGAAAACCTTGAAGAAGAAAATACAATTAAAGCAAGAAAAGACAAAGGGAAGGAATGAGAAAGCTGAAGGCTCTGAGTACCAATGGCAATTTATTTGCTAAGTGCTTGTGGTGTTTATGTATCAAGCCAAATGCTTGAAAATAAAACACTTAGAAGTCAAGGCTAGGCTCAAGTGCATAAGC
>NC_029777.3:62632973-62635605 GCF_000817695.3 Arachis duranensis
TCTGAGCATCAATGATTAGAGAGTCAAGAGAAAAGAAAAAAAAATGAGCTTAATGAAGTCCTCTAATTAAATGCTTGTGGTGCTTATGTATCAAGTGGTAATACTTGAAGACAAAGCATTTAGAAGTCGTAGCTTTGTTATCAACTCATGGGGCAAAGCACCCAAAAGGAGAAGCTAATAAAAAAAATAAATAAATAAATCAAAAGCTTGTTTCAAAGAAGAATTATAAGAAAAAGATTTCATAAAATAAGCTAGATAGAAGCATCAATCATTTACATCTCTTTTGTAATTGTAGCATGCATAGAAAACTAGCTTGCCATAAACATTGAGTTGCTATTCTTCTTACCTTGGATTGTCAATCTTTATTGCATGATTCTTTTCTTGCTTGGGGACAAGCAAGGTTTAAGTTTGGTGTTGTGATGACAAGTCATCATATACCTATTTGGCTATAACTTGAGCTACAGACGTCCAATTGATGTGCTTCCAGTTGCGTTGGAAAGCTGACATTCAGAGCTTTCCAATGATATATAGCAATCCATATTTGGCGTACAATTCAGGCAGGAACGAAAGGCATCTTTATGGGCCATGAGGAAGCAAGAAACTAGGCTTTACTTTGGTGCCAAGAAAGCCAAGGAAAAATGGGTAGCGTGTGCATCGGCCAAGTCTCGAACACGGGACTTCAATTTAGAAACACTGTCCTGCCCTCCGCGAGGGCAAGGCAGCATTTTGTTGTGGCACGGCCAGCACCATTCTGGCGCACCAAGGAACAATTCGGCAGCACCAGCAGCACGCACAGGCACCAAACTGGCGCACCAGAATTTTCTGCCCTGCCCTCCGCGAGGGCAGGGCAGCATCCTGCAGCACACACCAACGCACCACGCTCGCACCAAGGCTGCACGCATCAAATCCTGCCCTGCCCTCCAGAAGGGCAGGGCAGCCTCCTGGGAGTAGCAGCCTCCTGGGAGCAACATGGGCCAAAATTCAACTAAAATTCCATTTAAATTCAATTCCTCTCCAAATTATATCAAGGCCAACCAAACCCTTTTCTCCTCAAATCCAAAGCAAGCAAAGCCCACATCATCACTCAAAGGCACATGGATCAATTAAATTAGGATTTTCATTTTTGTAATTTGTTTTAATTTCATTTTCATTTTTTATTTTGTAAAGCCTATATAAAGGCATTAATTAGAGCTCGGAGAGGAGGCCGGCTCCATTAGGGAATAGTAGATAGCTCTCTCTTTTAATTTTCCTTTCTGCTTAAATTTTGGATAAAGAATTGAAGGAATTCTGTTTCAATTCTCCATCTAAAATTCATTTGTGTTCTTCTGCATAATTGAGGAAATTGAGAAATTGGATTTGAAGTTTCTTTTACTCCTTTCATCTTTCTTCTCTTCTGCAAGTTGTCTTCTACTTTGATCAAGGAAGGAATTGAGATCTAGACTTGTTTTCTAGTCTCTTTGATTCCCTGAGATCTTCAATTTTATTTTGCAATTGAGTTGAGTTCTTGGCTACTCTTCTGTTTTTATTGTTCCATTGGTTTTCAATTTACTTTCAAGCAATTTAATTCTTCTGCACTTGTTCTTCATTTTACATTTCTGTTCATGATCCCAATTGATCTATTGCTCTCTTTAATTTCCAGCACCTAACCCCCCTTTACTTTTCATGCAATTTACTTTTCTTGTAATTTAAGTTTCAGCTATTTTATATTCTTGTTATTTAAGTTTTATGCAATTTTACTTTCTGCAACTTTAAATTTCCTGTCATTTACAATTCTGTTGGCTACATTTCATCCAATATCCCTTCAATGTTAGCTTGACTAAACTAATCACCCACTAAAGTTGCTTGATCCATCAATCCCTGTGGGATCGACCTCACTCTTGTGAGTTATTATTACTTGATGCGACCCGGTACACTTGCCGGTTGGATATGTGTGTTGGAAATTCATTTTTCCACAAAAACACCATCAATAAGCGTAGGTCCCAAAAGGACATGTAAAAGTAGTCTTTTCCTGATCCTCAAGAGCTATATGAATCTGGAAATAACCTGTGTAACCATCTAAAAAGCAATAATGTGATTTACCTGACAGGCGATCTTGCATTTGATCAATGAATGGAAGTGGGTAGTGATCCTTACGAGTAGCTTGGTTGAGACGCCTGTAATCAATGCAGACTCTCCAAGCATTCTGAACTCTGGTTGCTATGAGCTCTCCATGCTTATTCTTCACGGTAGTGACTCTGGACTTCTTGGGCACCACTTGTACTGGGCTTACCCATTCACTGTCTGAAATGGGATATATGATACCGGCCTCCAATAGTCTGGTCACTTCCTTTTTGACAACTTCCAAGATGGTAGGATTCAATCTTCTTTGTGGTTGACGGACAGATCTTGCTCCCTCTTCTAAAAATATTCTGTGCTCGCATATTTGAGGGTTGATTCCCACTATGTCTGCCAAACTCCACCCAATTGCCTTCTTATGCTTCCTCAGCACATCAAGTAGCTGTTCTTCTTGTTGAGAAGTCAGTTCTCTTGCAATAATAACCGAAAGCTTCTGCTCATCCTCAAGGTAAGCATATTTGGGATGTGGAGGGAGGGGTTTCAATTCTAACTTTTGATCATGGGTAGGCTCTGGGTC
>NC_029777.3:62635679-62666445 GCF_000817695.3 Arachis duranensis
GGAATGGTCTTCCAAGTAGGATTGATGATGGCTTATCTGAATCATTATGGGGCATCTCCAAGATATAAAAATCAGTGGAAAATGTGAGCCTTTTAATGTTCACCAAAACATCTTTAGCAACTCCAGCAACTGTAATAATGCTTTTATCTGCTAACACAAAACGAGCTGCCGACCTTTTTAAGGGAGGGAGCCTTAAAACATCATATATAGACAAAGGCATTATACTGACACATGCTCCTAAATCACACATGCAATCATAAATTACTACACCACCAATAGTACAACTAACTATGCAAGGACCTGGATCACTACATTTTTCAGGTAATCCTCCCATTAAAGCAGATATAGAGCTACCTAAAAGAATAGTTTCTAATTCATTAATTTTGTCTTTATGGATACATAAGTCTTTTAGAAACTTTGCATATTTAGGTACCTGCTGAATAACATAAAAAAGGGGAACAGTTACCTCAACCTTTATGAATATTTCTACCATTTTAGGATCAGGTTCCAGCTGCTTCCTAGGCTTCCTTGCAAGTTGTGGAAATGGAATGGGAGTGGTGCCTGCACTTTTTTGTGCTTCTTCCTGTGGTTGAGCTATCTCTTCTTTCACTATGTCCTGTATATCCTCTTCCTCTTCAACATCTTCGATTTCTACCACCTCTTCAGCTGAGGCGTATTCTGGTGAGCTTGGTTCCTCCTGATTCCTCTCCTGCAGTGTGGTTCCGGACCTCAGGGTGATGGCATTAATGCCTCCCTTTGGATTGGGTAATGGTTGAGAGGGGATTCGAGTAGTGCTTAAAGGTTGGTTGCTGGAATTTTGTGCTGAACCAAGTTGTGTCATAAAAGCTTGCAGAGTAGAGGTGAAACCATTCAGACTGGCGTTAATACTGTTCACGATATTATTTTCCATGGCCAGTTGTCTTTTCTCAAAAGCTTGTAATAAATCTTCATTAGAAGATACAGAAGAATGAGTAATTTGAGAGGTTTGCTGCTAATTGTTCGGTGGTCCTTGGTTTTGCCTCAGGTGAGGTGCTCGGTAAGGTTGATTTTGCTGCCTGTTGTTGTAATTATTCCACCTCTGATTTCCCTGATTATCTCTGCCTCCCTATTATTGTTGTCCCTCCAATTCTGGTTTGAATTGTCCTGCCATCCATGGTTATTATTTCCACTTTGATTGTACCCTTGGTTGGGGCGGTCATAGAAGTTGTGAGTGGATGCGACCATGTTGTCTTCTTGTTGGAGCTGTGGGCATTCATCACTGTAATGGCTGTAATCAGCACAAATTTCGCAAATTCTTTATGGAACTAGTTGTTGGTTTTGCTGCGGTTGAGTTTGCTGAGCTTGTTGATTTAACTGCATTTGCTTCAGCAGGTTGGTCATTTCACAGATGCTTCGATTTAAAGCAGCAGTCTCTATGCCAGAAGATACTTCTGTAACGGCCCTTGAACGGCCTTGCTTCTGTCTGTGGTTTCGAATAGATTCAGCTAAATCACTGATCAATTGCCATGCTTCATCAGTGGTCTTGTACTTCTTCATAGATCCATTGCTGGCACTTTCCAATACGGTCTTATCTTGGGGCCTCATACCTTGTGTGACATAGCTGAGTAGCATGATCTTGTCAATCATGTGGTGGGGGCACGCTTCCAAAAGATTATTGAAGCGCTCCCAGTATTCAAAGAGAGTCTCATTGTCATCCTGAAATATTGTAGAGATATCCTTCCTCAATTTATCAGTAACTTCAGATGGAAAGAATTTCTCCAGAAACTCCTTTCTGAGTGTATCCCAGTTGGATACATTTGCTAGAGGTTGACTGTAGTACCACTCTTTTGCTTTTTTCCTCAAGAGAGAACGGAAAAGCTTTCAGCAGAATTGAAGTTTCATCAGTGCCATCACGCCTGACAGTAGAACAGGCTGCCTGAAAATCTCTCAAGTGCTTGATAGGCTCTTGAGCAGGTAGGCCATGAAACTTGGGCATCAAATTTAGCAGTGCGGTCTTTATTTCAAAATCCGTAGCTACCGCTAGATGATGCGCTTGAAACGGTTGCATTGTAAAATCAGGAGCTCCTTCCTCCTGAATGGTAACTCTTCTAGCTACCATGTTTTCTGCACGTAAAACAACCGAATCAGTAGAACGGGGGCTGGTTTCTTCCTCAGATTCACTTTCAGATCTGCCCTCAGAGCGGACTAACTTACGCTGTTCTCGCCTTATTCGTGAAATTATTCTTTCAATTTCAGGATCGAATATTAGCAAGCACGGATCAGGAAGTGAACGTGTCATTTGACGGAAGAAACATGCAGCTCATAGTAACAAAATTAAATAAAATGAAAGTAAATAAATTCTAATTAATAAAATTAACACTCTATTGCAACTCCCCGGCAACGGCGCCAAAAATTGATGGAGTGCAGAAGCTGGTGAATTAAAAATTTATTAAAATGGTTACGTTGCGAGTATAGTTCTTAACTCACTGAAATCTGCCTATCAATTTAGAAATATGTCACGGAAAGTTTAAATTAAAATTACTGGGAGTTTTAAGTCCCAGGTCGTCTCCCAACGAGTTGCAGAAAGGTGTGCTGTTTTATTAATCAGATATTCCAAAAAGTTGAGCTAAGTAAATTGGAATTTAAATTGAGGAATTTTAAATAATATAAATAAAAGCCTTGAGTGGGAATTGATTGGTTAGAATCTCTATCATTGATGGTGTGATTGTAAGATTAATTTATAATTAACAGTTGTTCTGTTTGGTTATCCCTTACTAGGTAAGGGAAAGTCAAACAAATGAGAATGCCAGATCTGTTCACAAGTTGCAACCCACTTAGTTCAAAAGGGATTGGCGTCGGTGACAGGATAGCAATCCAACATTTAACCCAATTACAAATTTTTCCTTCAATCCTTCCAACTCAAGAGTTCCTTTTAATCAACTCCCCATCAAGTAATGAAACTTCTCATGCATTGTAAATAAAGAATCCATGGCACATGAAAGGGAATTAAAAGAAGATATGATTATTGGAATTGAAATTAAATTAAAAAGAAATAATCCTTGCATTAATTAATCATAAAAGTATCTGAATAACAAAATTGAACATAACAGAGAACATGGAAGAATAAAACCAAGTTAAGGGAACAAACTAGAGTGATGAAGTCTTGATGAGGAAATAACTCTTCTCAATGTTCCAATGCTAAGACCAATTGAAAATTAAAATTCTTGAAACTAAAGAGAGAAAAAACCTAAGAGAGTGAAAAACTAGATCTAAAACTACTCAATGAATGTGTGTCTCTTGTTTTTGCATATTCTCTGACTCTAGTCTGCTGTTCCGGGCCGAAAACTGGGCCGAAATAGGGTCCAAAATCGCTGGTTTCAGATTCTGCAGATTATGCAGATTGCGCATGTCACGCGATCGCGTCGTCCATGCGGACGCGTCGCTTGCGCTTTTCCTCTTCGCGCGTTCGCGTCGTTCACGCTACCGCGTTGCTTGTGCTTTCCAATCCGCGCGGTCGTGCAAGCCATGCGGCCGCGTTCGATTTGTGCTCCTTCGCGCGGTCGCGTGAGCCATGCGACCGCGAAACTTTTCGCTGGTTATCTCCTCAAATTCTTGTGTTCCTTCCATTTTTGCTAGCTTCCTCTCCAATCTCCGTCTCATTCATGCCCTATAAAGCCTGAAACACTTGACACACAGATTACAGCATCGAATGGAATAAAGAAGAATTAAAATTAAATAATTAAAGTCTCTAGGAAGCAATTTTCAAACATGTAATAAATTCAGGAAGGAAATCTAAATGCATGCTAAATTGATGAATAAGTGGGTAAGGATCACGACAAAACCACACAATTAAACACAATATAAACTATAAAATAGTGGTTTATCAAGGCAGGGAGCCCGAATTTGAGGGAGAGTTCGATTTGGGTTCCCTGGTCGCTTTCAATTATTATGCCCGCGCCACTTCCCATTTTATTTGAGGAACCATCCACATATAGAGTCCATTCTGTGGGGATTTCCGGTGTGTCCGTGAATTCCGCAATGAAGTCAGCCAGATATTGAGATTTGATGGCCGTCCGAGCTTTATATTGAAGGTCGAATTCGGACAACTCGACTGCCCATTGCAAGATTCTGCCTACCAAGTCTGTTTTCTGTAGGATCCCTTTTATGGGCTGGTTGGTCCGAACCTTAATAGTGTGAGACTGGAAGTATGGGCGAAGTCGTCGTGATGTTAGTATGAGAGCGTAAGCGAACTTTTCTATTTTCTGGTAGTTCAGCTCGGATCCTTGTAATGCTTTACTGATAAAGTATATGGGTTGTTGCCCGCTGTTGTCTTCTCGGACCAGTGCTGAGGCTATTGCCCGATTTCCCACCGCGAGGTACAATATGAGTGGTTCTCCTTCCCGTGGCCGACTTAGTATAGGTGGCCGTCCCAGGAATCTTTTGAAATCTTGGAAGGCTTGCTCACATTCCGCTGTCCATTCAAACTCCTTTCCCTTCCTTAGAGTGGCGTAGAAGGGGAGAGATCTTATTGTTGATCTGGCCAGGAATTTGGACAAGGCTGCCAACCTCCCGTTGAGTTGTTGTACCTCTTTGACACAAGTCGGACTTTTCATGTCGAGTATGGCTCTGCACTTATCCGGGTTTGCCTCGATTCCTCTCTGTGTGATCATAAAACCCAAGAATTTACCAGCTTCTACTGCGAAGGTACATTTTGCGGGATTGAGTCGCATGCCGTGTCATCTTATGGTGTTGAATACTTGTGTCAGATCGAATAATAACATCTCTTCATTTTGCGTCTTTACTAGCATGTCGTCCACGTAGACCTCCATGACCTTTCCTATGTGATTTGAAAAAACCTTGTTCATTAATCTTTGGTAAGTGGCTCCCGCGTTTTTAAGACCGAAGGGCATGACAATGTATCAGTAATTTGCCTTTGGGGTTAAGAATGAGGTTTTTTCTTGGTCGGGTGGGTACATTGGGATTTGGTTATATCCCGAGTATGCATCCATGAAGGAGATGTATTTATATCCGGAAGAGGCATCTACCAGAGTGTCGATGTTTGGGAGCGAGTAAGGATCTTTCAGGCTGGCTTTGTTGAGATCGGTATAGTCACTGCACATTCTCCACTACCCGTTTGACTTTTTTTACCAATACGACATTAGCAAGCCATAGTGAGTATTTGACTTCTCTTATGAAACCTGCCTCCAGTAGGGCTCGTACCTGTTCTTCCACAGCTTGAGAGCATTCTGGTCCTAGCTTTTTATGCCTTTGTTGTACCGGCCGAGATCCTGGGTAGACTGCTAGATTGTGGCACATTAGCGTGGGATCGATGCCTGGCATATCTGTGGCCTTCCATGCAAAGAGGTCGGCGTTGTCGCGTAGAAACTGTATGAGTGATTCTTTGATGTCTCCTTTTAGGAGTGTGCTGATATTGGTTGTTTGGTCTGGGGTATCCCCAATCTGGATTTTCTCTATTTCTCCTTCAGGTTGTGGGCGAAGCTCTTCCTACCTCTGAACTCCACCGAGCTCAATTGTGTGGAATTCTTCTCCTCTACCTCTGAGGTTTAGACTTTTGTTGTAACAGCGGTGCGCCATCCTCTGATCTGCTTTTATTATAGCTATTCCTCCTGCAGTTGGAAACTTCATGCATAGATGCGGAGTCGAGACTATTATGCCGAGCTAATTTAACGTTGTCCGACCTATTAGGGCATTGTAGGCTGAACTTACGTCGACTACGATGTAATCTATTTTGAGTGTTCTTGACTGACTTCCTTTTCCGAAAGTTGTGTGGAGTGAGATGTATCCCATCGATTAGATTGGGGTATCGCCTAGCCTAAACAGGCTGTCTGGATACGCTTTGAGTTCTTTTTCTTCTAGGCCGAGTTTGTCGAAAGCCGTTCTGAATAATATGTCGGCAGAACTCCCCTGTTCTATTAGCATGCGGTGAAGATTTGCGTTTGCCAGTATAATAGTGATGACCATGGGATCGTCATGCCCTGATGGGACGCCGGATGCGTCTTCCTTTGTAAAAGTGATCGCCGGGATGTCGGGTGCTTCCTCCTTTCCTGCGACGTGATATATGTCTTTGAGATGTCTTTTGTGAGACGATTTGGAGATTTCTCCCCTGGCAAATCCGCCGTGTATCATGTGGACATGTGATGTGTGGAAAACGATCCAACACAAAACTCACCGGCAAGTGTACCGGGTCGCATCAAGTAATAAAACTCACGGGAGTGAGGTCAATCCCACAGGGATTGAAGGATTGAGCAATTTTAGTTCAGTGGTTGATTTAGTCAAGCGAATCAAGTATTGGTTGAGTGATTTTGTATCCAACAGTAAGTAAATAGCAGAAAATGTAAAGGGAGAGGGATGAATTGCAGAAATTAAAGAGAACTGAAAGTAAATGTGCTGAATCTTAAAGAACAAGAAATTAAATGACTAAAACTTAAAGTACAAGAAATGTAAATTGCAGTAACTTAAAGTGCAAGAAATATAAATTTTTTAAATGGAAAAAGGGGTTTGAGGACTAGGAATTCAGAATTTAAGCAAGGGAAATTAACTTGCAGCAATTATCAAAGCAAGAGATGAATTGGAATTGACAAGATCTCAAACAGAAATGGAAATTTAATTGCAACAGGGGTTCAACAGAAGAACCAAAAGGAAAAGTGGATCTCAGGACTCCAGAGACTAGATAGCAAAGTCTAGATCTCAATTGCGTTCCCAGATCCAAGTTAACAAAGCAATTAAAGAGAAATTGAAGATTGCAGCAGTAAGGAAAAGAAATTTAGCTCAATTATGCAGTAGGAAAATCCAAGAGGTCTTAAATGGAGATTGAGACAAAAGTTCCTCAATTCTTCACACTCAAGATTCAAACAAGAAAATTAAAAAATGCTCAAGCAAGAACAAGGAAGAAGAGAGATCAATTCTCCTTCCCAATTCTCTCAGATCTCAGTTCAAAGCTCTCAAAGAAAATGAAGTCTCAAAATGTAAAAAAATTCAAAAATCAAAAGAAAGGTCCTAATTACATCAAACTATCTCCTATTTATACAATTTCTATTCTTGAATTTTGGAATTTGGATGGGCTTTTGATTTGGTGAAGAAATGAATTAAATTGGATTTTTAATCCAATTTTTAGCCCATGAAGAAGTTGGCTCCAGGAGGCTGCTCTGCTCTTGTGGAGGGCAGAGCAGGAAAATTGTGCATGCGGCCTCATTGCGTGCGTGCTAAGCGTGTGTAGCATCAGGATGCTGCCCTGCCCATGCGAAGAGCAGGGCAGTGTGCGTGCATGCTTGCCTTCCGTGCGTCCAAGCTGCGCGCTTGTGTGCTGCCTGTGCCAAGAAATGCTGCTCTGCTCTCCTTGTGGGCAGCACAGCAAGGCAACCAAGGGTGAGGTCCCAGGTTCGAAACCTGGTGGAAGCACACACTGCCCCTTTTTCCTTGGTTTTCTTGGCACCAAAGTAGCGCCTAGTTCCTTGCTTCCTCATGGTGCTGTGTTCGATTCTTGGAGATTAAAAATAAGCCAATTTTTGCTTGTTTTCCTTGTATTTGAGCGCTACTCCTTTCCTCCTTGTTCTTGGGTTCGAAACCCATGAGTAACACTAGGAGAGCAATTTCCTTTGAATTTTTCTTGGATGAAGCCCGATATTGCTCTTGAGGAGGGCAGGGCAGAATTTTTGCTTCCTTTGGTCCTTGGCATAGAATTGTGCTCCGCTCTTATTGTGGGCAGGGCAGTGATATTTTGGAGGCTTGGTTCATTATGCTGCTCTCTTGGAGAGCAGTGTGCTCTTGTGGAGAGCAGTGTTTACTTCCTCATTCTATGTTGCACCACACTTCTCCTTCCATGGCCACACTTCTTAAGCCACGTTTTTCTTCTTTTCTTCCTTTCCTCACCTACAAGAAACCAAAGCAACCAATCAAAGTATCTCCAAACTCATAAGGTTTATAATTCATTAAAACTCAATTAATTTTAGCTCAAACCTCATGATTTAGCATCAATTTAATGGTGGTTGTTTAATTTAAAGAAGTCATGCATTTTCATTCCAAATTACTTACTTAGGATGCAAGAAAGTGTATAAAGACTAGTGAAACAAGTGAAATTAGCTTGAAAAATGGGTATATGATGACTTGTCATTAACATGTCTTTCTGGTGTTCGAGATGATCGCGGCGGTTCGTCCGACATCTTCTACTCTTCTTCTTGTTCTTTATTCATCATCATGGGTGGCAAGATATCGATCTAGCTTTCCTTCTTGTACGAGCTTTTCTATGACATTTTTTAAATCGAAACACTCATTAGTGGAGTGCCTGTGGATCCTATGGTATTCACAATATTCAGCCTGGTTTCCTCCTCTTTTTTTGCCTTTGAGTGGCCGAGCTGGTGGTATTTTTTCCGTGTTGCAAACCCTTCTGTATACATCCATAAGAGACACCCGTAGAGGGGGTGTAATTGTGGTATTTTTTTATTTTCTCTCCATGTCGGTCTTTCTTTTTTTTAGAGTCTTTATCCTTATCCCAGGGGGTGAACCCGGCCTTCGAGGTCTCTCCCAGTCGGGAGTTTTCTTCCATGTTGATGTACTTCTCCGCTCATTCCTGCATCTCGTTCAGAGAGGTGGGGTACTTTTTTGATATAGATTGACTAAAGGGCCCTTCTCGTAAGCCATTAATAAGGCCCATAATAGTGGCTTCTGTTGGCAGGTTCTGTATGTCCATGCATGTCTTGTTGAATCTTTCCATGTAGTTGCGTAGGGTTTCCCGTTCACCATGTCTGATTCCTAGTAAGCTCGGAGCATGTTTAGCTTTGTCCTTTTGAATGGAGAATCTGGCTAGGAATTTCTTAGCCATGTCATCAAAACTTGAGATGGACCTAGGAGGGAGGTTGTCGAACAATCTAATTGCTATTTTTGTTAAAGTAGTTGGAAAGGCTTTGCAACGAACTGCGTCTGAGGCGTTGGTGAGATACATTCTGCTTCTGAAATTACTGAGATGATGGCCGGGATCTGTAGTGCCATCGTATAAGGTCATGTCTGGGAGTTTAAAGTCTTTTGGGATTTTCGTCTTCATGATCTCCTTGGTGAATGGGTCTTGCTCCTTGTGGGTGCTATCTTTGGGTGTGGATCGGCTGGCTTTTGTCTTGACATCGGCTTCAAGTTTTAGAAGTTTGTTCTCCAATTCTCGGCGTCACTTTATTTTCTTTTGTAGGTCTTTCTCGGCCTCTCGTTGGCGTAGGGCTTCTTCCTCAAGTTGTTTTAACCGATCTTGAAATGCATCCATGGCTCCCTCGAGGAGTTCTTCTTGTTGTTGATTTGGGAAGTATCTTTTGGGGTGGCGTCCGCATTTTTATGCGGCATTCTTTCCTCTAGATCTGAGGTGTGGTCGTTGTCATGGTCGTCCTCCATGGTGATGGGATGACTTCCAGGTTCTCCGGCAATGGCGCCAATGTTCTGAGGGTCACCTGAAACTGTAGGTTGATCTCGGATGAGATCTTCTGTTCTAGTCGGAGCTATTGTGTCCGACTTGTTGGACTTGATGGTGGTGCTGATCCTTCGTCCCCGGAGGGTGGAGGGTACCTACAAGGGACTCCGATGCTTAAGTTTGCAAGGGTATTAAGCAGGTATTGAGTAGAATTAGAGTATGAGTTATACCTGGGTGCTCCAGTGTATTTATAATGGTGTAGAGCGACCTTCTTAGATAAGATAAGATAGTTATCTTATCTTATCTTTTGAGTGAGGTCACCTTATCTTCAAGGAAACCGCCCTTCTCTCTGTAGGCTTTGGGCTGCCTCTGGATATGGGTCGTGTTCCTCCATTTGGGCCCTTTTCTGGGCTTTTCTGGCAATTTAGTCGAGCTCTTTGAGAAGAGATCGGATAGTCTGACCTGAAGAGGTCGGTCGCTTTATTGCCAGACATCCCGGATCAGACAGCTTGACCCAGGGTATGAACAGGTTCTCATAAGCAACATTTACGCTGTCCACAAGGTGACCCTAGAGTTCGGCATAATCAGCCCGGGCCGACTCCAACTCCTTCCTGAGATGCATCATTTCCCTGTAGGTCATGACATAGCTATCCTTATGCCTCAATGCCGTGTCTTCAGCCAACCTCACAGAAGTTGCCAAGGCAACAGAACTATCCTTTTCGCCCTCCAACTCCTTCTCCAGCTTGGTCACTTTCACTTGGAGCTCCTCTTTCAAACCCTTCATTCTGTCAAATTCCCGCTTAGCCTCCTCCATAAAGGCCTTGGTAGCATGAAGGGGAAGATCTTGGGCAGTTCGGTACATGGCAGCTCCCATATGTGCCATCTTAATGCTACTCCAAGTAATGAAGTCCAAATGGCGAATGAGAGAGATATCATCAGTGGGGATGGTACCATAAGGACCAATCTGCTGATCAACAAACTCAATCGCGTCAAAGTCAGGGGCGTCAAGATTAAAAGGCTCAGTTGTCTTTTGTTTTTTGTGTGGAGGAGTGCCAGAAGTAGCAACATAAGCTTGCGAAGGATCAACCAAACGAACCCAGGGAGTAGGGATTACCCTCCTCGCCCCCGGTGAGCTCGGTACGGCCAGCTTCGACTGAACCTGGGACGACCCCTCCCCGGCTACCTTGGCCGAGACGTTTTGAGCTGCAGTAGCCTTCCTTGCCCTTTTAAAGGCCTTCATGGATTCGTTATTTTTAATCATCTCTGCAAACAAACATCACAGTGGGAAACCAAGTTACGAATAAAAAAAGATCTTATAAGAGATAAACTCGACAAAATAAGAAAAACCAAAAGAAGAATTGACCACTACTCAGCTCAGCTCGGAGGAGAGAGGGGTTTGCTAAGAATTTCTTTGTGTCGAGATGGGTAGGCTACCCCCAGTTTTCGTCCAGCACAGTCACAAAAGCTTGCTTAGCCTCATCTAACATCTCCCACGTATATTTAGATACCATTATATTCTTTTGCCATTCCAAGGAAAAGGCGGGCTCATCATTCTCATCCAAAAAAAAGGGCCGAGCTCCTTCAACAACTCAGACCCTAAAAAAGTAATTTTTGAAGTCGCAAAAAGATTCATCAAACATGGAGAAAACCTTTTTCCCCTGGGAAGCTCAGAAAGAAACCCAAGCGGCTTTCTTCTTAACCACCCCAGGCTTTGTCAAAATAAAGAGATAAAAGAAGAGGGATTGTGAAGCAGGGATACCAAGCTCATGACACAGCAACTGAAAGATTTTTATAAAACCCCAGTGCTCACACCCTGGGTCGAGCTGTCCGACCCAGGATGTTCTACAGACAAAGCGACCGACCTCTTCAGGTCAGGACAACCCGATCTCTTCTCAAAAAGCTCGGCCAAGTCACAGACGACCCAAACAAAGGGCCCAAAATAGAGGAACACGTCCCAAATCCAAGGGCGGCCCAAGCCCGTAGAGATAAAGGCGGTTCCCTTGAAGATAAGAGGACCCCAGTCAAGGATAAGATAAAGATAAGATAAGATAACTAACTTATCTTATCTAAGAAGGTCACTCTACGCCATTATAAATGCACTGGAGCACCCAGGTATAACTCATACTCTGATTCTACAAAAAAAACATGCTTAATACCCTTGCTAACTTAAGCATCAGAGTCCCTTGAAAGTACTACCACCTTCCAGTGACAAAGGATCAGCAGCATTGTCAGTCCAGCAAACCGAACACATCATCTCCGATCAGCACAAGAGATCTCGTTCGAGATCGACCTACAGTTTTAGGTAACCCTCGGAACATTGGTGCCGGGGGACCTGGAAGTCACCCCATTACCATGGCGGACGACCATGACAACGATCACACCTCAGATCTAGAAGAAAGAACGCCGAACAAAAATGTGGGCACAACACCAAAGGATACTCTTCAAGTCAATGATAAAAACTCCCCAAACTAGGGAGACCTAGAGGCATTCCAAAGTCGATTAAAGCAGCTCGAGGAAGACGCTCTACGTCAACGAGAGGCCGAAAAGGATCTACAAAGAGAAATAAGACGACGCCGGGAATTGGAGAACAAACTCTCAAAACTTGAGGCCGATGTCAAGACTAAAGCCAGCCATCCCACCCCCGAAGATAGCACCCGCAAGGAACAAGATCCATTCACCAAGGAGATCATGAAAACAAGAACCCAAAAGACTTCAAACTCCCAGACATGACCTTGTACGACGACACGACGGATCTCACCCATCATCTCAGCAACTTCAGAAGCAGAATGTACCTCACCGATGCCTCAGATGCAGTTCGTTGCAAAGCCTTTCCAACCACTTTAACAAAAACAGCAATTAGATGGTTCAACAACCTCCCTCCTAGGTCCATCTCAAGTTTTGACGACTTGGCTAAAAAATTCTTGGCCAGATTCTCCATCCAAAAGGATAATCAAAACATGCTCCGAGCTTACTAGGAATAAGACAAGGAGAGCGGGAAACCCTGCGAAATTACATGGAGAGATTCAACAAAACATGCATGGATATACAAAATCTTCCAACAGAAGCTACCATCATGGGTCTCATTAACGGTCTGCGAGAAGGGCCTTTCAGTCAATCCATATCAAAGAAGTATCCCATATCTCTGAATAAAGTGCAGGAGCGAGCAGAAAAGTACATCAACACGGAGGAAAACTCCCGATTAGGAGAGACTTCAAAACCAGGGTTCACCCCTCGGGATACAGACAAAGATTCCAGAAAAAAAGGAATATCGACACGGAGAAAAAATAAAAAAGTACCACAATTACACCCCTCTTCGGGTGTCTCTTGTGGATGTCTACAGAGAAGTTTGCAACACAGAAAAAATACCACCAGCTCGACCACTCAAAGGCAAAAAAGGAGGAGGAAACCGAGCTGAATACTGTGAATATCATCGGATCCGCGAACACTCCACCAATGAGTATTTCGATTTAAAAAACGTCATAGAAAAGCTCATACGAGAAGGAAGGTTAGATTAATATCTGGCCACCCATGAAGATGAACAAAGGAAAAGAAGAAAAGCAGAGGATGTCGGACCCACTATGCGATCATCTCGGACACCAGAAAGACACGTCCACATGATACATGGCAGATTCGCCGGAGGAGGAATCTCCAAGTCATCCCGCAAAAGACATCTCAAAGACATATATCACGTCGCGGAAAGGAAGGAAGCACCCGACATCCCGGCGATCACTTTTACCAAAGAAGACGCATCCGGCATCACATCAGGACATGACGATCCCATGGTCATCACAATCATGCTGGCAAATGCAAATCTCCATCGCACACTGATAGACCAGGGGAGCTCTGCCGATATCCCATTCAAAACCACCTTCGACAAACTCGACTTGGAAGAAAAGGAACTCATAGCATATCCGAACAGCCTGTTTGGATTAGGAGATACCCCGGTTCAACCAATGGGATACATTCCGCTCCACACAACTTTTGGAAAGGGAAGTCAGTCTAGAACACTCAAAATAGACTACATTGTCGTTGACGTAAGCTCAGCCTACAATGCTCTAATAGGTCGGACAACGTTAAATCAACTCGGCGCAATAGTCTCGACTCTGCATCTATGCATGAAATTCCCAACCGCAGAAGGAATAGCCACAGTAAAGGCAGACCAGAAAATGGCGCGCTGCTGTTACAATGAAAGTCTAAACCTTAGGGTCAGAGGTGAAGAATTCCACACAATCGAGCTTGGTGGAGCTCGGAGGCGAGAGGAGCTTCGCCCACAACCCGAAGAAGAAATAGAGAAAATCCAGATCGGAAACACCCCGGACCAAATAAACAACATCGGCACACTCCTAAAAGGGGACACAAGAGAATCGCTCATACAGTTCCTACGTGATAATGCCGACCTCTTTGCATGGAAGGCCGCAGACATGCCAGGTATAGATCCCAAACTAATGTGCCATAAGCTAGCAGTCTACCCAGGATCTCGGCCGGTACAACAAAGACGCAGAAAGCTAGGACCAGAACGCTCTCAAGCGGTGGAAGAACAGGTGCGAGCTTTACTGGAGGCAGGCTTCATAAGAGAAGTCAAATACCCACTCTGGCTTGCTAATGTCGTTTTGGTAAAAAAGTCAAATGGGAAGTGGAGAATGTGCACCGACTATACCGATCTCAACAAAGCTTGCCCAAAAGATCCTTATCCACTCCCAAATATCGACGCACTGGTAGATGCCTCTTCCAGATACAAATACCTCTCCTTTATGGACGCATACTCGGGATATAACCAAATCCCAATGTACCCACCCGACCAAGAAAAAACCTCTTTCTTAACCCTAAAGGCAAATTACTGTTACATTGTTATGCCTTTCGGTCTCAAAAATGCGGGAGCGACTTACCAAAGATTAATGAATAAAGTTTTTTCGGATCACATCGGAAAAATCATGGAGGTCTATGTAGACGACATGCTAGTGAAGACGTAAAATGAAGAGATGTTACTATCCGACCTGACACAAGTATTCGACACCATAAGACAACACGACATGCGACTCAATCCCACAAAATGTACCTTCGCGGTAGAAGCCGGTAAATTCTTGGGTTTTATGATCACACAGAGAGGAATCGAAGCAAACCCGGACAAATACAGGGCCGTACTTGACATGAAAAGCCCGACTTGTATCAAAGAGGTGCAACAACTCAACGGACGGCTAGCAGCCTTATCCAGATTCCTTGCGGGATGCGCAATAAGATCTCTCCTCTTCTACGCCACTCTAAGGAAGGGAAAGGAATTTGAACGGACAGTCGAGTGCGAGCAAGCCTTCCAAAATTTTAAAAAGTTTTTGGGACAACCACCTATATTAAGTATGCCTCGGAACGGGGAACCGCTCATCTTGTACCTCGCAGTGGGAAATCGGGAAATAGCTTCAGCACTGGTCCGAGATGACAACAGCGGACAGCAACCCGTATACTTTATCAGCAAAGCATTGCAGGGATCTGAGCTGAACTACTAGAGAATAGAAAAATTTACTTACGCTCTCATAATAACATCTCGCCGACTTCGCCCATATTTCCAGTCACCCACCATTAAAGTTCGAACTAACCAGCCCATAAAAGGGATATTACAGAAAATAGACTTGGCAGGAAGAATCTTGCAATGGGCAGTCGAGCTGTCCGAATTCGACCTTCAATACGAAGCTCGTAAGGCAATCAAATCTCAATAGCTGGCCGACTTCATTGCGGAATTTACGGACACACCGAAAGTCCCCACAGAATGGAATCTATACGTGGATGGATCCTCAAATAATCAAGCGGAATATGAGGCACTACTAGCAGGCTTGAAGATGGCTAGGGAGGTTGGAGCTCAAAAACTTATCATCTTCAGCGATTCACAGGTAGTCACTTCACAAATAACAAAAAGCTACCAAGCCAAGGACCCAATATGAAAAAGTACCTGGACAGAACCAGGGAACAGCTCGGACAACTTGGAGAATATGAGATTTGACACATACCCCGAGAACAGAATGCCCGGGCCGATGCACTCTCAAAACTAGCCAGCACCGAACCAGGAGGTAACAATAGAAGCCTTATCCAATAAATTCTATAGAAGCCATCAATCTCGGAAGAAGAAAAGGTCCTGGCCATAACAGGTCGCGATCAGGGATGGATGACCCCCATAATTAATTACCTTACAACAGAGGCCCTCCCTACAGATGAGAAAGAGGCAAGGAAGTTAAAACGAGAAGCACAATACTATACCATCATAAATAACACTTTATACAAAAGAGGGATTTCAAGACCATTGCTAAAATGCGTGCCGACTTACAATACTAAGGACATCTTAAAAGAAGTACACAGTGGAATTTGTGGCAATCACCTCGGAGCACAAGCACTCGCCAAAAAATTACTAAGGGCCGGATTCTATTGGCCAACCCTACAAAAAGAAGCCACAGACTTCGTAAAGACATGTTCACCATGTCAGAAGCATTCCAACTTCCACACCGCTCTGCCCGAGGAACTCATCAGCGTAACCTCACCTTGGCCATTCGCAAAATGGGGACTCGATCTCCTCAGACCCTTTCCCCAAGGATCCGGACAGGTCAAATTCCTCATAGTAGGAATAGACTACTTCACAAAATGGATCGAGGCAGAACCCCTAGCCAATGCCACAGCTCAAAGAAGTCAGAAATTCCTGTATCGAAATATCGTCACAAGGTTCGGAGTTCCATACTCCATCACCACAGACAATAGTACCCAATTCACAGACGCAGGCTTCAGAAAACTAGCGGCCGACCTGAATATAAAACAACAATTCACCTCTGTTGAGCATCCCCAAGCCAATGGGCAAGCCAAAGCTGCCAACAAAGTTATATTAGCAGGGATAAAACGGAGATTACAGGATGCAAAGGGAGCCTGGGCTGAGGAGCTCCCACAAGTCCTATGGGCATATCGAATGACCCCACATTCCACAACAAAGGAATCACCTTTCCAATTAGCTTACGGAATGGAGGCTATGATCCCAGTAGAGGTTGAAGAAAGATCCCCTAGAGTGATCTACTACAGTGAAGAAGCCAATCCCCAACTCCAAAGGGAAGAGCTCGAATTACTCCCAGAAGTCCGAGAAAGAGCTCGGATAAGGGAAGAAGCATTGAAACGACGAATGGCTTTCAGATACAATCAAAAAGTAATACAGGGGACCTTCATGAAGAATGACCTCATTCTAATCCGAAATGACATTGGAACAACTCGACCTGGAGAAGAAAAACTGGCTGCAAATTGGAAAGGACCCTACCGAGTCATAGACATGCTAGGAAAGGGCTACTACAGACTTTCTGAACTCGACGGGCGAGAGCTGCCAAGGTCATGGCATGCCTGCAACTTAAGAAGGTACTATAGTTAGGGAGGATAAGGGACCTTGGGACAAGGCACACTCTTTTTCCTGAAAAGGTTTTTTAACGAGGTGCCAGGCCCAAGACTTACAAACTAACCCCACGTGTATATATTTGCATTTCTCTTAATAAAATTTTTTCAGATTTTCTACAAACGTTCAAGTCGTATTATTCTAAAAACAATCATCGCCCGATTATAAAGTTACAGATTGACAGAAAGTGAAAACCAAATTCACTGCGCGATCACGATAAAAACAAGGGTTAAAACCCAAAATTCTACAAAATCGGCAAAGATGAAAATAGAATAATACAAGAAGCTATAGAAAGTGATCCATAGAAAGGACCTGACGAGGTCCTAATAAAATGGATTGCTATAAAATAGCTTAAAGGCTGGCCGACACCTAAAGTCGACCAGCCCCAACAAACCAATTTATAAGTAAAGCCCTGGAAAGAGTTCTGGCCAACCCTATAAAAGAGGATTACTATAACTTCGAAGAGCCAGACGTGACGAAGTCGGACTCCTACAAAAGGTTACAAAAGGTAATCCCTGAAAGAGACCTGAATAAGGTCCAAGAAAGAGGATTATCAAGTAACTCGACAGTGTTCGACATGACCAATAGGCCCGAAAAAATAAAGTTACAGAGATAATCCCTGAAAGAGACCTGAACAAGGTCCAAGAAATAGGATTATCAAGTAACTCGACAAAGCCCGACATGACAAAGTCGGCCTGAAAAGATAAAGTTCCAAAGATAATCCCTGAAAGAGACCTAAACAAGGTCCAAGAAATAGGATTATCAAGCAACTCGACAAGGCTTGACATAACAAAGTCGGCCTGGGCAGATAAAGCTACAAAAGATAAATCCCTGAAAGAGACCTGAACAAGGTCCAAGAAAGAGGATTATCAAAGAACTTGACAAAGCCCGACAGGACGAAGTCGGCCCAAAAAAGATAAAAGGTACAAAAGAGATCTGAACAAAGATCCAAAAGAATTACCTAGTAACGAAACAGGGACCGACGTGAGAAAGTCAGACTAATGCTACAAAAAGTTATAAAAAGTAATCCCAAGGGGTTGCTAGAAATAACTCAAGAAAAGATCAACTGAGGAAATCAACCAACAAAAGGGAGATGGCTCGACCCGATAGACCTCGACCTTGCCAAAAGCAATCAAAAGAGGATGAATAAAAAACAACTCTGGAAGATTCCAAAAAGCTGCAAGCAAGCATATCGTGAAAAACAAGGAAGTTACCATAAAACAAAGACTCAAGAGGCCACTCATAGCCAACCCCAAGAGCAAGAGAAAATATTTCATTTTTCAAAATAAAGATGTTGAAAGTAGCAACTATCAACAGTCAACAAAACACCATTTACAAAAAGTTCAAACGCCCACAGACCGGGCTATGCACAAATTTATCAAGAATAATCAAAGAGAGTCCAAAGGCTTCCCAGTAGTAACATCAATAGGAGGTGAAGGAGGATGAGTCTAGAGAGGCACCGCATCCACTGTCCCGTCGCCTCGATTCAAGATCTGACAGTCAGAATCTGGCTCAACTACGATCGAGGGGGCTGAAGGAACCGGCATGGTAGAAGCTTTCAGAGGAGGCGCAGGAGGTGGTTCAATATCATCATCAGGATCATCCGAGACAATCTTGCCATCCTTTACTACGTTATCAAGACTAACGAGAGTCAAATCGGCACCAGGGGCAACAATCCGGAACTGCTCTATCAGGTTCTCATAGGCGGCAGTCACGCTACCCACAAGATGACCCTGAAGCTCGGTATAATCAACCCGAGTAGTTTCCAAGTCATCTCGGAGATGCACCAACTCCCTATAAGCCAAGACATAGCTATCCATGTGCTTCAATGCCATGTCCTCAGCCAACTTCAAAGAAGCTGCCAAGGCGATAGAGCTAGCCTTCTCACCCTCCAGTTCCTTTTCTACTTTCACCAACTTCACCTCCAATTCCTCCTTCAGACCCTTAATCCGATCAAACTCTGATTTAGCCTCCTCCATGAAAGATTTAGTAGCATGAATCGGGATACCCTGAATAGTCCGGAAAATGGCCGCACCCATATGTGCCATCTTCACACTATTTTTGGTAATGAAATCTAGGTGCTAAAGAAGGGACACATCATCCATAGAAAGCCCACCATAAGGAGCAATTTGCTGGTCGACAAACTCAATAGCATCGAAATTTGGGGCATCCAGGTTAAAGGGCTCAGATGTTTCCTGCTTTTTCAAAGGAGGAGCACCAGAAGCAGCAGCAGAAGATTGTGGGAGATCTACCAGACGAACCTGAGGAGTAGGATCACCCTCCTCGGGCCAGGGGAACTCAGCACAGGCAGCTTCATGATGGTTTGGGAGGACCCCTCCTCAGCCGCCTTGACTGAGATGTTTTGTGCAGCGGCTACTGATGAGCGGATAATTTATACGCTTTTTGGCATTGTTTTTATGTAGTTTTTAATAGGTTCTAGTTATTTTTAGGGATGTTTTCATTAGTTTTTATGCTAAATTCACATTTCTGGACTTTACTATGAGTTTGTGTGTTTTTCTGTTATTTCAGGTATTTTCTGGCTGAAATTGAGGACCTGAGCAAAACTCTGATAGGAGGCTGACAAAGGACTGCTGATGTTGTTGGAATATGACCTCCCTGCACTCGAAATGGATTTTCTAGAGCTACAAAACTCCAAATGGCGCGCTCTCAACGGCGTTGGAAAGTAGACATCCAGAGCTTTCCAGCACTATATAATAGTTTATACTCTATTTGTGATTAGATGACGTAAACTGGCGCTCAACACCAGTTCCATGTTGCTGTTTGGAGTCAAACGCCAGAAACACGTCACAAACCGGAGTTGAACGCCCAAAACACGTTACAACTTGGCGTTCAACTCCAAAAGAAGCCTCAGCTCGTGGATAGATCAAGCTTAGCCCAAACATACACCAAGTGGGCCCTGGAAGTGGATTTATGCATCAATTACTTACTCTTGTAAACCCTAGTAGCTAGTCTAGTATAAACAGGATAGTTTACTATTGTATTAGACATCTTGGATTGTATTATTCAATCTCTGGATGCCTAGTCCTTAGACCTTCATGGGGTCTGGCCATTCGGCCATGCCTGGACCTTTCACTTATGTATTTTCAACGGTGGAGTTTCTACACACCATAAATTAAGGGTGTGGAGCTCTGCTGTACCTCAAGTTTTAATGTAATTACTACTATTTTCTATCCAATTCGATTTATTCCTATTCTAAGATATTCGTTGCACTTCAACTTGATGAATGTGATGATCCGTGACACTTATCATCATTCTCACCTTTGAACGCACGTGACTGACAACCACTTCCGTTCTACCTTAGGCCGGGCGCATATCTCTTGGATTCCTTAATCAGAATCTTCGTGGTATAAGCTAGAATTGATGGCAGCATTCATGGGAATCCGGAAAGTCTAACCTTTTCTGTGGTATTCCGAGTAGGATTCCGGGATTGAATGACTGTGACGAGCTTCAAACTCCTGAAGCCTGGGCGTTAGTGACAGACGCAAAAGAATCACTAGATTCTACTCCAACCTGATTGAGAACCGACAGATGATTAGCCGTGCTGTGACAGAGCATTTGGACCATTTTCACTGAGAGGATGGGATGTAGCCATTGACAACAGTTATGCCCTACATATAGCTTGCCATGGAAGGGAGTAAGAAGGATTGGATGAAAGCAGTAGGAAAGCAGAGATTCAACAGGGACAAACATCTCCACACGCTTATCTGAAATTCCCACCATTAATTTACATAAGTATTTCTATCCTTTCTTATTTAAGCAAGTATCTCTTTATATTTCCCATAATCAAATATTATTCGCCTGACTGAGATTTACAAGATGACCATAGCTTGCTTCATACCAACAATCTCCGTGGGATCGACCCTTACTCACGTAAGGTATTACTTGGACGACCCAATGCACTTGCTGGTTAGTTGTGCGGAGTTGTGACAAAGTGTGATTCACGTTTGAGAGCGCTACCAAGTTTTTGGCTCCATTGTTGATGATCACAATTTCGTCCACCAAGTTTTTGGCGCCGTTGCCGGGGATTGTTCGAGTATGGACAACTAACGGTTCATCTTGTTGCTCAGATTAGGTAATTTTCTTTTTATTTTCCTTTCAAAAAAGTTTTCAAAAATCTTTCAAAAATTTTTTTCTTTATTTTCGTTTTTCAAAAATATAATTTTCGAAAAAAGTAATAAAAATACAAAAAAAAAATTCATAAAATCATAAAAATAAAAAATATTTTGTGTTTCTTGTTTGAGTCTTGAGTCAACTTTTAAGTTTGGTGTCAATTGCATGCTTTAAAAATTTTTATTTTATTTTTCGAAAATTCCATGCATTCATAGTGTTCTTCATGATCTTCAAGTTGTTCTTGATAAGTCTTCTTGTTTCATCTTGATGTTTTCTTGCTTTGTGTTGTTTGTTGTTTTTCATATGCATTTTTTGTTTGTTAGAGTCCATGCATTAAAGATTTCTAAGTTTGGTGTCTTGCATGTTTTCTTTGCATAAAAAATTTTTCAAAATTATGTCCTTGATGTTCATCATGATCTTCAAAGTGTTCTTGGTGTTCATCTTGACATTCATAGTGTTCTTGCATGCATCTTGTGTTTTGATCCAAAATTTTCATGTTTTGGGTCATTTTTGTGTTTTTCTCTCTCATCATTAAAAATTCAAAAATAAAAAAATATATCTTTTCCTTATTTCTCTCCAAAATTTCGAAAATTTGAGTTGACTTAGTCAAAAATTTTTAAAAATTAGTTATTTCTTGTAAGTCAAGTCAAATTTTCATTTTTAAAAATCTTATCTTTTCAAAATCTTTTTCAAAAATCATATCTTTTTCATTTTTTTTATTTTTTCGATAATTTTGAAAATTATTTTAAAATCTCTTTTTCTTAACTTTATTTCATAATTTTCAAAAATTCACTAACAATTAATGTGATTGATTCAAAAATTTGAAGTTTGTTACTTTCTTGTTAAGAAAAGTTCAATCTTTAAATTCTAGAATCTTATCTTTTAGTTTCTTGTTAGTCAAGTAATTAATTTTAATTTTAAAATCAAATCTTTTTTCAAAATATCTTTTTTTATCTTTTTAATCATATCTTTTTATCTTATCTTTTATATCATGTCTTTTTCAAAATTTTATCTTTTTCAAAAGTTGATTTAAAAATATCTTATCTAACTTCTTATCTTCTTATCTTTTCAAATTTGATTTTAATATCTTTTTCAACTAACTATTTGACTTTTTGTTTGTTTCTTATCTTTTTCAAAACCACCTAACTACTTTTCCCTCTTTGATTTTCGAAAATATCTCATCCCTTTTTCAAAAATTCCTTTTAATTAATTAATTGTTTTAATTTTAATTCTATCTTATCTTTTATTTTCGAAAATCATTTAACTTCTTTTAAAATTTATTTTCGAAATTTCTTCCCTCTCCCCTTCTTCTATTTATTTATTTATTTACTAACACTTCTCTTCACCTCTCTTCATCTCAAATCACTGCCCCTACCTATTCATTCTTCTTCACTCCTATTCCCTTTCTTCTTCTACTAACATAAAGGAATCTCTATACTGTGACATAGAGGATTCCTCTTTCTTTTCTTGTTCTCTTCTTCCCTATATGAGCAGGAACAAGGAAAAAGGCATTCTTGTTGAAGCTGATCCTGAACCTGAAAGGACTCCAAAGGCAAGCCGGTTCAACTAAGAAGACTGGACCTCAAGCCTGTGGCTAGAGGATGGTTGGAGTTCATTCAACGCTCCATCATCCCCACTAGCAACCGATCTGAAGTTACTGTGGATCGGGCCATCATGATTCATAGCGTCATGATTGGAGAGGAAGTAGAAGTTCATGAAGTCATCTACCATGATATCTACAAAATAGCCAATAAGTCCTCTACTTTGGCAAGACTAGCTTTTCCTCATCTTATTTTCCATCTATGTTACTCAGCTGGAGTTATCATAGAATGAGACATCCTCATTGAGGAGGACAAGCCCATCACTAAGAAAAGGATGGAGCAAACAAGAGAGCCCACTCATGGAGCTCAAGAGAGCATGAGAAATTCCCTTTTCAAGAAATCCCTCAGATACCTTAGGGGATACATGTTCCTCCATATAATTATTGGAAGCAACTAAGGATAAGAACACCAAAATCACTAGGGATCATGCAACAGAAGAAAGGAAGAGACATAAAGGAGCTCAAAAAGTACCATTGGACCTTCAAAAGGCGCCACCCTCACTAAGGTGGACTCATTCCTTAACTTCCTTGTTCTTATCTCTCTGTTTTTCGGTTTTTTATGTTACATGTTTATCTATGTTTTGTGTCTCTACTTCATGATCATTAGTATTTAGTAACTATATCTTAAGGCTATGAATAATTCCATGAATCCTTCACCTCTCTTAAATGAAAAATGTTCTAATTCAAAAGAACAAGAAGTACATGAGTTTCAAATTTATCCTTGAATTTAATTTAATTATATTGATGTGGTGACAATACTTTTTGTCTTCTGAATGAATGCTTGAACAGTGCATAATTTTGATCTTGTTGTTTATGAATGTTAAAATTGTTGGCTCTTGAAAGAATGATGAACAAAGAGAAATGTTATTGATGATCTGAAAAATCATGAAATCGATTCTTGAAGCAAGAAAAAGCAATGAAAAAGCAAAGGCTTGCAAAAAAAAGAAAAAAATGGCAAAAAAAAATTTAGAAAGAAAAAGAAAAAGCAAGCAGAAAAAGCCAATAGCCCTTAAAACCAAAAGGCAAGGGTAAAAAGGATCCAAGGTTTTGAGCATTAATGGATAGGAGGGCCCAAGGAAATTAAATACAGGCCTAAGCGGCTAAGTCAAGTTGTCCCTAACCATGTGCATGTGGCAGGCAAAAAAAATAGAAAGAAAAAGAAAAAGCAAGCAGAAAAAGCCAATAGCCCTTAAAACCAAAAGACAAGGGGAAAAAGGATCCAAAGCAAAGGAGTGTGCTTAAGAGCTCTGGACACCTCTAACTGGGGACTCTAGCAAAGCTGAGTCACAATCTAAAAAGGTTCACCCAGTCATGTGTCTGTGGCATTTATGTATCCGGTGGTAATATTGGAAAACAAAATGCTTAGGGCCATGGCCAAGACTCATAAGTAGCTGTGTTCAAGTATCAACATACTTAACTAGGAAAATCAATAACACTATCCAAAATTCTAAGTTCTTAGAGAAGCCAATCATTCTGAACTTCAAAGGAAAAAGTGAGATGCCAAAACTGTTCAGAAGCAAAAAGTTACAAGTCCCGCTCATCTAATTAGAATTAATATTCATTGATATTTTGGAATTTATAGTATATTCTCTTCTTTTTATCCTAATTGATTTTCAGTTGCTTGGGGACAAGCAACAATTCAAGTTTGGTGTTGTGATGAGCGGATAATTTATACGCTTTTTGGTATTATTTTTAGGTAGTTTTTAATAGGTTCTAGTAACTTTTAGGGATGTTTTCATTAGTTTTTATGCTAAATTCACATTTCTGGACTTTACTATGAGTTTGTGTGTTTTTCTGTGATTTCAGGTTTTTTTGGCTGAAATTGAGGGACCTGAGCAAAACTCTGATAGGAGGCTGACAAAGCACTGCTGATGCTGTTGGAATCTGACCTCCCTGCAATCGAAATGGATTTTCTGGAGCTATAGAACAACTCCAAATGGCGAGCTCTCAACGGCATTGGAAAGTAGACATTCAGAGCTTTCCAGTAACATATAATAGTCCATACTTTATTCGTGATTAGATGACGTTACAACTTGGCGTTCAACTCCAAAAGAAGCCTCAGCTCGTGGATAGATCAAGCTCAGCCCAAACATACACCAAGTGGGCCCTGGAAGTGGATTTATGCATCAATTACTTACTCTTATAAACCCTAGTAGCTAGTCTAGTATAAACAGGATAGTTTACTATTGTATTAGACATATTGGATTGTATTATTCAATCTCTGGACGCCTAGTCCTTAAACCTTCATGGGGCTTGGCCATTCGGCCATGCCTGGACCTTTCACTTATGTATTTTCAACGGTGGAGTTTCTACACACCATAGATTAAGGGTGTGGAGCTCTGCTGTACCTCAAGTTTTAATGTAATTACTACTATTTTCTATCCAATTCGATTTATTCCTGTTCTAAGATATTCGTTGCACTTCAACTTGATGAATGTGATGATCCGTGACACTCATCATCATTCTCACCTATGAACGCGTATGACTGACAACCACTTCCGTTCTACCTTAGGCCGGGCGCATATCTCTTGGATTACTTAATCAGAATCTTTGTGGTATAAGCTAGAATTGATAGCGGCATTCATGGGAATCCAGAAAGTCTAACCTTTTCTGTGGTATTCCGAGTAGGATTCCGGGATTGAATGACTGTGACGAGCTTCAAACTCCTGAAGGCTGGGCATTAGTGACAGGCGCAAAAGAATCACTGGATTCTACTCCAACCTGATTGAGAATCGACAGATGATTAGCCGTGCTGTTACAGAGCATTTGGACCATTTTCACTGAGAGGATGGGATGTAGCCATTGACAATGGTGATGCCCTACATACAGCTTGCCATGGAAGGGAGTAAGAAGGATTGGATGAAAGCAGTAGGAAAGCAGAGATTCAACAGGGATAAGCATCTCCATACGCTTATCTGAAATTCCCACCATTAATTTACATAAGTATTTCTATCCTTTCTTATTTAAGCAAGTATCTCTTTATATTTCCCATAATCAAATATTATTCGCCTGACTAAGATTTACAAGATGACCATAGCTTGCTTCATACCAACAATCTCTGTGGGATCGACCTTTACTCACGTAAGGTATTACTTGGACGACCCAGTGCACTTGCTGGTTAGTTGTGCGGAGTTGTGACAAAGTGTGATTCACGTTTGAGAGCGCTACCAAGTTTTTGGCGCCATTGTTGATGATCACAATTTCGTCCACCAGCTGCCTTCTTGGCCTTTTTAAAAGCCTTCATGGAGTCGTTGTTCTTCGCCATTTCTGAAAAACAGGAAAGATAGAATCAAAAAATGAAGTCATGGAGCACAGGAAAAAATAGAATACACTAAAAACACGTCAAACAGTACCCAACACATTTCGGACTAAAGATGGATCCCTCAGAAATTTCTTAGTATCCAGATACGGGGGCTCCCCCCAAATATCCTCCAACACACTCACAAAGGCCTATTCGACCTCGTCCAACATCTCCCAAGTATACTGGGACACCATGATATTCTTTTGCCACTCAAGAGGAAAAGCGGGTTCATCATTTTCATCATGAAAAAAGGGGCGAACACCCTCAACAGCTCGAACCTTAAAGAAATAGTTTTTGAAGTCCTTAAAAGACTCGTCATACATGGCAAAGACTTTGTGCCCCTGAGCAGATCTAAAAGAAACCCAAGAAGCTTTCTTTTTTGATGAGGCCCCAGGCTTGGCCGAAACAAACAAATAGAGGAAAAGAGTTAAAGAAGGCTTGATGCCCAACTCTTGACACAGCAGCTGAAAAATCTTTATAAAACCCCACGAATTGGGATGAAGCTGGGATGGAGCAATGTTACACGACCACAACAAGTCGGTCTCAAAGGCAGAAAAAGGAAAAGTAATGTTCAACTGACTAAAGAAATACTTGTAAGCATAGAAGAAGGGACGCTCCCCCTCGAGGGAATTAGGAAAATAGACTCTCTCATCAGAACCAGGCGCTACAAGCTCGTAATCCCTCTCCTGGGCATCACTACCACAAACCCTATTATGCTTTCGCAGCTCTATACAAAAATCTGAGTCCATCACAGAAATACACAGAGGAACCATAGAATCCACCCAATCAGCCATGCCCTCAGGGACTTGGGAAGACGTCTCAACAATATTTTTGCGAGAAGCCATGAGGCCAACTAGTCCTACAATAAAGAAAAAGAATATTGGATTACCAAAACACATCTCGGGCAACAGCAAAACAACTCAGCTACACAATCAAGCATGGTATAAGGAACAAAAGAAGACCCAGGACCTGCACGAAAGATCCAGGGACGTCCTTTGGAGGCAACCACAGAACAAGAACTCAAGGGACCTACGAGTTTACACCCCAGCAACGACCCTTCATTCTTAACCAGAAACCATCAAAGAAATCACCATCTCCGTCAAAAGAAAAACTATCGACAAAACAAAGCCACCAAAGGAGCAACCTTTTTTCAAAACGCAGCAACTTGCAAAACCCTAAAAGGCACTAAACCACCAGGAAATCCAGTCGAAAGCATACAGAAAGACGAAAAGAAAATCAGAAACATACATCATAGCGACAAGTCAAGCATAGTGGTACGAAAAGATTCAAGCTTTCCAACAACAACGCAGGAAAAATCAAAACTTTATTGAAGAATCACACTCCAAAATAAAGACAGAAACAAAGGAAAGGTTTGAGCTTTCCAAGCATGCAAAATCAAGGCGTCATCAAAAGGATCAAAAGCAAAAATAGGTGAGGAAGAAAGCAAAACCAACCTGGAAGAAGGAAGAAAACTTTGAAAAGCAAGTAGCAGAGAATCGATCACAAAGCAAAAGCACCAAAGCGAAGGCAAAAACTTCACAGAGAGACGAGAAGTGCAAAATGAGAAATGGCGAAAGAAAAGGGAAGTAACAGGGAAAGGAAAACCGCCTCTTGGATACCAAAATTTGAAAAGAGAAAAATAAGAGAAATGGAATAAATTAATGGGGGTATTAAAAACCCTCGCGCATTCCCAAGGAAAACGCTAAAAGGCAAAAGCGCGCGCTTTCAGAAGAAACGGAACAGAAACGTTCCGCATTCAAAGAAAGAGCTCTACGGAAAGATAAAGCGATAAAATGCTCGAGTTCGGCTTTACCCGAGAAGGCTCGAAGTCCTAAAAACCAAGACTCGACCTCCTGATAAAAGACCGAGCTTGAGCAGGGGCACTATTCATACCCTGGGTCGAGCTGTCTGACCCGTGATGTTCTACAGACAAAGCGACTGACCTCTTCAGGTCAGGACAACCCGATCTCTTCTCAAAAAGCTCGGCCAAGTCACAGACGGCCCAAACAAAGGGCCCAAAATAGAGGAACACGTCCCAAATCCAAGAGCGGCCCAAGCCCATAGAGATAAAGGCGGTTCCCTTGAAGATAAGAGGACCCAGTCAAGGATAAGATAAAGATAAGATAAGATAACTAACTTATCTTATCTAAGAAGGTCACTCTACGCCATTATAAATATACTGGAGCACCCAGGTATAACTTATACTCTGATTCTACAAAAAAAAAACCTGCTTAATACCCATGCTAACTTAAGCATCGGAGTCCCTTGCAGGTACCACCACGCTCCGGTGACAAAGGATCAGCAGCATTGTCAGTCCAGCAAATCGGACACATCATCTCCGATTAGCACAGGAGATCTCGTCCGAGATCGACCTACAGTTTCAGGTAACCCTCGGAATACCCAGGAATTGGGGTGAGGTTGGGATGGAGCTACATTATAGGACTATAATAGGTTGGTCTCAAAAGGGGTAAAAGGAAGAGTAATATTCATTTGACTAAAAAAGAAGTCGTATGCATAGAAAAAGGGGCGCTCTCCAGCAATTCGGGTAGAAAAATAGACCCTTTCCTCAGAATTTGGAGATACGAGCTCATAGTTCTTTTCATCACTACCATTACCACAAATCCTATGAAATTGCCTAAGTTGCTGACATAACTCAGAGTCAACCAACGAAACACACAGAAGAACCATAGAATCCACCCAATCAGCCATGCCCTCAGGGACTTGGGAAGATGTCTCAACAATATTTTTGTGAGAAGACATGAGGTCAACTAGTCCTACAACCAGAAAAGAAGATTGGATTACTAAAAAATATCTCGGACGAAAGCAAAACAACTCGGCTAACATAATCCAGTGCAGTACAAGCAACAAAAGGAAACCCCAGGACCCACACCAAAGATACAGGGGCATCCTTTGGAGGCAGTCACAGAACAAGGACTCAGGAAAATCTACAAGCTCACACCTCGATAACGACCCCTTTCAACTAAAACAACACTTTGAATAAAAGGCCACGAGCCACAGGTAAAACCATAAAAATAACTACCCTCATGTTCTGAGGGTTACCTGAAACTGTAGGTCGATCTCGGTCGAGATCTTCTGTGTTGGTCGGAGCCGACGTGTCCAGCAGGTGTATAGCGACCGGAGCTGGTGTGTCCGACTTGTGGAACTGAGAGTGCTGCTGATCCTTTATCACCGAAGGGTAGGGGGTACCTGCAAGGGACTCCGATGCAAGGGTATTAAGCAGGTATTGAGTAGAATCAGAGTTTGAGTTATACCTGGGCGCTCCAGTGTATTTATAATGGTGAGATGTGACCTTTGGATAAGATAAGTTAGTTATCTTATCTTTATCTTTAGCTTTGAGTTGAGGTCAACGTATCTTTCAACGGAACCGCCTTTATCTCTATAGGCTTAGGCCGCCTTAGGATTTGGGTCGTGCTCTTCTATTTGGGCCCATTACTGGGCTCTTCTGTTGATTTGGCCGAGCTCTTTAAGAAGAGATTGGATAGTCTGACTTGAAGAGGTCGGTCACTTTATCTCCAATCATCCTGGGTCGGATAGCTCGACCCAGGGTATGAATAGTGCCCCTGCTTGAGCTCGGTTCTTCCTTTGGAGGTCGAGTCCTTGACTTCGGTCCTTCTTCAGTGAAGTCGAACTCAAGCATTTTGTCGATTCCTTTCTTTGTAGAGTCTTTTTTGAATGTAGAACGTTTTTCTCTAAAAGCGCGCGCTTTTGTATTAGCGCTTTTTTGGGAACGCAAGCGGTTTTAACATCCGCATTTAGTTGGCATTAATTGCCCTCATTCTCTCTTGGCTTTATTTTGAATTTTCTCGATCAAAAATGGTTTTTCTTCTTCATTTCTTCTTCGTAACTTCTCCCTTTACTCTCTCGTTTTCTGTTTCTCTCATATGCTCTCTGTCTTTCGTTTGCGCTTCTGCTTTCTTGCGTTGCGGCGTCACTTGGCGATTTTCTGGGCAGCCTTTGTTGCTGCGCTTCCATTCTTTTCCTTGAAATTTCTTTCGTCTCCAGGTTAGTCCCATTTCGTGTTTCCTTGTTTATTTTTTACTTTGTGATGCAGTTTTCCTTTTGATCTTCCTTTTGGAGAAAGTTTGCATCTTTCTGTTTTTATTATGCTTGACTTGTTGCATGCTCTGGATTTTTCCCTTTTTTGGTGTGAATCTCTTCTTTGTTTGCTTGAATCTTTTTCTTTTGCATGTTGCCGCCGTTTCTGCCTGTGCTTTTGCTGATGATTTTTTACTTGATTTCAAAAAGTTTGCGCCTTTGCTGTTTTTCTTCTTGGTCCTTTTGGTGTTCTGATAAACTGTAGCAATAGTGTTTTTCACTGATAAACTGTAGGAGCGATGCTTTTTCTGATAAACTGTAGAAGGGTGGTGTTTTTGTGTTTTTTGCTTCTTTTGTTTCTTTCGGGATTTTATTTTCTTTTTGATGAGTGCTTATGACAAGTCATCATATACCCATTTTTCAAGCTAATTTCACTTGTTTTGTTAGCATTTATGCACTTTCTTGCATCCTAAGTAAGTGAGCATTTGTGCACTTTCTTGCATCCTAAGTAAGTGATTTGGAGTGAAAATGCATAACTTCTCTAAATCAAGCAACCACCATGAAATTAATGTTAAATCATGAGGTTTAAGCTAATTTTGATTGAATTTTAATAGATTTATAAGCCTCTTGAATTTAGTGATACTTTGAGTGGTTGTTTTGGTTTATTGTAGGTGAAGAAAAGAAAAGAAAAGGAAAAGCGTGGCTTAAGAAGTGTAGCCCAAGGAAAGGAAAGCGTGGTCAAGACAAGAGGAAGTGTGCCGCATGCAAGGGGGAGGCAAACATTGCCCTCCACAAGGGCACACTGCCCTCTAAGAGGGCAACATAAGAAAACCAAACAAGGAAGGCAACTCTGCCCTGCCCACTACAAGGGCAGAGCACAAAATG
>NC_029777.3:62667107-62672511 GCF_000817695.3 Arachis duranensis
AATTTTCTGTCAATTGCTTTGATAACTCGGATCTGGGAAGGAAATTGGGTTTTAGGCTCTGCTACCTAAGCCCTTGGGATCCTGAGATCATAATTCACTCTTGGTTCTTCTGTGAACCTCTGCTACATTTTATTTCAGTTCTGTTTGAATGCTTAGTGCTTCTGATTTAATTCTAGCTTTCTTAATTGTTGCACTTTACTTCTTTTTTTGTTTAGATCTTGCAATCCCAATCCTCAAACCCCTTTTATATTCAAGCCATTTATCTTTCTTGCCATTTAAGTTACTGCAATTTACATTTCTTGCACGTTAAGTTTCAGTCATTTAATTTCTTGTTCTTTAAGATTCAGTCTATTTTACTTTCCTGTTCTTTAATTTACTGCAATTTCCCCTCTCCCTTTACATTTCAAGCAATTTATCTTCTGTTAAATACAACCCACTCAACCAAAACTTGATTCACTTGACTAAATCAACCACTAAACTAAAATTGCTCAATCCTTCAATCCCTGTGGGATCGACCTCACTCGTGTGAGTTATTATTACTTGATGCGACCCGGTACACTTGCCGGTGAGTTTTGTGTTGGATCGTTTTCCACACATCAAGTTTTTGGCGCCGTTGCCGGGGATTGAAATAGATTGACAATGAGTAAGTGAAGTGGAGGTCTAGATCAAGCACTTTTTCTTTATTTTTTTACTAACATACTAACTGTTTGAGAAATTGCCTCTATCAATTCGCTAACAGTTTGTTTTAACTAACTTCATTTAATTCTCAAGTATGCTACCGTTTATTCCTCCTGTTTGATCGCTTACCACAGGAAATCAATTTTCTACAAACAAGGAGTATCATGACATGAAGCCACCACTCATTACACTCATCAAGAACAATTGTTCTTATGATGGAAATCCATCAGAGGATCCTCAACAGCATATATCTACTTTCCTGAAAACTTGCAATGCGGTCAAAACCGATGGTCCAGATCAGGACACTTACAAGATCCTGTTATTCCCTTTCTCATTAAAGGGTGAAGCTGCACAATGGTTTGAAACTTTTCACCAAGGAAGTATCACTAGTTGGGATGATTTGGTCACCAAATTTCTGGCCAAATTCACCTCATCCAGACAGACCATCCAGCTGAAAGAGGAGGAACATCTATTCACACAAGGGGACGAAGAACCACTCTTCAAGGCCTGGGAAAGATACAAGAAAGCAACTGATAAAGTGGGCTTCTGAGCTTTCTATGAAGGATTGACCCCAGAAACAAGAAAAGCAGTGGACTACTTCTCAGATGGCCTACTCAAAGCAACAACTGCCCAAGGAATTGCAGACTTCAATGACAAAGGAGTCAACAACCAACATTCATTTGAGAAGTCACAGAATGCAATCTCAGAAAAAGAAGTGATGAATAGTGAAGGGGTGAATGCATTCAAAGACTTAAATAGACAAATGCATCCTCAACCATAGCAAAACATGGAGACATCTGCTGCAGTGAATACCAAATTTCCACCATGGAGACCCCATTCCTATCTGAGAATGAGGGAGTCTCAACATCAAGAACAAGGAAGTTTCCACCAGGGCAACCTCATGATCACAAACAATCAATATCACACACCCACTAATACCATTCAAAGCCAACCCTCACAACACAGACACTCCCAAACCCATCTCAACTGGAGAAGGAGTGAGTACCAAAATCGCAGACCAAGGGAATTCCATTATAACAACCCGAACTTCATAAACCATCACAAACACCATTACAGCAATAACAACCATTACATGCCACCATCACACCCACTCTTCCAACCTTTAACACCTCATAACCAACCAATCTCACAAGACTCTCGGAGAATCACAGACTTGGAGATCCTAATAGAGAGAATGATGAAACACCAAGAGGAAACAAGAAGGAACCAAACAATGTTAATCAAAGGAATTGAGGAGCAGATAGCTCAATTGGCGAAGCACTTTGCAGAAATGGGTGAGAAGAAACCAAATACTTTCCTCAAACCCATTGAAGATAAACCAACCAACAACGAAGATGCTACAAAGAAGGAAAGATGGAAAAGGATCATAGAGGACAATGAGAAAGGAAGTACCAGCCAAGAAAAACACAACAGGGAATTCCTTCAAAGAGAGACAGAGGATAGAACTAAAGACAAGCAGAAAATCCCCACTGGAAAGTTTTCACTAGGGGATCGAGTGATGATCAATATTCAAACCATGAAGGTATCCCCACAGTTGTCTGATCACTACACTGTGACTAAGATCCTCCCACAAGAATTTATAGAGGTCATCAAAGAGGAAACCGGAAGGAAGTTCACAGTGAAGAAAGACAAGCTAATACACTGTGATCTTCAACCTCCATGATCAGCAAGAACAGAAAATGTCAAGCTAGTGACAATAAAAGAGCGCTTGTTGGGAGGCAACCCAACCTGAGGTAGTTTTCTTTTCATAGCTTTTTCAATAAAAATGTTGAATAATTGGTATGCATTGCAAGGAGCTAAGTTTGGTGTTGCACATCAAAACAATTTGAGGGAGAATGAAAACTTCTAAGTTTGGTGTTCCACCAAAATATCATTTAAAAAACACATTCTCACCTCTTGCAGGATTCTAGCTCCAAGCAATCAAACATTATTCAACTGTTGAATTGTTTTCTAGCTTTTATTTCATTAAACTTTAGCAAGGATACATGGTTTCAAATATGGTTAACTTGTCACATCTGAGACAGTGGCAAAACAATTAAGTTTGGTGTTCACACACCAAAACAAATCCTGAAACCACACTCAGTTTATGCACACTAACCATATAACTAAGGGCTTGAGCAAGCAACTTTGAGGATTATGCAGGACATGAGTCAGCAATTGAAGACACTATGCATTTTAACTCAAAGAGAACACAACAGAAGGAAGAATCAAAGGGCTGCAACTTCAAAGGTTATACCTGAACTTAATCCTTGCTGCTGTGTGTTGTTTCGAACATGGGAACCATTGTATGTCTTGCTAAAGTGTTTATCTAGTTGTAAGTGAAATTGTTTGCTAAAAATGATAAATCTGCACAATGCTTGTTATCCATCACTTAGCTTGAAAATTGTTTTGTTTCCCATATGCTTAAATAAAAGAGTTTGGTTTGAATTGAAAAGTAAAATATCCAATGTTGCATAAGTATGAATGGAAGTTGGTGGTGGTATATGTGTTTGATTAAATGCATGACTCATGAAATAATTGTTGCATAATATCATTCTCATTCAAGTGTGAGTTAGCTTGCTGTTACAAAGACTCTTATCAACAATGAAAAAGCCCTTGGTAACAAAAACAGAAAGAAAATGGAGAGAAAAAGCCAAAATGGCAAGAAAAACAAAGAATAAAGGTTGGACACCAATAGCTTAAACCTTAGGACATATGCCTGTGCTGTTCTTGTACTAAGATATGCTTGGATGAGTAAATTCTAAGGGGTATTTTAAAACCCGGTCACTTAGATCAACTGATTTGGGATGACCAATTGAAAATCCACAATAAAGAGCAACTTAGATACAGAACATTTAGTTATCCAAAGAGATGCTGGGCATCAATGATCCTAGGAAGAATTAGTGAGTCAAGTGTCTGTGGTGGAGAGATGTTGAGTAAAAGAAAGAAACAAATAAAGCCAAAGGCTGTTACTACAACATTTGACACCAAACCTCCAAAAAAAAATAATAAGCTTGTAAGCATTGTAAGCCAAGAAAAGTTAGCAAGGGAGTAATTAAAAAGTTAATTGAGTTATCATTGTCTGCATAATGACCCCATAGATTAAGTTCTGCTATATGCCTAATAAGGATATGTATTCTTTTCTTATTCACTTCAATTTCTCTTAGTTTTGATGCTTTCTTGGGGACAAGCAAGATTTAAGTTTGGTGTTGTGATGACAAGTCATCATATACCCATTTTTCAAGCTAATTTCACTTGTTTTGTTAGCATTTATGCACTTTCTTGCATCCTAAGTAAGTGATTTGGAGTGAAAATGCATAACTTCTCTAAATCAAGCAACCACCATGAAATTAATGTTAAATCATGAGGTTTAAGTTAATTTTGATTGAATTTTAATAGATTTATAAGCCTCTTGAATTTAGTGACACTTTGAGTGGTTGTTTTGGTTTATTGTACGTGAAGAAAAGAAAAGAAAAGGAAAAGCGTGGCTTAAGAAGTGTAGCCCAAGGAAAGGAAAGCGTGGTCAAGACAAGAGGAAGTGTGCCGCATGCAAGGGGGAGGCAAACATTGCCCTCCACAAGGGCACACTGCCCTCTAAGAGGGCAACATAAGGAAACCAAACAAGGAAGGCAACTCTGCCCTGCCCACTACAAGGGCAGAGCACAAATGTGTGCCTTGGAACCAAGAAGAAGAGAACCTTGCCCTGCCCTCCACAAGGGCAGTATCGGGCTCACCAAGGAGGAAAATCAAAGGAAAAATGTCACCCATGCATGCCACAAGACTCGAACACGGACCAAGGAAGAAGCAAAGAACTAAGGTTGAGTGCCGTGCCAAGAAACCAAGGAAATTAATTGAAGGTGTGTCCCAACCATGTTTCGAACACGGGACAGCAAAGTGGCAACACTGCCCTGCCCTCCGCGAGGGCAGGGCAGCATTTGGATTGGTGCACAAATCTGGCGCACCACACACAAATCTGGCGCACCAATTCTCTCCTGGCAGCACCAGCACGCACCAAGATTGATCCTGGCAGCACCAAAATTTCCTGCCCTGCCCTCTGCGAGGGCAGGGCAGCATCCTATGCACCAAGGAAATTTCTGGCGCACCAATTTTTGATTCTGGCGCACCAATTCTTGATTCTGGCAGCACCAAGACAAATCTGGCGCACCAAGTTTTCCTGCCCTGCCCTTGGCGCGGGCAGGGCAGCATTTCACGCACCAAGGCCGCACCAGCTTGCACCACGCCCGCACCAGACCGCACCAAGGACGCACCACAACGCACCAAATCCTGCCCTACCCTCCACAAGGGCAGGGCAGCCTCCTGGGAGCAACTTTTCATGGGCCGAAAATCCAAATTAAAACCCCATTTTAATTCATTTCTTCACCAAATCAAAAGCCCATCCAAATCCCAAAATCCAAGAATAGAAAGTGTATAAATAGAAGCTAGTTTGATGTAATTAAGACCTTTAGACTTACCTTTGGCTTTGCTTTTGAATTTTGCACTTTCTTTGAGCTTTGAATTTCTTGTAATTGTTCTTGAGAGACTTGACCGAGAGCTTAGAGGATTAAGGGAGAATTGACTGATCTCCTTCCTCATTCTTACTCGGGCAATTCTACTCTTCTGTTTCTGAGTTTTGGGTGTGTGAAATTGAGGAAATTCTGTCTCAATTCCCATCTAAAATCTCTTTAAACCCTTTTCTGCATAATTGAATTTGATTTCTGTTCTTCTA
>NC_029777.3:62672607-62679658 GCF_000817695.3 Arachis duranensis
TTTAAGTTACTGCAATTTACATTTCTTGCACTTTAAGTTTCAGTCATTTAATTTCTTGTTCTTTAAGATTCAGTCTATTTTACTTTCCTGTTCTTTAATTTACTGCAATTTCCCCTCTCCCTTTACATTTCAAGCAATTTATCTTCTGTTAAATACAACCCACTCAACCAAAACTTGATTCGCTTGACTAAATCAACCACTAAACTAAAATTGCTCAATCCTTCAATCCCTGTGGGATCGACCTCAATCATGTGAGTTATTATTACTTGATGCGACCCGGTACACTTGCCGGTGAGTTTTGTGTTGGATCGTTTTCCACACATCAAGTGCCGGGATGTAGGCTGTAGAAACAACTTGAAAACCTTGCCTGTTTACTGCCTCTAAGGGATGCCCCCAGACTTTCTTATCTTGGGTCTTGGGGTTTTCCCTTTCTGTTTGTCGAGATGTTTTGCTCCTCGTCCGGGATGTTTTTAAGTAATCCATTCTTCTCTTCTTTTTGTAGGATTTAGTTGACCTCATGTCTTCCCGAAATAACGTTGTAGAGATGCCTTCCCAGGTTCCTGCGGGTATGGCCGATTGGGTGGACTCCATGGTTCTCATGTGTGTCTTGCTAGTTGATTCTGAGTTTTGTGCTCAGCTTAGGCAGTTTCATAGTGTCTGTAGTAAGTCTGGTGATGAGAAGAATTATGAACTTGTCCCTCCCTCTTCTGACGAGAGAGTCTGCTTTTCAACTCGGGTTGTTGATGGTCGCCCTTTCTTTTATGCTTATGATTTTTTCTTTGGTCAGCTGGGTATTACCCTTCCTTTTACTCAATTTGAAACCGACCTGTTATGGTCTTGTAATGTTGCCCCCTATCAACTTCACCCCAATTCTTGGGGTTTCATAAAAATATTCCAATTGTTGTGCAATGGTTTTGGTATTCCTGCTTCCCAATCTCTCTTTTTCTACTTGTTTGTCTTGACTAAGCCCGGAGTGGTGAAAAAGAAGGCAGCTTGGGTCTCCTTTCGTTCCACTCAGGGAAAGAAGGTCTTTTCCATGTTTGACGAGTCATTCCGCGATTTTAAAAACTACTTTTTCAAGGTCCGAGCTGTTGAAGGAACTCGGCCCTTTTTCTGGATGAAAATGATGAGCTTGCCTTTCCTTTGGAATGGTAAAAAGACGTGAGGGTCTCCAGGTATTCTTGGGAAATGTTGGATGAGGCTGAGCGAGCATTTGTTATTGTTTTGGAAGAATGCTGGGGTCAACCTCCCCATCTTGATACAAAGAAATTTCTAACCAATCCTTTTCTTCTTCAAACTGAACTGGGTATCTTGTGTTTCCTTTATTATCTATTTATGTTGCTTGTAGTTGTCTTTCTGACTTGTCTGACTTGTAGCTTAACTTTTTGTTTTATTTACAGAGGCAATGAAGAATAACGAATCTATGAAAGCTTCTAAGAGGGCACAGAAGGCGACTGCTGCCAAAAATATTGCTGCCAAGGCGGCTGGGGAGGGGTCTTCCCAAGTGCGCGAGAAGCCATCAGTGCCGAGTTCCCCCGGGGTGAAGAAGGTGATCCCAACACCTCGAGTCCGTTTGGTGGATCCTCACCCTACTTCTGCCGCTCCATCTGCTGCCCCTCCAAGTAAGAAGCAAAAGACGGCTGAGCCCTTCGACCTCAATGCCCCTGATTTCAATGCCATTGAGTTTGTAGATCAACAAATCGGGCCCTATGGTACCATCTCTATGGATGATGTGTCCATTCTCCATCATCTGAAGTTTATGGCCAGAAATCATGTAAAGATGGCATATATGTCGGCTGCTATACATCGGACTGCTCAGAATCTCCCTCTCCATGCCACCAAAGCATTTATGGAGGAGGCAAAACAAGAGTTTGACCGGATGAGGGGGCTGAAGGAGGAACTTGAGGTGAAGGTGGCCAAGCTTGAGAAGGACTTAGAGAACGAGAAGGTGAGTTCTCAATCTCTGGCAGCTTCTTTGAGGTTGGCTGAGGACACAGCCATGATGCATAAGGAGAGTTATGTTACATCTTATCGGGAGGTGATGCACCTGAGGGGGGAGCTCGACAATGTCCGGGAAGATTATTCTGAGCTCCAAAGTCATCTCGTTGGCAGCGTGACTGCTGCTTATGAGAACTTGAAGGAGCAAGTTCGAGTTATTGCTCCCGAGGCCGATCTCACCCTCTTTAGCCTGGATAATGTTGTCAGGGATGGCAAGATTGTCCCTGATGATGAGGGTGATGATGATGAGGTTGCTCTTCCCCCTGTGTCCTCTACCAAAGTGCCGATTTCTTCTGTTCCTCCGGTTACTCCTGATTCGGATTGCCAGATTTTGAACCGCGAGGATGGAACTGTAGATGCTGTTCCCATTCAGACTCGCCCTCCTTCTCCTTGTCCTGATGCTGCCAAGAAAACCCCTGATGTTTGTTGATCTTTTACTGGATGTAGTTAGCCCGGCTTGTGGGCTTTCGAAACTTTTTATTTAATTGCTGACATTTCTTAGTTGCTTATCTAGCAACTTTTTTATTTTGAAAGACAAACAATAGCTTGCTATCTTTTTGATAGTAGGTTTTGGCGGCCTTTCAAGGCCTTTATAACTCTGTAGAAAAAGAAGTAATTTTTTGACTTGGCATCTTCTTCTGTTTTCTGCTGATGTTGAAATCTTGCAGCTCGACCTCCTTGGATTATTTCGTTTTATTGCTTGTATCTCAGATCCTTTGAGGCTGTGATTGTATAGGTCCAACTTGTTTCTCGATTTTCTGTATTTGTGACCGATTCCTTTGCGTTGGTCCTCTTCTAAGTTATTTTTGTAATCCTCTTTTTTGGACCTTTGTCAGGTCTCTTTCAGGGATTACTTTTATAACTTGTTTGTAGGAGATCAACTTCGTTAGGTCGACCTCTTTCTAAGTTATTTTTGTAATCCTCTTTCTTGGACCTTTGTCAGGTCTCTTTCAGGGATTACTTTTATAACTTGTTTTGTAGGAGATCGACTTTGTTAGGTCGATCTCTTTCTAGGTTATTTCTGTAATCCTCTTTTTTGGACCTTTGTCAGGTCTCTTTCAGGGATTACTTTGATAACTTTTTAGTGGTAGGAGTCTGACTTGGTTATGTCGGTCTCCTTTAAGTTATTTTTTGTAGTCCTCTTTCTTGGATCTTTGTCAGATCTCTTTCAGGGACTACTTGTATAACTTTTTATTTTGGGCTGACTTTGTTATGTCAGGCCCTTCTAAGTTAAAGTAATTCTCTTTAATAGGGTTGGCCAGACCTCTTTCCAAGGTTTACTTATAACTTGGGTTGACTTGGTTCGACTTCTTAACGTTCGACCAGTCCTTAAGTTATTATTTTAGCGATCCGTAAGACCTCGTCAAGTTCTTTTTTGGATTGCTTTTGATAACTTCTTACATTATTCTGTGTTCACCTTTGCCGATTTGTAGAAAGTGGTTGGCATCTTTAGATCGTCCTTTGGGTGAATCGCGTTTTCACCATTATCGGATGATTTATCTTTATCGTGGTCGTGCAGTGAAATTGTTTTTCACTTTCTGCCAACCTGTCGCTTTATAATCGGACGATGAATACTTCAGATTAATGCGTCTTGGAGTTTTTGTAGAATATCTAAATAAACTTTATTCAAAGAAAAAATGCAAATATATACATGTGGGAATTTTCTTATCCCTTTAAGTCGGGCATGACCTAGATCTCAACATGGTGCCTCATTGAAAAACCTTTTCAGGAAAAAGAGCACATCCACTAGTGAGATCCGTTGCCTTTTCTAGCTGTAGTACCTTCTTAGGTTGCAGGCATGCCATGATCTGGGAAGCTCTCATCCATCGAGTTCGGACAGTCGGTAGTAGCCCTTCCCAATTACTTCTATGACTCGGTAGGGTCCTTTTCAGTTTGCTGCCAGCTTCCCTTCTCCAGGCCGAATTGTTCCAATGTCGTTTCGGATTAAGATGAGATCGTTCTCAATGAAACTTCTTGGTACTACCCTTTGATTATATCTGGAAGCCATTCGATGTTTTAGAGCTTCTTCTCTGATCCGAGCTCTTTCCTGGATTTCAGGTAGTAGGTCGAGTTCTTCCCTCTGAAGTTGGGAGTTTGCTCCCTCATTATAATGGACCACTCTATGTGATTTTTCTTCAATTTCTATTGGAATCATTGCCTCCATTTCGTATGCTAATCGGAAAGGGTATTCCTTTGTGGTGGCATGTGGCGTCGTTCGATATGCCCATAGAACCTGTGGAAGCTCCTCTGCCCAGGCTCCCTTTGCATCTTGCAGTCTTCGTCTTAACCCTGCCAATATGACTTTGTTGGCTGCTTCGGCCTGTCCATTGGCTTGTGGATGTTCGACAAAGGTGTACTGGTGCTTTATATTCAAGTCGGCTACTAATTTTCTGAAGCCTGCGTCTGTGAATTGGGTGCCATTGTCTGTGGTTATTGAATATGGGACTCCGAACCTCGTGACAATGTTTCTATATAAGAATTTTCGGCTTCTTTGGACGGTGGCATTGGCTAGGGGTTTTGCCTTGATCCATTTTGTAAAGTAATCTACCCCTACTATGAGGAATTTAACTTGCCCTGATCCATGGGGAAAGGGACCGAGAAGGTCGAGTCCCTATTTTGCGAACGGCCAAGGCGAAGTCACGCTAATGAGTTCTTCTGGCGGGGCGATGTGGAAGTTGGCATGTTTCTGACATGGTGGACATGTCTTTACAAATTCTGTAGATTCTTTCTGTAAGGTTGGCCAATAAAACCCTGCCCGAAGTATCTTTTTGGCGAGAGCTCATGCTCCGAGATGATTGCCACAAATGCCGCCGTGTACCTCTTCTAACACTTCCCTGGTGTGGGAGGTCGGCACGCATTTTAGTAATAGTACCGAGATCCCTCTTTTGTACAGGATGTTGTTTATGATGGTGTAGTACTGTGCCTCCCTTTTTAGCCTCTTTGCTTCCTTTTCTTCTGTGGGGAGCGTTCCTGTTTTGAGGTAGTTGATTATGGGAATCATCCATCCTTGGTCCTGGCCTGTTATGGTTAGGACTTTTTCTGCTTCCGAGATTGATGGGTTCTGTAACATTTCCTGGATGAGGCTTCTATTGTTGCCCCCTAGTTTGGTGCTGGCTAGTTTTGAGAGTGCGTCCGCTCAGGCATTTTGCTCACGGGGTATGTGGCAGATCTTGTATTCCCTGATTTGTCTGAGCTGTTCCTTGGTCTTATCCAAATACTTTTTCGTGGTGGGATCTTTGGCTTGGTAGCTCCCTGTTATTTGTGATGTGACCACTTGCGAATCGCTGTAAATGTTAAGTTTTCGAGCTCCTATCTCTTCAGCCAGTTTCAAACCAGCTAGCAATGCTTCGTATTCTGCCTGGTTATTTGAAGCTGGGAATCCAAACTTGAGGGAGAGCTCAACTTGGGTTCCCTGGTTGCTTTCTATTATCACTCCTGCGCCGCTTCCTGTTTTATTTGAAGAACCGTCCACATAGAGATTCCACTCTATGGGGGTTTCCAGGGCATCTGTGAATTCTGCGATAAAGTCGGCCAGGTATTGTGATTTGATGGCCGTCCGAGCTTCATATTGGAGGTCGAACTCTGACAGCTCGACTGCCCATTGTAGAATTCTGCCTGCTAAATCTGTTTTCTGCAATATTCCTTTTAAGGGCAGGTTAGTTTGAACTTTAATGGTGTGGGCCTGGAAGTAAGGGTGGAGTCATCGAGAGGTGAGTATGAGGGCGTAGGCGAACTGCTCTATCTCTTGATAGTTTAGTTCGGCCCCTTGTAGAGCCTTGATGATGAAGTAGACGGGTTGTTGCCCACTTTTGTCTTCTTTAATAAGTGATGAGGCTATTTCCAGACTTCCCACTACGAGGTATAATATGAGCTTTTCACTTTCCCTTGGTTGGGTAAGCATGGGTGGTTGCCCCAAGAATTTTCAAAATCTCGGAAGGTTTGTTTGCACCCCGTAGTCTTATTCAAACCTCTCTCCCTTCCTTAATATACCTTTTTGAGGTGTCCTTTGGGAGATGATTTAGAGATCTTTCCTCCTGCGAATCCTCCATGAACACGTCTCTCAGGGGTGTGAGGTGGACATTCAACTCGTTCGACCTCTTTGGTGTGAGACGTTCGACTTGTCCGACCTCTTTGGTGTGAGGTTGGCCTTCAACTTGTCAGACCACTTTGGTGTGAGATGGACCTTCAACTTTGTCCGACCTCTTTGGTGTCAGGTGGACCTTCAACTCGTCCGACCTCTTTGGTGTGAGGTGGACCTTCAACTTGTCCGACCACTTTGGTGTGAGGTGGACCTTCAACTTTGTCCGACCTCTTTGGTGTGAGGTGGACCTTCAACTTTGTCCGACCTCTTTGGTGTGAGGTGGACCTTCAATGCGTCCGACTTCTTTGGTGTGAGGTGGACCTTCAATGCGTCCGACCTATTTGGTGTGAGGTGGACTTTCCACGCGTCCGACCTCTTTGGTGTGAGGTAGACCTTCAACGCATCCGACCTCTTTTGTTTTTGATTGGGCGTGTTGATGGGATCTTCTCAGTGTTGCACATTTCTCAGTAGACATCCACAACAGACACCCGAAGGGGGGGTGTAATTGTGGTATTTTCTAGGCTTCTCTCCATGTTGATCTTCTTTTTTCTTGGACTCTTTATCCTTATCCCGAAAGGAGTAGGAATGTTCGGTTTTTGAGATCTCACATAGTCAAGAGTTTTCCTCCATGTTGATGTACTTCTCTGCTCGTTCTTGTACCTCGTTTAGAGATGTTTGGGTGCTTCCTGGATATTGAGTGGCTAAAAGGTCCTTCTCGTAGACCATTGATGAGGCCCTTGATAGCTGCTTCTGTTGGCACACTTTGTATGCCCAGACATGTTTTGTTGAATCTTTCTATGTTGTTGTGAAGGCTCTCTCGATCTCCTTGCTTGATCCCTAATAGGCTCGGTGTGTGTTTGGCTTTATCCTTCTGGATGGAGAATAACGGATTGCATCTGAGGCCTCCGTGAAATACATCCTGCTTCTGAAATTACTAAGATGATGGCTTGGATCTGATGTGCCGTCGTACGG
>NC_029777.3:62679780-62688208 GCF_000817695.3 Arachis duranensis
CTAAGTAAGTGATTTGGAATGAAAATGCACAACTTCTTTAAATCAAGCAACTACCATTAAATTGATGCTAATTCATGAGGTTTAAGCTAATTTTAATTGAATTTTAATTGATTTATAAGCCTTGTGAATTTAGTGATACTTTGAGTGGTTGTTTTGTTTTATTGTAGGTGAAGAAAAGAAGAAAAGAGAAAGCGTGGCTTAAGAAAGCGTGGCCTAAGAGGGAAGAAGTGTGGCGCATAAGAGGAGGGAGCAAGCATTGCCCTCCACAAGGGCACACTGCCCTCTAGGAGGGCAACATGAGCAAGCAAGCCTTGAGAGGCAGCCCTGCCCTGCCCACGACAAGGGCAGAGCACAAATTGGTGCCATGGAACAAGGGAGACAAAAACACTGCCCTGCCCTCCACAAGGGCAATATCGGGCTCACCAAAGGAAGAAATTCAAAGAAAAAGCTCAATAATGATTGCCACAAGGATCGAACACGGAACTATGAGGAAACAAGAAACTAAGCCTTACTTTGGTGCCAAGAAAATCAAAGAAAAGGAGTAGCGTGCGCGTCACACAAGGATCGAACACGGGGCTTCAATTTGGAAACATTGCCCTGCCCTCCGCGAGGGCAGGGCAGCATTTTGGTGATGCACACACACGCACCACTCTGGCGCACCAAGGGAAGGCTCGGCAGCATCATTCTGGCGCACAGGCATCACTCGGCAGCACCAGCAGCACGCATCTGGCGCACCAGAAAGTTCTGCCCTACCATCCGCGAGGGCAGGGCAGCATCCTGCACGCATCAACGCACCACACGCACGCACCAAGAGCCGCATGCACAAATTCCTGCCCTGCCCTCCACAAGGGCAGGGCAGCCTCCTGGGAGCTGTTTTCTTCATGGGCTAAAATTGGATTAAAAATCCAATAAAATTCATTTCTTCACCAAATCAAAAGCCCATCCAAATCCTAAGATCCAAGAATAGAAAGTGTATAAATAGGAGATAGTTTGATGTAATTAGGACCTTTTACTTTACTTTTGAACTTTGATTTTTCTTGTGAGCTTTGAATCTTTATTTTTGGAACTTTTGAGATTTCAGAGAATTGGGGAGGAGAATTGATCTCTCTTCTTCCTCGTTCTTGCTTGAGCACTTTCATTTCTCTTGTTTGAGTTTTGGGTGTGAATAATTGAGGAAATTCTGTCTCAATATCCATTCAAAATCTCTTTAATTCCTTTTCTGCACAATTGAGTTCAATTTCATTTCCTTTACTCTTCTGCATAATTGAGTTTAATTTCATTTCCTTTACTGCTTCTTCTTTAAATTCTGCTTAATTACTTTGTGAATTTGGATCTGGGAAGGTAATTGAGATCTAGACTTTGTTATCTAGTCTCTTGAGTCCTGAGATCCCATTTTTCCTTGTTGGTTCTTCTGTGAACCCTTGCTGCAATTTAATTTCATTTTCCTGTTTGAATTTTAGTTACTTACAATTCATCTTCTGATTTACTAATTGTTGCAATTTACTTTCCCTTGCTGAAATTCTGAATTCCCAATCCTTAAATCCCTTTTCCATTCAAGAAATTTATATTTCTTGCACTTTAAGTTACTGCAATTTACATTTCTTGCACTTTAAGTTTCAGTCATTTAATTTCTTGTTCTTTAAGATTCAACATCTTTTACTTTCCTGCTCTTTAATTTCTGCAATTCTCCCCTCTCCCTTTACATTCCAAGCAATTTAGTTTCTGTTAATGATAAACCACTCAACCAATACTTAATTCGCTTGACTAAATCAACCACTAAACTGAAATTGCTCAATCCTTCAATCCCTGTGGGATCGACCTCACTCCCGTGAGTTTTATTACTTGATGCGACCCGGTACACTTGCCAGTGAGTTTTGTGTTCGATCGTTTTCCATAAAAACACCATCAGGGGTCATGTCTGGAGCTTTGAAGTTATTTGGGACCTTTAGCTTTCATGATCTCTTTGGTGAATGGATCTTGGTCCTTGCAGGAGCTATCCTCATGAGAGGATCGCTTAGCTTTGGCCTTGAGATCGGCTTTGATTTTTAGGAGTTTGTCCTCCAATACTCGGCGTCGCTTTATCTCCCTTTGTAGGTCTTTCTCAGCCTCTCGTTGATGTAGGACTTCTTCTTCCAGTTGTTTTAAACGGTTTTGAAGCTACCCCATGGCTCCCGCATTTGGAGAATCCTTTTCGTTGTTAAGTTGATGAGTATCCTTTGGTGTAGTGTCCGCATTTTTGTGCGGCGTTCTATCCTCTAGATCTGAATCATGGTCGTTGTCATGGTTCTCCGCCATGGTGGTGGGATGACTTCCAGGTTCCTCGGCAATGGCGCCAATATTCCGAGGGTTACCTGAAATTGTAGGTCGATCTCGGTCGAGATCTTCTGTGTTGGTCAGAGCCAACGTGTCCGGCAGGTGTATAGCGGCCGGAGCTGGTGTGTCCGACTTGTGGAACTGAGAGTGCTGCTGATCCTTTATCACCGAAGGGTGGGGGGTACCTGCAAGGGACTCCGATGCTTAAGTTAGCAAGGGTATTAAGCAGGTATTGAGTAGAATCAGAGTATGAGTTATACCTGGGCGCTCCAGTGTATTTATAAAGGTGAGATGTGACCTTTGGATAAGATAAGTTAGTTATATTATCTTTATCTTTAGCTTTGAGTTGAGGTCAGCGTATCTTTCAACGGAACCGCCTTTATCTCTATAGGCTTAGGCCGCCTTAGGATTTGGGTCGTGCTCCTCTATTTGGGCCTTTTACTGGGCTCTTCTGTCGATTTGGCCGAGCTCTTTAAGAAGAGATCGGATAGTCTAACCTGAAGAGGTCGGTCGCTTTATCTCCAATCATCCTGGATCGGATAGCTCAACCCAAGGTATGAACAGGTACTAAACCCTCGCATATTCCCAAGGCTAAGAGCGCTAATGCAAAAGCACGGGCTTTTAAGAAGAAGCAAAAGAAAATGTTCCATATTCAAAAAGGAGAATGCTACAAAGATGAAGTCGACAAGATGCTCGAGTTTGGCTTCACCAGAGAAGGATCGAAGTTCTAAAACTAAGACTCGACCTCAAAAAGAAAGACCGAGCTCGAGCAGGGGCACTGTTCATATCCTGGGTCGATCTATCCGACCCGGGATGTTTAGCGACAAGGCAACCGACCTCTTCAAGTTAGACTATCCGACCTCTTCTCAAAGAGCTCGGCCAAATTACCAAGAAAGCCCAAATAAAGGGCCCGAATAGAGGAACACGACCCAAATCCAAAGGCAGCCCAAGCCTATAGAGGTAAGGGCGGTTCCCTTGAAGATAAGCTGACCTCACCCAAAGATAAGATAAGATAAGATAAGATAAGTAACTTATCTTATTTAAAAAGGTCACTCCACACCTCTATAAATACACTGGAGCACCCAGGTATAACTCATATTTTGATTCTACTAAAAACCTGCTTAATAACCTTGCTAACTTAAGCATCGGAGTCCCTTGCAGGTACCACCACCCTCCGGTGACAAAGGATCAGCAGCATAGCTAGTCAAACAAGTCAGACACAACAGCTCCAGCCACCACCCACCAGTCGGACACATCAACTCCGACCAGTACAGAAGATCTCGTCCGAGATCGACCTATAGTTTCAGGTAATCCTCATAACAGTAACCCTTTAAACTAAATAGGCAAGGGTGAAATGGATCAAAGGCTTTGAGTATCAGTGGATAGGAGGGCCCAAGGAAATAAAATCCTGGCTTAAGCGGCTAAATCAAGCTGTCCCTAACCATGTACTTGTGGCATGAAGGTCTGTTTATACCTTGGGTCGAGCTGTCCGGGCCGGGATGTTCAGTAGTAAAGCGACCGACCTCTTTAGGTCAAGCGGACCGACTTCTTCGTAAAGAACTCGGCCAAATCGATAGGAAAGCCCAAAGAAGGGCCCAACTCAAGGAATACAACCCCGATCCAAAGGCACCCCAAGCCTATAGAGATAAGGGCGGTTCCATGGAAGATAAGCTGACCTCGACAAAAGATAAGATAAGATAACATAACTAACTTATCTTATCCAAAGAAGGCCACATCTCACCATTATAAATACACTGGAGCACCCAGGTATAACTCATACTCTAATTCTATTCAATACCTGCTTAATACCCTTGCTAACTTAAGCATCGGAGTCCCTTGCAGGTACCCCCTACCCTCCGGAGGTGAAGGATCAGCACTACCACCAAGTCCAACAAGTCAGACACAACCGCTCCAACCAGCACAGAAGATCTCATTCTAGATCGACCTCCAGTTTCAGGTGACCCTCGGAACATTGGCGCCGTTGCTGGGGACCCTGGAAGTCATCCCATCACCATGGCGGACAACCATGACAACGACCACGACTCAGATCTAGAGGATAGAATGCCGCACAAAAATGCAGACACTACACCAAAGGATACTCCTCAACTTAACAACGAAAAGGATTCTCCAAACGCAGGAGCCATAGAGGCGCTTCAAGATCGATTAAAGCAACTCGAGAAAGAAGCCCAACATCAACGCGAAAAAGAAAAGGATCTACATCGGAAGATAAGGCGACGCCGAGAATTAGAAGATAAGCTTCTAAAACTCGAAGCCGATCTCAAAACCAAAGCTACTCGATCTACTCTAGAGGATAGCTCTCGCAAGGATTAAGATCCATTCACCAGGGAAATCATAAAGACCAAAATCCCAAAGGACTTCAAACTTCTGGATATGACTCTGTACGACGGCACTTCAGACCCCAACCATCACCTCAGCAATTTCAGAAGTAGAATGTACCTCACTGACGCCTCGGATGTAGTTCGCTGCAAAGCCTTTCCAACAACTCTTACCAAGACAGCCATTAGATGGTTCGACAGCCTACCTCCAAAGTCCATCTCGAGCTTCGATGACATGGCCAAAAAATTCCTGGCCAGATTTTCCATACAAAAAGATAAGGCTAAACACGCCCCTAGCCTACTAGGGATCAAGCAAGGAGATAAGAAAAGTCTTTGTAACTACATGGAAAGATTCAACAAAACATGCATGGACATACAAAGTCTACCAACAGAAGCTGCCATTATGGGCCTCATAAATGGCCTACGAGAAGGACCTTTTAGCCAATCTATATCTAAGAAATATCCTGCATCCCTGGATGAAGTACAAGAATGGGCACAAAAGTACATCAACGTGGAGGAGAATTCACGACTAGGGGAAGCCTCGAGGTTCGGTTCCGCCTACCAAGACAAAGATAAAGAATCCAAGAAAAAGGAAGATCGCTCTAGAGAGAAAATAAAAAAATATCATAACTACACCCCTCTTAAGGTATTCTTGGTAGATGTTTACAAAGAAGTCTGCCATACGGAAAAAATACCCCCAGCTCAGCCACTCAAAGGCAAAAGAGGAGGAGGAAATCAGAATGAATACTATGAGATCATCGAGTCCGAGGACATTCCACCAACGAATGCTTCGACTTGAAAAATGTCATAGAAAAATTAGAAAGAGAAGGAAAACTAGATCGGTTTTTGGCCGATCGGGATGAAGAGCCAAGAAAAAGAAGAAGGGATAAAGATGTTGGACGGTCTGAACGATCACCTCGCACACCAGGAAGATACGTCCACATGATACACGGCAGATTTGCGGGAGGAGGAATCTCCAAATCATCCCGCAAGCGACACCTCAAAGAAGTATACCATGTCGAAGGAAAGAAGGAGGCGCCAGACATCCCAGCAATTACGTTTACCAAAGAAGACGCATCCGGAATCATCTCAGAACACGACGATCCCATGGTCATCACTATCATACTAGCAAACGCTAACCTCCACCGTACATTAATTGACTAAGGAAGCTCTGCCGATATCTTATTCAAAACTGCCTTCGACAAGCTCGGCTTAGAAGAAAAAGAGCTAAGAGCATACCCGAACAGCCTGTTCGGACTTGGGGATACCCCAGTACAACCACTGGGATACGTATCGCTACACACAACCTTCGAAAAGGGGGAACCAATCCAGAACACAAAAGATAGACTACATGGTGGTCAACATAAGTGTTCATACCCTGGGTCGAGCTGTCCGACCTGGGATGTTCGACAGACAAAGCGACCGACCTCTTCAGGACGGGACAACCCGACCTCTTTCCAAATAGCTCGGCCAAGTCACCAGAAAAGCCCAAAGAAGGGCCCAAATAGAGGAACACACCCCAAATCCTAAGGCAGCCCAAGCCTACAGAGGGAAGGGCGGCTCCCATGAAAGATAAGCTGACCTCACCTAGAAGATAAGATAAGATAAGATAACTAACTTATCTTATCTAAAAAGGTCACTCTACACCATTATAAATACACTGGAGCACCCAGGTATAACTCATACTCTGATTCTACTCAATACCTGTTTAATACCCTTGCTAACTTAAGCATCAGAGTCCCTTGCTGGTACCCTCCACCCTTCGGTGACAAGGGATCAGCAATGCAGTCAGTCCAACAATTTGGACACGATAGCTCTGGTCGTCTTCCACCAGCCGGACATGTTAATGATGGTGTTTTTGTGGAAAAAATAAATTTCCAACACACAAATACAACCGGCAAGTATACCGAGTCGCATCAAGTAGTAATAACTCACAAGAGTGAGGTCGATCCCACAGGGATTGATGGATCAAGCAACTTTAGTGGGTGATTAGTTTAGTCAAGCTAACATTGGTGAGTGAGAATTGTTGCAGCAGAATGTAAATAGCAGTAAACTTAAATTGCAGAATGTAAATAGGCAGGAAGCTTAAAGAGCAAGCAATGTAAATTGCAGAAACTTAAATGACAAGAAATGTAAATTGCAGTAAATATAAAGGGGAATGGGAACAAGGTGAGTAAAGCAAGCAGTTGCATTGAAACTTAAATAACAAGAAAGTAAAATAGCTGAAACTTAAATTGCAAGAAAAGTAAATTGCATGAAAAGTAACGGGGCTGGGGTGCTGGAAATTAAAATTCAACAAGAAAATGTAAAGAGCATTCAAGCAGAGAGCTAGAATATGAAATGGGATGCAGCAGATTTCAAACAGAAAAGTAAAAATGCTTGAAGAATTAAAAATAGAAAGCGATGCTTAATTTGCAGCAATTTAAAAGAATGTTGAAGATCTCAGGGAATCAATGAGACTAGAGAACAAGTCTAGATCTCAAGCCCTTCCTTGATTCAACAGAAAACAAGTTTGCAGATGAAAGAAGAAATGAAGGAGCAAATGAAAACTCAAATTCAACTATCAATTCTCTGAAATTATGCAGAAGAACAACCAAGAGAGATCTTAGACCAAGAAGGAAACAGAATTCCTTCACTTATCAATCCAAGATTCAGATTTAACAAGGAAAATTAAAAGAGAGAGAGCTATTTACTACTACTCCCTAATGGAGCCAGCCTCCCTGATTCAGCTCCTATTGATGCCTTTATATAGGCTTTACAAAATGAAAAATGAAAATGAAATTAAAACAAATTACAAAAATGAAAATCCTAATTTAATTGATCCATGTGCCTTTGAGTGATGATGTGGGCTTTGCTTGCTTTGGATTTGAGGAGAAATGGGTTTGGTTAGCCTTGATTCAATTTTGGAGAGGAATTGAATTTAAATGAAATTTTGGTTGAATTTTGGCCCATGTTGCTCCCAGGAGGCTGCCCTGCTCTTGTGGAGGGCAGAGCAGGGAAACTTTGTGTGGGTATCCAATTTGCGTGCCAAGGCTTGGAAGCATCAGGATGCAGAGTTGCCATGGTGCGCGTTTGTTGCTGGCCGAAACTCCTTTGGTGTGCGACAATTGTGCAAGCTGGCCGTGCCAATTTTTTTGTGCCATGCACCAAGAATTGTTGCCCTGCCCTTGCGGAGGGCAGGGCAATGTTGCCAAAATGTGAGGTTCTAAGTTCGAAACTTGGTGGAGGCACACGCTGCTCCTTTTCCTTGGTTTCCTTGGCACCTAATTCACGCATAAAGCTTGGCTTCCTTGGAGGTTTTGTGTTCGAACCTTGGTGAAAGCAATTGGGGGAGCAATTTTCCTTGATTTTTCAGGAAGAGCACGACATTGCCCTGCTCTCCAAGAGGGCAGAGCAGAAAAATGAGCGCTACTTTGCTTTGGGGTGAGGCTCCAGCTTCGAACCTTGGTGGAAGCACATTGGTTTATTTTCGCTTATTTTTTTGCCCTTAAAGATGCCTTTCATTCCTGCCTCAATTGTATGCCAAATATGGATTGCTATATATCGTTGGAAAGCTCTGAATGTCAGCTTTTCAATGCAACTAAAAGCACATCAATTGGACGTCTGTAGCTCAAGTTATACCCCTTTGAAGGAGGCATGGTCATGCTGTGAGCGCCCAGATTTTACCTTAGCGAAAATTCTTGCTTCCAACCTCACTTTGCATCACGATACTGCCCTGCCCTTGGCAAGAGCAGGGCAGTGTGTGCTGATTGCCTATTCTTCATTAATTTGGTCATGGG
>NC_029777.3:62688318-62688475 GCF_000817695.3 Arachis duranensis
CTCTTTTTTTCTCCTTTTTTTGTGCTTCTTTGCTTCTTTTTCTTCTTATTTCCTAAAAGATTTATAAAATTAAAAGATCAATGAAATATACCAATTAAGTATAAAAGCATTCAATATTTAAGCACAAATCATCAATTTCTTGTATGAAAAAGCATAG
>NC_029777.3:62689593-62690802 GCF_000817695.3 Arachis duranensis
ACCAAATTTTGTTGCATAGCAACACCAAACTTAGAATGCAACCATATGTCAATTTTATTTGAAATAAAACTAAACAAAAGACACTGTTATTTGTTGAATACAATCACCAAGCCAAAAATCTGTCATGAATGAGGATCTCTTGATGCTGTATTAACAAAAACAGTTGATATAAGAAAACTTAAAAATAAAGAGGTGACTAAAACAAAGAGAATGCAAACGAAATGTCAAAACAAAATAAAAATAACAATGCAAAGGCAATATGATTATGCAGACAAGTGATGTTGCTGGATGAGTTGCATAGAAAAATAAGTGGCACACCAAACTTAGAATCTTAATATGACACTTTCATGTAGAATTGATGCAATCATCCTAAGGAATTGAAAACAATTTGTTGCAGGGCAACACCAAACTTATAATGTGATCATATGCCAATTTATTGAAATTTAAACACAGCAAAGAAAGAGAATAAACCAAGCAGAGAAATGAAATGTTACCTAAGGTTGGGTTGCCTCCCAACAAGCGCTCTTTTAGTGTCATTAGCTTGACATATTGTTCTTCACTTTCTTCCTCTTCTTCCAGTTTGTTAAGAGGAATGACCTCAAGGGGGAAGAAGATTCAGCTACTGTCCCTTGTCTTGGTCTTTCCTCAGCAAGCTTCCTTTTGCAAATGGCTTGATTGATCTTGCTTGCTAGATCAGGGACAGAATTGGTGCTCTTGTTAGTTGCCTTCACCTCTTTGGATTCATGAACTTGTTAGTTGCCTTCACTTCTTTGGATTCATGAATTGGTTGTTGTGTGATTTTTGGAGTTTGATCTTCATCCAGAGCCTTTTGAATTGGTGGTTCAATGAGCTTGTCCTTCATGTGCCTCTCTGTTTCCCTTGAGTTTGGACGTTCTTGATTATCCTCCTCACTAGCTTGTTCTTCCACTTCCTCTTTTACACTCAACATTTGCTTTAATAGCTCTTTCATGGAGGAGGTTTGTTGATCTTCCCAAGCTTTCTTCATCTCCTCTTTATATTTTTCGATCAGTGTTGAGCATCTTTGGTCCAGGGGAGTTTGAGGAGGTTGTGAGTGTTCAGGTTCTCTTGTTATCTCAAGTGCAATTTTAGGTTCAAATGTTTCCTCCACATCTTCCTTCTTTGCAATTTCACTTGATGCAGTAGCCTCTTCCTCTTGTTTTTCCTCCTTCTTCGTTGCACTCACCAATT
>NC_029777.3:62690879-62710171 GCF_000817695.3 Arachis duranensis
TTGTTCTTTCTGGTACTTCTCTTTCTCCTCCGCAAATCTTTTGAGGATGGACTTAAGCTTTGAGATTCTTTGGCTATTGGAAGTTTGTGTGAGTGGTAAGTTTTGAAAGGGGCCCTTTGTTGAAGCATGGTCAAGTGATGATATCTTTGGATGAATATCATATGGAGCATTAGAATTCCTTTCCCAGCCACCATTGGAATTATGACTTGCATCATTTTGTGGTGGAGTGAAATATCCCATATGGTTTTCTTGCTCATCTTGTGTCTGTGAAGCAAATCTCCATGGACTGGAGTGCTTAGAATTTGTATTTTCTTGGTGATATTCCCAAACACCATTTGAGATCGGTGATGGTGGGTGATATCCCATAAAATTTTGTTTGACCATAAGATGAGTTGAACTCCATTTGTATTTTGTAAACATCAATGAAATTTGAAATTCATGTCACAGAGATAGAATTTCTTAGTGAGGCAATAACTCAAAAACCTTGCTATCAATTTAAAACAGAGAACAAAAACAAAAAAATGCTTGATCTAGACTTCTCGCCCACTTAATCATTGTTGATCTAATCAATCCCCGACAACGGCGCCAAAAACTTGATGGTGTTTTTGTGGAAAAACGATTTTCCAACACACAAATCCAACCGGCAAGTGTACCGGGTCACATCAAGTAGTAATAACTCACTTAGAGTGAGGTCGATCCCACAGGGATTGATGGATCAAGCAACTTTAGTGGGTGATTAGTTTAGTCAAGCTAACATTGGTGAGTGAGAATTGTTGCAGCAGAATGTAAATAGCAGTGAACTTAAATTGCAGAATGTAAATAGGCAGGAAGCTTAAAGAGCAAGCAATGTAAATTGCAGAAACTTAAATGACAAGAAATGTAAATTGCAGTAAATATAAAGGGGAATGGGAACAAGGAGAGTAAAGCAAGCAGCAAGCAGAACTTGGAACAATTGCATAAGAATTAAATTGCATGAAAAGTAAAAGGATTTGGGTGCTGGGAATTAAAATTCAACAAGAAAATGTAAAGAGCATTCAAGCAGAGAGCTAGAATATGAAATGGGATGCAGCAGATTTCAAACAGAAAAGTAAAAATCCTTGAAGAATTAAAAATAGAAAGCGATGCTTAATTTGCAGCAATTTAAATGAATGTTGAAGATCTCAGGAAATCAATGAGACTAGAGAACAAGTCTAGATCTCAAGCCCTTCCTTGATTCAACAGAAAACAAGTTTACAGAAGAAAGAAGAAATGAAGCAGCAAATGAAAACTCAAATTCAACTATCAATTCTCTGAAATTATGTAGAAGAACAACCAAGAGAGATCTTAGACCAAGAAGGAAACAGAATTCCTTCACTTCTCAATCCAAGATTCAGATTTAACAAGGAAAATTAAAAGAGAGAGAGCTATCTACTACTACTCCTTAATGGAGCCAGCCTCCCTGATTCAGCTCCTATTGATGCCTTTATATAGGCTTTACAAAATGAAAAATGAAAATGAAATTAAAACAAATTACAAAAATGAAAATCCTAATTTAATTGATCCATGTGCCTTTGAGTGATGATGTTGGCTTTGCTTGCTTTGGATTTGAGGAGAAATGGGTTTGGTTGGCCTTGATTCAATTTTGGAGAGGAATTGAATTTAAATGAAATTTTGGTTGAATTTTGGCCCATGTTGCTCCCAGGAGGCTGCCCTGCTCTTGTGGAGGGCAGAGCAGGGAAACTTTGTGTGGGTATCCAATTTGCGTGCCAAGGCTTGGAAGCATCAGGATGCTGCCCTGCCCTTGTGGAGGGCAGGGCAGAGTTGCCATGGTGCACGTTTGTTGCTGGCCGAAACTCCTTTGGTGCGCGACAATTGTGCAAGCTGGCCGTGCCAATTTTTTTGTGCCATGCACCAAGAATTGCTGCCCTGGCCTTGCGGAGGGCAGGGCAATGTTGCCAAAAGGTGAGGTTCCATGTTCGAAACTTGGTGGAGGCACACGCTGGTCCTTTTCCTTGGTTTCCTTGGCACCTAATTCACGCATAAGGCTTGGCTTCCTTGGAGGTATTGTGTTCCAACCTTGGTGAAAGCAATTGGGGGAGAAATTTTCCTTGATTTTTCAGGAAGAGCACGACATTGCCCTGCTCTCCAAGAGGGCAGAGCAGAAAAATGAGCGCTACTTTGCTTTGGGGTGAGGCTCCAGCTTCGAACCTTGGTGGAAGCACATTGGTTTATTTTCGCTTATTTTTTTGCCCTTAAAGATGCCTTTCATTCCTACCTCAATTGTATGCCAAATATGGATTGCTATATATCGTTGGAAAGCTCTGAATGTCAGCTTTTCAATGCAACTAAAAGCACATCAATTGGACGTCTGTAGCTCAAGTTATATCCCCTTTGAAGGAGGCATGGTCATGTTGTGAGCGCCCAGATTTTACCATAGCGAAAATTCTTGCTTCCAACCTCACTTTGCATCACGATACTACTCTGCCCTTGGCAAGAGCAGGGCAGTGTGTTCTGATTGCCTATTCTCCTTTAATTTGGTCATGGGCCACGCTTTTAAAAGCGTGGCCTAAGGCTCCAAAGTGTGCTCCAACTTCAAAGTGTGTCCCAAAGCTCTTTTTTTCTCCTTTTTTTTTGCTTCTTTGCTTCTTTTTCTTCTTATTTCCTAAAAGATTTATAAAATTAAAAGATCAAGGAAATATACCAATTAAGTATAAAAGCATTCAATATTTAAGCACAAATCATCAATTTCTTGTATGAAAAAGCATAGAAAAATAGGTATATGATGACATGTCACCAGTTAACACTGACCAGTACAGAAGATCTCGTCCGAGATCGACCTCCAATTTCAGGTAACCCTCGGAACATTGGCACCGTTGCCGAGGAACCTTGAAGTCATCCCATCACCATGGCGGATGACCATGACACCGACCACGATTCAGATTTGGAAGATAGAACGCCGCACAAGAACACAGATGTTACACTCAAAGATACTCCGGAGCTCAACGGGGACAAAAATTCATCAAATCCAGGAGTGATAGAGGCACTTCAAGATCGATTAAAGCAACTTGAGAAAGAAGCCCAACATCAACGTGAATAAGAAGAGGATCTGCATCGGGAGATAAGGCGACGCCGAGAATTAGAAGTTAAACTTCTAAAACTCGAAGCTGATCTCAAAACTAAAGCTACTAAATCCACTCCAGAGGATAGCTCTTGCAAGGATCAAGATCCTTTCACCAGGGAAATTATGAAATCCAAAATCCCAAAAGATTTCAAACTTCTGGATATGACTCTGTATGACGGCACTTCAGACCCCAACCATCATCTCAGCAATTTCAAAAGCAAAATGTACTTCACTGACGCCTCGGATGCAGTTCGCTGCAAGGCCTTTCCAACAACTCTTACCAAGACAGCCATTAGATGGTTCGACAGCCTACCTCCAATATCCATCTCGAGTTTCGACGACCTGGCCAAAAAGTTCCTGGCCAGATTTTCCATACAAAAGGACAAAGCCAAACATGCACCCAGCCTACTAGGAATCAAGCAAGGAGATCGGGAGAGTCTTTGTAACTACATGGAAAGATTCAACAAAACATGCATGGACATACAAAGTCTACCAACAGAAGCTACCATCATGGGCCTCATAAATGGTCTACGAGAAGGACCATTTAGCCAATTTATATCAAAGAAGTACCCAGCATCCCTAGACGAAGTACAAGAACGGGCGCAAAAGCCTCGAGGTTCGGTTCTGCCTACCAAGATAAAAAATCCAAGAAAAAGGAAGATCGCTTCAGGGAGAAAATCAAAAATATCATAACTACACCCCTCTTAGGGTATCCTTGGTTGATGTTTACAAAGAAGTCTGCCATACGGAAAAAATACCCCCAGCTCGGCCACTCAAAGGCAAAAGGGGAGGAGGAAATCAGAACGAATACTGTGAGTATCATCGAGTCCGAGGACACTCCACCAATGAATGCTTTGACTTGAAAAATATCATAGAGAAATTAGTAAGGGAAGGAAAATTAGATCGGTTCTTGGCCAATCGGGACGAAGAACCAAGAAAAAGAAGAAGGGATGAAGATGTCGGATGGTCTGAACGATTGGTGCGCGAAATTGTGAACAATACTTTTCACAACTCTCATAATCCCCGGTCATGAACCCCAAAAACTTGGTGTTCAATACCATGGCATTACACAACTTCGCACAACTAACCAGCAAGTGCACTGGGTCGTCCAAGTAATAAACCTTACGCGAGTAAGGGTCGATCCCACGGAGATTGTTAGTATGAAGCAAGCTATGGTCATCTTGTAAATCTTAGTCAGGCAAACTCAAATGGATATGGTGATGAACGAAATAAACATAAAGATAGAGATAGAGGTACTTATGGAATGCCGCCATCAGTTCTAGCCTATACCACGAAGACTCTGATCTCACGGAATGGTTGGCTCGGTTGTCAGGCGAGCACTCGGTTGTGAGGCGATCAACCATGCATCGTGCAATCAGGAATCCAAGAGATATTCACCCAATCAAAGGTAGAACGGAGGTGGTTGTCAGTCACACGTTCATAGGTGAGAATGATGATGAGTGTCACGGATCATCACATTGATCAAGTTGAAGAACAAGTGATATCTTAGAACAAGAACAAGCGGAATTGAATGGAAGAACAATAGTAATTGCATTAATACTCGAGGTACAGCAGAGCTCCACACCTTAATCTATGGTGTGTAGAAACTCCACCGTTGAAAATACATAAGAACAAGGTCTAGGCATGGCCGAATGGCCAGCCTCCCAATGATCTAAGATAGCATCAAAGCAAGGATAACTACTCCGATATCTCAATACAATAGTAAAAGGTCCTACTTGCCAACGCCGTTGAGAGCGCGCCAATTGGGCTTCTGTAGCTCCAGAAAATCCACTTCGAGTGCAGGGAGGTCAGAATCCAACAGCATCTGCAGTCCTTTTCAGTCTCTGAATCAGATTTCTGCTCAGGTCCCTCAATTTCACCCAGAAAATACCTGAAATCACAGAAAAACACACAAACTCATAGTAAAGTCCAGAAAAGTGAATTTTAACTAAAAAACTAATAAAAATATACTAAAAACTAACTAGATCATACTAAAAACATACTAAAAACAATGCCAAAAAGCGTACAAATTATCCGCTCATCAACGATCACCCAGCACACCAGAGAGACACGTCCACGTGATACACGGCAGATTTGCTGGAGGAGGAATCTCCAAACCATCCCGCAAGTGACACCTCAAATAAGTATACCATGTCGAAGGAAAGAATGAGGTGCCAGACATCCCAGCAATCACGTTTACCAAAGAAGATGCATCCAAAATCATCTCAGGACACGATGACCCCATGGTCATCATAATCATATTGGCAAATGCCAACCTCCACCTTACATTAATTGACCAAGGAAGCTCTGCCGACATCTTATTCAAAACTGCCTTCGACAAGCTCGGCTTAGAAGAAAAAGAGCTAAGAGCATACTCGAACAGTCTGTTCGGACTTGGGGATACCCCAATACAGCCACTGGGATACGTATCATTACATACAACCTTCGAAAAGGGGAACCAATCCAGAACAGTCAAGATAGACTATATCGTGGTCGACGTAAGCTCAGCCTACAATGCCTTAATAGGTCGGACAACGTTAAATCAACTCGGCGCAATAGTTTCAACTCCACATCTATGTATGAAATTCCCAACTGCAGAAGGGATAGCTACAATAAAAGCAGATCAAAAGATGGCGCGTCACTGTTATAACGTAAGTCTAAACCTCCGAGGCGAAGGAGGAAAATTCCACACAATCGAACTCGGCGGAGTTCAGAGACGAGAAGAACTCCGCCCGGGACCCGAAGGAGAAATAGAAAGAGTCCAGATCGGAGATACCTCGGATAAAACAATTAATATTGGCACGATCCTGAAAGGAGATGCAAAGGAATCACTAATACGGTTCCTACAAGATAATGTTGATCTCTTTGCATGAAAAGCTGCCGACATGCCAAGCATAGACCTCGAACTAATGAGCCACAAGTTGGCAGTCTACCCGAGATCCCGGCCGGTACAACAAAGACGAAGAAAACTCGGGCCAGAACGGTCTCAGGCTGTAGAAGAACAAGTACAAGCACTACTAGAGGCAGGGTTCATAAGAGAAGTTAAATACCCACTATGGCTAGCAAACATCGTCTTGGTGAGAAAGTCAAATGGGAAGTGGCGATTGTGCACCGACTACACCGACCTCAACAAAGCCTGCCCAAAAGACCCTTATCCACTCCCAAGCATCGACGCTCTAGTAGATGCCTCATCGGGATATAAGTATCTCTCGTTCATGGACGCATACTCAGGGTACAACCAGATCCCAATGTATCCACCGGATCAAGAAAAAACCTCGTTTCTCACACCGAAAGCAAATTATTGCTACATTGTAATGCCTTTTGGCCTTAAGAACGCGGGAGCCACTTATCAAAGGCTAATGAATAAAGTCTTCTCAGACCACATCGGAAAAATCATGGAGATCTATGTGGATGACATGTTGATAAAAACACAAAGTGAAGAGACATTACTAACTGACTTGGTTCAAGTGTTCGACACCATACGAAAGCACGGCATGCGACTCAACCCGGCTAAATGCACCTTCGCAGTGGAAGCAGGTAAACTCAACTCGACCTAACGAAGTCGGTCTCCTACAAGACAAGTTGTAAAAGTAATCCCTGAAAGAGACCTAACAAAGGTCCAAGAAAGAGGATTACAAAAGCAACTTAGAAGAGAACGACCTAACGAAGTCGACCTCCTAGAAAACAAGTTGGAAAAGTAATCCCTGAAAGAGACCTAACAAAAGGTCCAAGAAAGAGGATTACAATAACAACTTAGAAGGGGACCAATATGAAGAAATCAGTTATAAGGCACTAAGAATACAAGCCAGAGCAAGAAAAACCGAGAAACAAATCGGACCCACACAGTCACGGCCTCAAAGGAATCCAAGCTACGAACAACAAGTAAGAAAGCAACCCAAAGAAGTCAAGCAGCAAGATTCCAAAACCAGAAGAGATACCATGCTAAAAGCACAATAAAAGCATAGTATGATAAAGCTTCAAAAGGCCACCGAAATCTACCTCGAAGCGCTACTTTTGTTTTTCAAAGTAAAAAGTTGCCAGGCAGACAACTAAAAAAGTATCAGCAGTTAAACAAAACAATAAACAGTTCAAAAGCCCACAAACTGGGCTATTTACACAAAATACTCAAATAAAAGGAGGTCAACCAAGATCTGGAGCCTTCCCGGCAGCATCAGTACGGGGAGAAGAAGGGCAAGTTTGAATAGACACAGCATCTACAGTTCCATTATCCCGGTTCAAAATCTGGCAATCCGGGTCAGACATAACGGGAGGAACCGAGGAGGTCGACACTTTGACAGAAGGCACTAGGGGAGGGTCAGCATCATCATCGTCCTGGTCATCAGGGACAATCTTACCATCCCTCACAACATTGTCAAGACTAATGAGAGTCAAGTCGGCATCAGGAGCAACAATCCGGAACTGCTCCATCAGGTTCTCAGAGGCGGCAGTTATGCTACCCACAAGGTGACCCTGAAGCTTGGCATAATTAATCCGAGCAGTTTCCAAATCATCCCGGAGATGCATTAACTCCCTATAAGCTGCAACATAGCTATCCTTGTGCTTCAGTGCCATGTCCTCAGCCAACTTCAAAGAAGCAGCCAGAGCAATAGAGCTGGCCTTCTCACCCTCCAGTTCCTTCTCTACCTTCGCCAACTTCACCTCCAACTCATCCTTCAGACCATTGATCCGATCAAATTTTGATTTGGCTCCTCCATGAAAGATTTTGTGGCATGAAACGGGATCCCTTGAACAGTTCGGAAAATAGCCGCACCCATATGTGCCATCTTCACAGTACTTTTGGTAAAAAAATCCAAATGTTGCAAAAGAGACACATCGTCCATGGAGAGCCCACCGTAGGGGGCAATTTGTTGGTCAACAAACTCGATAGCATCAAAATTCGGGGCATCCAGGTTAAAAGGCTCGGATGTTTTTTGCTTTTTTAAGGGAGGAGCACCAGAAGCAGTGGCAAAAGTCTGTGGAGGATCGACCTGATGAAACCGAGGAGTAAGAATTGCTTTCCTCGGCCCGGGAGAACTCGGCACAGGAGGCTTCACCGGGACCTGAGAAGACCCCTCTCCAGCCACCTTGGCCGAGATGTTCAGAGCAGCAGTTTCCTTCTTTGCCTTTTTAAAGGCCCTCATGGAGTCGTTGTTCTTTGACATCTCTGCAAATGCAGAATCAGCCACAGCAAAGAGTTACAATCACAATAAGAGGAAGAAAAAATTAAGAAACAAGTGTAGAAACAAGTCAGACAAGTACCTAAAATAGTCTGAACTAAGGACGGGTCATTCAAAAACCTTTTTGTATCAAGATGGGGCGGTGCCCCCCATAGATCCTCAAGAACAACAACAAAAGCACGCTCAACATCATCAAGCATCTCCCCAGGTATAGCGGGACACTCTCACATCCCTCTGCCACTCTAGAGGGAAAGAAGGCTCATCATTTTCATCAAGAAAAAAGGGGCGGGCCCCCTCGACAGCACGAACCCTAAGGAAGTAATTCTTGAAGTCCTTAAAGGACTCATCATACATGGCAAAAACTTTATGGCCCTAGGCGGACCTGAAAAAAACCCAGGAAGCTTTCTTTTTTGAAGAACCGCCAGGCTTGGCAGAAACAAACAAATAAAGAAAAAGAGTCTGAGAGGGTGTTACATTTAATTATCGGCAGAGAAGCTGAAAAATTTTAATAAAACCCCAGGAATTTGGGTGAAGCTGGGATGGGGCAATATTACACGACCACAACAGGTCGGTCTCGAAAGCAATGAAAGGAAAAGTAACGTTCAACTGGATGAAGAAGTATTCATAGGCATAGAAGAAGGGACGCTCCCTCTCAATGGAAGTCGGAAAACAAACTCTGTCATCGGAGTCAGAAGCAACAAGCTCGTAATCCTCCTCACGGGCATTGTCACCACAAATCCTATGGCGCTTCCTCAGCTCCGTGCAAAATTCAGCATCCACAACGGAAACACACAACAAAACAAGGGAGTCCAGCCAATCAGACATCCCCTCGGGAACTCTGGAAGACATCTCTACAATGTTATTGCGAGAAGACATGAGGCCAACTAATCCTACAAGTAAAAAAGTAGATGGGGTTACTAAAAACATCCCAGACAAAGGGAGAAAACAACTCGGTCAATACGATACAGGCAAAGAAACAAGAAAAGGAAAACCCCAAGACTCAAACCAAAAGTCCTGGGGCATCCCTTGGAGGCAGTAACAAAGCAAGGTTTCCAGGCAAGATCTACAGCTCACACCCCAGCATTTCTCAAAAAGAATTTAAAACAGCAAACCAAGCATCATTACAGTCTACCAAGTAAAAAGCATTCCCAAAAATCAAAGCACGCCAAGTAGAAATCATCAAAGGTGCAAAGTTTTTTCAGAATCAGACAAAAAACAATCAAAGCGAAGAACATATGCAGATTTTCTATCGGTATCAGAAGGGAAACAACCAGAAGCAACAATAAAATCCTAGAAAGCCTCGACAGAAATGCAAAGAGAATACAGGAAAAACATGTTACAGTAACAAGCAAATACAAGACCACGAAAAGATTCAAACTTTCAAACATGCAAAATCAAAGCTTCACCTAAAAACTGAAGACGAAGCTACGAAAGAAGCAGGAAAGCTAATACCAACCTGAAAGAGCGGCAAGCTTCAAAGAAATTGAAGATGGAAGACGAAATCTGGAAACACCCTCTCACAAGCAAAAGAAAGAACTCGAACAAGAGCAATGTCGCAGGGAGAAACGCGAAACTGCAAAACTCCAGGCGAAAACAGAAGCTCCAGAAAAAATGCCAAACGATGCCACAACACGAGAAAGTAAAAATGCAAAAACAAAAAACAGGGAGCAAAGGGAGCGGAGAAAAGAAGTTACGAAAAGGGGAAAGGAGAGAAACCATTTCTGGGTTTTCAAAATCAAAAGTAAAAAGCCAAAGGGAAATGGGGCAATTAATGCCAAAATTAATTAAAGCATTAAACCCTCGCACGTTCCCAAAAAGCGCCGATATAAAAGCGCGCGCTTTTAGAGGAAAGGTTCTACATTCAAAAACTACTACAAAGGAATTGACAGGATGCTTAAGTTCGACTTCAAAATAGAAGACCGAGCTCAAGCAGGGGCACTGTTCATACCCTGGGTCGAGCTGTCCGACCCGGGATGTTCGACAGACAAAGCGACCGACCTCTTCAGGACGGGACAACCCGACCTCTTTCCAAAGAGCTCGGCCAACTCACCAGAAAAGCCCAAAGAAGGGCCCAAATAGAGGAACACACCCCAAATCCTAAGGCAGCCCAAGCCTACAGAGAGAAGGGCGGTTCCCATGAAAGATAAGCTGACCTCGTCTAGAAGATAAGATAAGATAAGATAACTAACTTATCTTATCTAAAAAGGTCACTCTACACCATTATAAATACACTGGAGCACCCAGGTATAACTCATACTCTGATTCTACTCAATACCTGTTTAATACCCTTGCTAACTTAAGCATCGGAGTCCCTTGCAGGTACCCCCACCCTTCGGTGACAAGGGATCAACAGTGCAGTCAGTCTAACAATTCGGACACGACAGCTCCGATCGTCTTCCACCAGCTAGACACGTTAACACCGACCAGTACAGAAGATCTCGTCCGAGATCAACCTCCAGTTTCAGGTAACCCTCGGAACAGTAAGCTCAGCCTACAATGCCTTAATAGGTCGGACAACGTTAAACCCACTCGGCGCAATAGTTTCAACTCCACATCTATGTATGAAATTCCCAACTGCAGAAGGGATAGCTACAATAAAAGCAGATCAAAGGATGGCGCGTCGTTGTTATAACGAAAGTCTAAACCTCAGAGGCAAAGGAGAAGAGTTCCATACAATCGAACTTGGTGGAGTTCAAAGGCGAGAAGAACTCCGTCCACAGCCCGAAGGTGAAGTAGAGAAAGTTCAGATCGGAGACACCTCGGATAAGACAACTAATATTGGCACAATCCTGAAAGGAGACGCAAAGGAATCACTCATACAGTTCCTACGAGATAATGTTGATCTCTTCGCATGGAAAGCCGCCGACATGCCAGGCATAGATCCCGAACTGATGAACCACAAGTTGGCAGTCTATCCGGGATCCCGGCCGGTACAACAAAGACGAAGAAAACTCGGACCAGAACGGTCTCAGGCTATGGTAGAACAGGTGCAAGCACTGCTAGAGGCAGGATTCATAAGAGAAGTTAAGTACCCACTATGGCTAGCAAACGTCATCTTGATGAAAAAGTCAAATGGGAAGTGGCGAATGTGCACCGACTACACCGACCTCAACAAAGCCTGCCCAAAAGATCCTTATCCACTCCCAAGCATCGACGCTCTAGTAGACGCCTCATCGGGATATAAGTATCTCTCGTTTATGGATGCATACTCAGGGTACAACCAGATCCCAATGTATCCACTGGATCAAGAAAAAACCTCGGTTCTAACACCCAAAGCAAACTATTGCTACATCGTAATGCCTTTCAGCCTTAAGAACGCGGGAGCTACTTATCAAAGGCTAATGAATAAGGTCTTCTCAGACCACATCGGAAAAATCATAGAGGTCTACGTGGATGCCATGTTGATAAAGACACAATGTAAAGAGACATTACTGACCAACTTGGTTCAAGTGTTCGACACCATACAGAAGCATGGCATGCGACTTAACCCAGCTAAATGCACCTTCGCAGTGGAAGCATGTAAGTTCTTGGGCTTTATGCTCACACAAAGAGGAATCGAGGTAAATCCAGATAAATGCCAGGCCATACTCAACAAGAAGAGCCCAACCTGCATCAAAGAGGTACAACAACTCAATGAGAGATTGGCGGCCTTGTCCAGATTCCTAGCAGGGTCTGCGATAAGATCCCTCCCTTTTTACGCTACTTTAAGGAAGGGAAAAAACTTCGAGTGGACAACGGAATGCGAGCAAGCCTTCCGAGACTTCAAAGAATTCTTGGGACGGACACCTATCCTATCTCGACCATGAAAAGAAGAACCACTCATATTATACCTCGCAGTAGGAAGTTGGGCAATAGCCTCAGCACTAATTAAAGAAGACGAGGGTGGGCAACAACCCGTCCACTTCATTAGTAAAGCACTGCAGGGGTCAGAGATAACCTACCAGAAAATAGAGAAGTTTGCCTACGCTCTCATACTAACATCCCAATGACTTCGCCCGTACTTCCAAGCTCATACCATTAAGGTTCAGACCAACTAGCCCATAAGGGGAATATTGCTGAAAACAGATCTAGCAGGAAGAATCCTACAATGGGCAATCGAATTGTCCGAGTTCGACCTCCAATACGAGGCATGGACAGCCATTAAGTCACAATACCTAGCCGACTTCATTGCAGAATTCACAGACACCCCGGAGATCCCCATAGAATGGAATATATACATGGACGGTTCCTCGAATAAAACCGGAAGCGGTGCAGGTGTGATAATCGAAAGCAACCAAGGAACCCAACTTGAGCTTTCTCTCAAATTCGGATTCCTGGCCTCAAATAACCAGGCAGAATACGAAGCGTTACTAGCTGGTTTGAAGTTGGCTAGGGAGGTTGGAGCTCAGAAACTCAATATCTATAGTGATTCACAAGTCGTTACCTCACAAATAACAGGAAGCTATCAAGCCAAAGACCCTACCATGAAAAAATATTTGGATAAAACCAAGGAATAGCTCAGACAACTCGGGGAATATAGGATCGACCACATACCCCGCGAGTAAAACGCCCGAGCTGACGCACTCTCAAAACTGGCCAGCACCAAACCAGGGGGCAACAATAGAAGCCTCATCCAGGAAATACTGCAGAACCCATTGTTCCGAGGGTTACCTAAAACTGTAGGTCGATCTCCGTCGAGATCTTCTGTGTTGGTCCGAGCCGACGTGTCCGGCGGGTGTACAGCGGCCGGAGCTGGTGTGTCCAACTTGTGGGACTGAAAGTGCTGTTGATCCTTCGTCCCTGGAGGGTGGGGCGTACCTGCAAGGGACTTTGATGCTTAAGTTAGCAAGGGTATTAATCAGGTATTGAGTAGAATCAGAGTATGAGTTATACCTGGGTGCTCCAGTGTATTTATAATGGTGAAGAGTGACCTATCTGGAGATAAGATAGTTATCTTATCTTATCTTATCTTATCTTTGAGTGAAGTCATCTTATCTTTAGGGGAACCACCTTTATCTTTCTGGGCTTTGGCTGCCTTTAGATTGGGCTGTGTTCTTTCATTTTGGGCCTGCTTTGGGCTCCTTTGGTGATTTGGCCGAGCTCTTTGAGAAGAGGTCGGGCATTGGCCGAGCTCTTTGAGAAAAGGTCGGATATTCTGACCTGAAGAGGTCGATCGGCTTGTCGCTAAACATCCCGGGTCGGACAGCTTGACCCAGGGTATGAACAGTGCCCCTGCTTGAGTTAGATCTTTCCATGAGATCGTGCTTTTCAGAGCTTCGATCTCTTTGGAAGTAGTGGTCAAGCATCTGTCTTGCTTGTTTCTTCATTGCTTTGCAATCTTTGCAGATTTTCTAGAGGTTTGGTACTTCACAGTCCAACCTCTTTTGAGCGGTAGTGTGGGTTTTCTACCCTTGCCTTTTAGATCACGCCTTGCTTTAAGTTTGTGTTGACAACCCTCTGCTTTGGCGAAGTTATCCTTGCGGCTTGATATCCGGGCTTTTAGTGACTTGTCCAATGACTTTTTAGTGTTCTTTATATAGAACCTTTTTTTAGTCTTGGATGATGTTCGTAGTCCTGTTTGAGATTGTGCCTTCTTTGAGTGGAGTTGTATCCTTTTTGGCTAAGCGCATTTGAGCCTTAAGTTGTTTCCCAACCTTTCGGCTTGTTCTTTTTTGAAGTCGTACTTGCGCCTCTTCTTTAGCTGACGTTGACCTGTATGACTTTGCCCCTGCTTAAGTTCGGACTTTTCCGTGAAACCGTGCTTTCAGAGTTTCGATCTCTTCGGGGAAGTCGTGCTCAAGCATCCTGACTTTGGTCGATCTTTGAGTAGTTTCTCCTTGTGCGAGTCTGATATTGCCCCTTTTACTTTGTTGAGGGGACTTTTCAGCCTTCTTCCGACTTGTTTGTCTTCACTGTTCGGGCTTTTTAGTCATAATCCAACAACTTTTTAGGTAGTGTTCCGATGGGGAACCTTTTTATAGTTTGTTTGGATGACTTTTTAGCTCTGTCTTTGAGGTTGTGCTTTTCGCTTTTTAAGTAGTATCTTTTTTCAAGACTTCGTACGTTTTAGCAAAACATTCCTGGCCTTCCTCTGGCCGTTTGCGAGATGTCTTTATCCATTTTTGTGGATCTTTGTAGAGTTTCGGTACTTTATTGTCCGACCTCTTTTGATCACTTCTGATTTTGTCCACTTTCTGCTTGGTCGAGGTGGTCCTTGGGGCTAATTTGTCCGACGACCTTTTAGTGTTTTCATAGAACATTTTTTAGTCATTTTGAACAATTTTGATAGCCTTGTCGTGGAGCCGTGGCTTTTTGGGCGGAGCTATGTCCGTTTTAGCGCACATTTTTTGTTGTTCCGACTTCTTCTTGTCGGTCCAAGCTGTAGCTTTCGTTGGTCCGACTTCTTCTTGTCGGTCCAAGCTGTAGCTTTCGTTGGTCCGACTTTTTCTTATCGGTCCAAGCTGTAGCTTTCGTTGGTTCGACTTTTTCTTGTCGGTCCAAGCTGTTGCTTTCGTTGGTCCGATTTCTTCTTGTCGGTCCAGCTGTAGCTTTCGTTTGGTCTGACGTCTTCTCGTCGGTCTCTTCTGAGTTATGTCTGTAATCATCTTTCTTGGACCCTGTTCAAGTCTCTTTCAGGGGTTACTTTTATAACTTTTGTCGCTTGGGCCGACTTTGTCATGTCGGGTCCTCCTAAGTTATTTCTGTAATCCTCTTTCTTGGACCTTGTTCAAGTCTCTTTCAGGGATTACTTTTATAACTTTTGTCGTTTGGGCCGACTTTGTCATGTCGGGCTCTTCTAAGTTATATCTGGAATCCTCTTTCGTGGACCTTGTTCAGGTCTCTTTCAGGGATTACTTTTATAACTTTTGTCGTTTGGGCCGACTTTGTCATGTCGGGCTCTTCTAAGTCATATCTGTAATCCTATTTCTTGGACCTTGTTCAGGTCTCTTTCAGGGATTACTTTTATAACTTGTTTTGTAGGAGACCGACTTCGTTAGGTCGATCTCTTCTAAGTTATTTTTGTAATCCTCTTTCTTTGACCTTTGTTAGGTCTCTTTCAGGGATTACTTTTATAACTTGTCTTGTAGGAGACCGACTTCGTTAGGTCGATCTCTTCTAAGTTATAGCAATTCCTCTTTAATAGGGTTGGCCAGACCTCTTTCCAAGGATTTGCTGATAACTTAGGTTTACTTGGTCCGACTTTTTAGTGTCGGCCAGTCTTTTTAAGTTATTATATAGCAATCCATAAGACCTCGTCAGGTTCTGTGTTGGTCAGAGCCGACGTGTCCGGCAAGTGTACGGCGGCCGGAGCTAGTGTGTCCGACTTGTTGGACTTGGTGGTGGTGCTGATCCTTCGTCCCCGGAGGGTGGGGGGTACCTGCAAGGGACTCCGATGCTATCTTATCTTTATCTTATCTTTAAGTGAGGTCATCTTTAAGGGAACCGCCTTTATCTCTATGGGCTTGGGCTGCCCTTGGATTTGGGACGTGTTCCTCTGTTTAGGCCCTTTGTTTGGGTTTTCTTGTGTCTTGGCCGAGCTCTTTGAGAAGAGGTCGGGTTATCCTGACCTGAAGAGGTCGGTCGCTTTGTCTGTAGAACATCCCGGGTCGGAAAACTCGACCCAGGGTATGAACAGTGCCCCTGCTTGAGCTCGGTCTTCTTTTTTTTGAGGCCGAGTCTTTTACTTCGGTTCTTCTTTGGTGAAGCCGAACTCAAGCATTTTGTCGACTCCTTTGTATCTGCTTTTGAATGTAGAACGTTTACTCTAAAAGACGCGCGCTTTTATACCGGCGCTTTTTTGGGAACGTTCGAGGTTTTAATGCTTTTAATTTTGAGCATTAATTGCCCTGTTTCCCTTAGGCTCTTTTACTATGGATTTTGAAAACCTGAAAACGGTTTCTCTTCTTTTGCTCTTTCGTAACTTCTTTTCTCAGTTCTCTCCACTCTCTGCTTTTGTACTTTCTGTTTTTATTTCGTTACGGCGTCATTTGGTGTTCTCTGGCGCTTGGGATTTTGCATTGGTTCCTACGACATTTACTTTTGTTCGCATTCTTTGTGAGAAGGTATTTCCAGATTTCGTCTTCCCTCTTTGAAGCTTGCTGCTCTTTTCCAGGTTGGTACTAGCTTTTCTTGCTTTTTCCGTAGCTTCGTTTTTAACTTTGGTGAGTGTTCTGGTTTTGCATGTTTGAAAGTTTGGATCTTTTTTTTGCGATCTTTTATTTGTTTCTTGTGATGTGCTTCCTTCTTGTGGTTTTTTCTTGGAATTTCTATTGAGGCTTTCTGGGATTTTACTGTTGCTTTCTGGTTGATTTTGGTACTGGTAGAAGATCCGTATCTGTTTCTTACTTTTGGAGATTGCTTCCTGTCCGATCTTTTTCAAAAAGGTTGCATCTTTTAATGGTCCCATGCTTTGTTGCTTTGGGAATGTTTTTGTTTGGTAGGCTTTGTAATCATTTGCCGTGTTTTTCTTTGATGAAAAAGCGCTTTGTTGTTTTGAATCCTTTTTGAGAAATGCTGGGATGCGATCTGTAGGGTATTTCTGGAAACCTTGCTTTGTTGTTGCCTCCAAAGGATGCCCCAGGGCTTTGGTTTGAGTCCTGGGGTTTTCCTTTTTTTGCTTTTCATTGCCTCAGAAGTATTGACCGAGTTGTTTTCCCCTTTGTCCGAGATGTTTGTAGTAACCTCATTTTCTTTTCTTAATTGTAGGATTAGTTGGCCTCATGTCTTCTCACAATAACATTGTAGATATGTCTTCTAGAATTCCCGAGGGGATGTCCGATTGGCTGGACTCCCTTGTTTTGTTGTGTGTTTCTGTTGTGGATGCTGAATTTTGCACAGAGCTGAGGAAGCGTCATAGGATTTGTGGTAACAACGCTTGCGAGTGGGATTACGAGCTTGTTGCTCCTGATTCTGATGAGAGGGTTTGCTTTCCGACTTCCATCGAGGGGGAGCGTCCTTTCTTTTATGCCTATGAATACTTTTTCAGCCAATTGAATGTTACTTTTCCTTTTACTGCTTTTGAAACCGACCTGTTGTGGTCGTGTAATATTGCTCCATCCCAACTTCACCCAAATTCTTGGGGTTTTATTAAAATTTTCCAACTTCTCTGTTGTGAACTAGATGTAACACCTTCTCAGACTCTTTTTCTTTACTTGTTTGTTTCTGCCAAGCCTGGCGGTTCTTCAAAAAAGAAAGCTTCTTGGGTATCTTTCCGGTCCGCCCAGGGCCATAAAGTGTTTGCGATGTATGACGAGTCCTTTAAGGACTTCAAGAACTACTTCTTTAAAGTTCGAGCAGTCGAGGGGGCCCGCCCCTTTTTTCTTGATGAAAATGACGAGCCTGCTTTTCCTCTAGAGTGGCAAAAGAATGTAAGAGTGCCACGTTACACATGGGAAATGCTTAGTGAGGTTGAGCGGGCCTTTGTAGTTGTTCTTGAAGATTTATGGGAGAAGCCTCCCCATCTGAATACGAAGAGATTTTTGAGTGATCCATCTTTGGTTCGGACTGTTTTGGGTATTTTCTTGTCTATTTGTCTGACTTGTTTCTATACTTATTTCCTTTTTCTTCCTCTTTTGTAACTCTTTGTCGTGGCTATTTTTGTGTTTTGTAGAGATGTCAAAGAATAATGACTCTATGAAGGCCTTCAAAAGGGCGAAGAAGGCAACTGCTGCTCTGAACATCTCGGCCAAGGTTGCCGGCGAGGGATCTTCACAGGTCCCCCTGAAGCCTCTTGTGTCGAGTTCCCTTGGGCCGAGGAAAGTAATTCCTACTCCCCAGTTTCATTAGGTCGATCCTCCTCAAACTTCTGCTATTGCTTCTGGTGCCCCACCTTTGAAAAAGCAAAAAACATCCGAGCCTTTTAACTTGGATTCCCCAGACTTTGATGCCATTGAGTTTGTTGACCAGCAAATTGCCCCCTACGATGGGCTTTCCATGGACGACGTGTCTCTTCTTCGGCATTTGGATTTTATTACTAAAAATAGTGTGAAGATGGCTCATATGGGTGCCGTTATATTCCGAATAATTCAGGGGATTCCGATTCATGCCACAAAATCCTTTATGGAAGAGGCCAAGTCGGAATTTGATCGAATCAAGGGTTTGAAGGAGGAGTTGGAGGTGAAGTTAGCGAAGGTGGAGAGGGAGTTGGAGAGTGAGAAGGCTAGCTCTATTGCCCTTGCTGCTTCTTTGAAGCTGGCCGAAGACATAGCGTTGAAACATAAGGACAACTATGTCTCGGCTTATAGGAAATTGATGCATCTTCGGGAGGATTTGGAAACAACCCGGGTTAATTATGGTAAGCTTCAAGGTCATCTTGTGGGTAGCGTAACTGCTGCCTTCGAGAACCTAATGGAACAATTCCGGGTTGTTGCTCCTGATGCCGACTTGACTCTCATTAGCCTGGACAATGTCGTGAGGGATGGTAAGATTGTCCCTGATGACCAGGATGATGATGAGGCTGATCCCCCCCCAGTGCCTTCTTTTAAAGTGTCGACCTCCTCTATTCCTCCCATTGCATCTGATCCGGATTGCCAGATTCTAAACCGGGATGATGGAACCGTAGATGCCGTGCCTCTTCAAACTCGTCCTCCTTCTCCTCATACTGATGCTGCCGGGAAAGCTCCCGATCTTTAGCTGATCTTTTTTCTGGATATTTCGTGTATATAGCCCGGTTTGTGGGTGGTGCACGAAATTGCAATCACACTTTTGCAACCCCGCACAACTAACCAGCAAGTGCACTGGGTCGTCCAAGTAATACCTTAGTCAGGATATCAGAAATTATCAGGATTGATTGTGAAAAGTAAAAGAACATGAAATAAGTACTTGTTTTGCAGTGATAGAGAACAGGTTGAGGTTTTGGAGATGCTCCATCTTCTGAATCTCTGCTTTCCTACTGTCTTCTTCTTCAAGCACGCAAGGCTCCTTCCATGGCAAGCTGTATGCAAGGGTTTCACCGTTGTCAGTGGCTACCTCCTATCCTCTCAGTGGAAATGTTCAACGCACCCTGTCACGGCACGGCTATCCATCTGTCGGTTCTC
>NC_029777.3:62711377-62712483 GCF_000817695.3 Arachis duranensis
GCTAGTGTATGAGTCTTGGCTGTGGCCCAAAGCACTCTGTCTTCCAGTATTACCACCGGATACATACATGCCACAGACACATAATTGGGTGAACCTTTTCAGATTGTGACCCAGCTTTGCTAGAGTCCCCAATTAGAGGTGTACAGGGTTCTTAAGCACACTATTTTTGCCTTGGATCACAACTTTATTTCTTTCTTTTTCTTTCTCTTTCTTTCTTTTCTCTTTTTTTTTTGTTGTATCCACTGCTTTTTCTTGCTTCAAGAATCAATTAGATGATTTTTTAGATCCTCAATAACCGTTCTCTTTTTCCTTATTCTTTCAAGAGCCAACAATTTTTAACATTCTCAAACAACAAATTCAAGAGACATATGCACTGTTCAAGCATTCATTCAGAAAACAAAAAGTATTGTCACCACATCAAACTAATTCAACTAGTTTCAATGATAAATTTTGAAATCCTGTAATTCTTGTTCTTTTGTGATTAAAGCATTTTTCATTTAAGAGAGGTGATGGATTCATAGGACATTCATAGCTTTAGGACATGAATTTTAAATTTTATTAATTATGAATTAAGAACAAGACGCAAAAATAGATATAAGATTAGACTAGAAAATAAAAATAGAAAACAAAAATTTTTAAATAGGCTCCTAATGATAGAGGTTTTCACAGAGTTAGGACTCAACAACCTTAATTTTGAGAAGTGGATGCTCCCTCAACTTGAGATGAGAGCTTTTGGCATTTCAACTCTTGGAGTTCACGCCCCTGCTTCTCTTGTTCCTTCAGCAATTTGCAGAGCATGCAGTTCTGATTCTGCTGTTCTTCCTTCAGTTGCTCCATAGTCTCTTGTAACTTGATGATAGATGCTTCTAGGCTGGTCCAGCAGTCAATTTTAGGAAATTCAGGGGGGAACTCCTGCGCCCTCCTTTTGATAGAGTTGTCTTGCATTTGTCCTTCCATTGACTTCTTGGTGATTGGATGTTCAATGGGTATGAATTCATCTACTCCCATCTTTACCCCAGCCTCTTTACAGAGCAAGGAGATCAAGCTTGGGTAAGCCAATTTGGCTTCAGTGGAATTTTTATTTGCAATTGTGTAGATCTCACAAG
>NC_029777.3:62712670-62713729 GCF_000817695.3 Arachis duranensis
CTTCCAACCTTTATTTCAGGATTGGTTAGAACTTCCCATCCTCTGTTTCGAATTTGCTCTTGGATCCCCGGATATTCATCTTCTTTCAGATCAAATTTAACTTCCGGGATCACTGACCTCAGACCCATTATTTTGTGATAATGGTCTTCATGTTCTTTGGTTAAGAACTTCTCTTGATTCCAAAGATTCTTAGGATTGTTCTCTTTCTTTCCTCTTAAATTGGTTTGTTTTTCCTTAGGAGCCATGATCTTGATGAATCTTGGCTTAGTGATCACGGAAAAGCACACCAAACTTAGAGGTTTGCTTGTCCTCAAGCAAAAGAAAGGAAAGAAGAGAGAGAAGAGAAGAGCAAATTCGAATGGTGTGGGGGAATTAGGGGGCCAAACGTGTATCTATAAAGTGGGGAGGAGAGATTTCGCAAAAAAAAAAGAAAAATTTGAAAGAAGATTTGAGAAGATATGGAAAGAATTTGAGAGAAGGGTGAGTTTTTAAACAAGATTTGGGATTGATTTGAGAGATTTGAAGAATGATTTTAGATTTTTGAAAATTTGAAAGTGAATGATGAAAGGTTGAGATGCATTTATGTAGGAAAGTATGGGTAAGAAAAGGAAAGTTTGAAAAAATTTGATTTGAAAACAAAATCTTGGTCCCCCCACCTTTCTGGCGTTAAACGCCCAGAATGGCACCCATTCTGGCATTTAACGCCCATTTGTTGCACCTGGCTGGGCGTTAAATGCCAGAATTCCTTTATCACTGGGCATTTTTCTAAAACGCCCAGGATGCTGCACACCTGGCGTTAAACGCCCAGAATGGTGCCCATTCTGGTGTTTAACGCCCAAAATGGCACCTTTACTGGCATTTTTTCGCCAGTAAGCTCTTTTTCTCTGCTTTTTGAGCTGAATCCTTCTGTAACTCTGTGAATTCCTTCATTTTTGATACTTGCCTTTGTGAAAACAAAACATATAACCTGCTAATGAATGGGTTGCCTCCCAGCAAGCGCTTCTTTACTATCTTTAGCTAGACTTTTACTGAGAATCACTCAAGTCTCAGTTTTGAGCA
>NC_029777.3:62713851-62714319 GCF_000817695.3 Arachis duranensis
GCTCAACATATCCATATGGTGACACTCCTGTAATCACATACAGACCCCTCCACCGGGATTTAAGTTTTCCTGGAAACAATCGGAGCCTAGAGTAACTTTTTGTCCTGGCTCAAAGACTCTGGTTGACAACTTCTTGTCATGCCACTTCTTTGCCTTTTCCTTATAAATTTTTGCATTTTCAAAGGCATTGAGTCTGAACTCCTCTAGCTCATTTAGCTGGACCAGTCTTTTTTCACCAGCTAACTGAGCATCCAGGTTTAGGAACCTGGTTGCCCAGTAGGCTTTATGTTCCAGTTCCACAGGCAGATGACAGGCCTTCCCATACACCAGTTGGTATGGAGAGGTTCCTATAGGAGTCTTGAATGCTGTTCTGTATGCCCACAGAGCATCATCCAAGCTCTTTGCCCATTCCTTTCTTCGGGCTATCATAGTCCGTTTCAGGATTCTTTTTAGCTCTCTGTTAGAGAC
>NC_029777.3:62714870-62715805 GCF_000817695.3 Arachis duranensis
CTCTGCTGTACTCCTGGGGTATGAACCTCACAGCTTTATAATTTGCAATATCTGCAAACCATGGAGCTTCTTGAATGGCAACAAGTTGCTCATCTGGGAAGGTCTCAGAGATCTCAGTAGAAGGGAGGGACGCCCCAGCTACTGGTTCTATTCGGGACAGATGATCAGCTACTTGGTTCTCTGTCCCTTTTATGTCTCTTATTTCTATATCAAATTCTTGCAAAAGCAACACCCATCTTATAAGCCTAGGTTTTGAATCCAAGGACAATTCCTTCAGTCACCATAAAGTGACATTTCTCCCAGTTTAAAACTAGGTTAGTCTCTTGGCACCTTTTTAGGACAAGTGCTAGGTGGTTAAGACAGGAGCTGAATGAGTCTCCATATACTGAGAAGTCATCCATGAAGACTTCCAGGAATTTCTCCACCATATCAGAAAAGATGGATAGCATGCATCTCTGAAAGGTTGCAGGAGCATTACACAGACCAAAAGGCATCCTTCTGTAGGCAAACACGCCAGAAGGGCAAGTAAATGCTGTTTTCTCTTGGTCCTGAGGATCTACTGCAATTTGGTTGTAGCCTGAATAGCCATCCAAAAAGCAGTAATAATCATGACTAGCTAGTCTTTCTAGCATTTGGTCTATGAATGGTAAAGGAAAATGATCCTTTCTGGTGGCTGTATTGAGCCTTCTGTAGTCAATACACATACGCCACCCTGTAACTGTTCTTGTAGGAACCAATTCATTCTTTTCATTATAAATCACTGTCATGCCTCCCTTTTTAGGTATAACTTGGACAGGGCTCATCCAGGGACTATCAGAAATAGGATAAACAATCCCAGCCTCTAGTAATTTAGTGACATCTTTCTGCACCACCTCCTTCATGGCTGGATTTAACCTCCTCTGTGGTTGGACCACTGGTTTGGCATTATCCTCCAA
>NC_029777.3:62716832-62726124 GCF_000817695.3 Arachis duranensis
TTTTCTGGTAAGCTTTTTAGAATGACTGCACTGCATTCTTCAGTGAGAAACACTTTTTCAGTTTCTCTCCAATCCTTCTTATGACTTAAGAATTCTTTCATGAATTTAGCATAAGAAGGTATTTGCTCAAGTGCCTCTGCAAATGGAATCTTTATTTCAAGAGTCCTTAGATAATCTGCAAAGCGGGCAAATTGCTTATCCTGTTCCGCTTGGCGGAGTTTTTGATGATAAGGCATCTTGGCTTTATATTCTTCAACCTTAGATGCTGCAGGTTTATTCCGTACAGAAGTGGTTGAAGAAGCCTTGTTAGAGGGATTACTGTCAGCACTCTCAGGTGTCTGATCCTCCCTTGGCGTCTGAACGCCAGGATTGGGTGGAAAATGGGCGTTCAACGCCAACTTTTCCCCCTTTTCTGGCATTTGAACGCCAGAACTGGGCAGGGAATGGGCGTTTAACGCCAGCTTTCCCTCCCTTTCTGGAGTTTGAACGCCAATAACATTCCTCTCTGGGCTGTTACTGTCCTCAGAGGAATTTTGAACAGTGGTTTGGTTATCCCCTGTCAATTGTTCCTTGTTTGGCCTTTTGCTACTTTGAGCAGTGTTATTCAGTGTCTTCCCACTCCTTAGTTGAACTTCTTGACATTCCTCTGTTATCTGTTTAGATATTTGCTGTTTTGCTTGATTCAACTGCAGTTCTATGTTCTTGTTAGCAACTTTAGTTTCATGGAGCATTCCTTTAAATTCTGCTAACTGTTCTGTCATCAGGAGCAATTGGTGATTAAGCTCAATCATCTGTTCCTGAGGATTAGGGTCAGTGACTACTGTCATGACTTCTTCTTCTGGAGAGAACTCATTGTAAAGGGATTCATTATCCTCTTGTTTAAAGCCTTGGATGTCCAGCCTTAGCTGTGTCATCCTCTTTGGAGGGTAAAAGTGATTCAGGAATTTGTCTGATAACTGTTTCCATGTCTTTATGCTTGCTGTAGGTTGGTTATTCAACCACCTTTTAGCTTGATCTTTTACAGCAAATGGAAACAGTAATAGTCTGTAGACATCCTGATCCACCTCTTTATCATGCACTCTGTCAGCAATTTGTAAAAACTGTGCCAGAAACTCAGTAGGTTCTTCCTGTGGAAGACCGGAATACTGGCAATTTTGCTGCACTATGATAATGAGTTGAGGATTTAGCTCAAAGCTGCTTGCTTTGATGGGAGGTGTACAGATGCTACTCCCATATGCAGCTGTAATGGGGTTAGCATATGACCCCAGAGTCCTTTTGGATTGATCAATCCCACTTAGGTCCATAATGGATAGAGGGAAATGATATGGACTGCAGATAGATAAATTTTGTTCGTTTTTTTTTTGAATTATCCGAAAAAAATAAAATAAAATAAAAGGAAATCAAAATAAAAAAAATCGAAAATCAAAAAGAAAATAAGATCAAAGCAAATTGAGAACTGAATCAATTAGTTAATTAAAAAGATTTTGAGATTGGCAATTAGAAAGATATGATTGAAAAATTTTGATGAAAAAGATTTGATTTTTGAAAAGAGGAAAGAGAAAAACAACAAAATGACACCAAACTTAAAATTTTTAGAAAATCAAACACTAATTTTTCGAAAATTTTTTTTTAAGGGAAAAACACGAAGAGGACACCAAACTTAGAATTTTTAAAGATCAAAAAGAGACTAAAGACATGCAAGTTCGAAAATTAAAAGAAAAACAAAAGCATGCAATTGACACCAAACTTAAAATATGAAACTAGACTCAACTAAAAGACTCTAAACCAACAAAAATAAACAGTCCTAATCTAAGCAACAAGATAAGCCGTCAGTTGTCCAAACTCGAACAATCCCCGGCAACGGCGCCAAAAACTTGGTGCACGAAATTGCAATCACACTTTGCAATCCCGCACAACTAACCAGCAAGTGCACTGGGTCGTCCAAGTAATACCTTACGTGAGTAAGGGTCGATCCCACGGTTTCACCGTTGTCAGTGGCTACCTCCTATCCTCTCAGTGGAAATGTTCAACGCACCCTGTCACGGCACGGCTATCCATCTGTCGGTTCTCAATCAGGCCAGAATAGAATTCAGTGATTCTTTTGCGTCTGTCACTAACGCCTCGCCCTCAGGAGTTTGAAGCTCGTCACAGTCATTCAATCATTGAATCCTACTCAGAATACCACAGACAAGGTTTAGACCTTCCGGATTCTCTTGAATGCCGCCATCAGTTCTAGCTTATACCACGAAGATTCTGATTAAAGAATCCAAGAGATATCTACTTAATAGTTGAGAATGATGATGATTGTCAGGCACACGTTCATAGTTGAGAATGATGATGATTGTCACGGATCATCACATTCATCCGGTTGAAGAACAAGTAATATCTTGGAATGGAAGCAGGCATGATTGAATGAAAAATAGTAGTAATTGCATTAATCCATCAAGACACAGCAGAGCTCCTCACCCCCAACCATGGGGTTTAGAGACTCATGCCGTGGAAAGTACACAAAGAAACGTGTAAAGTGTCATGAGGTGCAGATACAATGTCAAAAGATCCTATTAATAGTGAACTAGTAGCCTAGGGTATACAGAAATGAGCAAATGACGTACAAATCCACTTCTGGGTCCACTTAGTGCGTGCTTGGGCTGAGCAATGAAGCATTTTCGTGTAGAGACCTTTCCTGGAGTTAAACACCAGCTTTTATGCCAGTTTGGGCGTTTAACTCCAAGTTTTATGCAGTTCCAGCGTTAAACGCTGGAATTTCTGAGGCTGATTTGCCACGCCGGTTTGGGCCATCAAATCTCGGGCAAAGTATGGACTATTATAAATTGCTGGAAAGCCCAGGATGTCTACTTTCCAATTCCGTTGAGAGCGTGCCAATTGGGCTTCTGTAGCTCCAGAAAATCCACTTCGAGTGTAGGGAGGTCAGAATCCAACAGCATCTGCAGTCCTTTTCAATCTCTGAATCAGATTTTTGCTCAGGACCCTCAATTTCAGCCAGAAAATACCTGAAATCACAGAAAAACACACAAACTCATAGTAAAGTCCAGAAAAGTGAATTTTAACTAAAAACTAATAAAAATATACTAAAAACTAACTAGATTGTACTAAAACATACTAAAAACAATGCCAAAAAGCGTATAAATTATCCGCTCATCAGTGGGCTTTTGAACTTTGTTTTGTTTGTTCTTTTTGACGTTTCTAGTTGTCTGCCTTGCAACTCTTTTTGAAAAACAAAAGTAGCTTCCGAGGTTGGTTTTGTGGTGGCCTCTTGAAGCTTTATCGTATTATGCATGATATCTGTTGAAATTTTGCTATCTGGCCTCTTTAAGTTGTTTGCGTGCTTATCGTTTGTAGCTTGGATCCTGTTCTGAAACTGTAGGTCGATCTCGAATGAGATCTTCTGCGTTGGTCGGAGCCGACGTGTCCGACAGGTGTACGGCGGTCGGAACTGATGTGTCCGATTTGTTGGACTTGGTGGTGGTGCTGATCCTGTGTCCCCGGACGGTGGGGGGTACCTGCAAGGGACTTCGATGCTTAAGTTAGCAAGGGTATTAAGCAGGTATTGAATAGAATTAGAGTATGAGTTATACCTGGGTGCTCCAGTGTATTTATAATGGTGAGATGTGACCTTCTGTGGATGAGATAAGTTAGTTATCTTATCTTATCTTTATCTTTAAGTGAGGTCATCTTTAAGGGAACCGCCTTTGTCTCTATGGGCTTGGGCTGCCCTTGGATTTGGGACGTGTTCCTCTATTTGGGCCCTTTGTTTGGGCTTTCCTGTGACTTGGCCAAGATCTTTGAGAAGAGGTCGGGTTGTCCTAACCTGAAGAGGTCGGTCGCTTTGTCTGTAGAACATCACGGGTCGGACAGCTCGACCCAGGGTATGAACAATGCCCCTGTTTGAGCTCGGTCTTCTTTTTTGAGGCCGAGTCCTTGACTTCGGTCCTTCTTTGGTGAAGCCGAACTCAAGCATTTTGTCGATTCCTTTGTGTCAGTTTTGAATGTAGAACGTTTCCTCTAGAAGACGCGCGCTTTTACACCGGCGCTTTTTGGGAACGTGCGAGGGTTTAATGCTTTTAATTTTGAGCATTAATTGCCCCGTTTCTCCTAGGCTCTTTACTTTGGATTTTGAAAAAACCTGAAAATGGTTTCTGTCCTTTTGCTCTTTCGTAACTTCTTTTCTCAGTTTTCTCCACTCTCTGTTTTTGCACTTCTGTTTTCCTTTGTGGTGCGGCGTCATTTGGCGTTGGAGCTTGGAGTCTTTGTGTTTCTTCCGGTGACATTGCTCTTGTTCATATTCCCAGATTTCATCTTCCTCCTTTGGATTTTTGTTGAAGCTCGCTTGTTCTTTCCAGGTTGGTAATAGCTTTTCTCGTCTTCTTCGTGGCTTCGTCTTTAATTTTGGTCGAGTTCTAGTTTTGCATGTTTAAAAGTTTGGATCTTTTGCGATCTTTTACTCGTTGCTGTGATATGCTTTTCTTATCTTCCTTCTTGTGGTTTTTCTTGGAATTTTTATTGAGGCTTTCTGGGGTTTTACTGTTGCTTTCTGGTTGCTTTTGATACTGATCAAAGATCTGTACCTATTTTTTGGAGATTGCTTCCTGTCTGATCTTTTTTTTTTCAAAAAAGGTTGCGTCTTTAATGGTCCCATGCTTTGTTGCTTTGGGAATGTTTTGTTTGGTAGGCTTCTGTGATGATTTGCTGTGTTTTTTCTTTGATAAAAACGCTTGTTTCTTTGAATCCAAAGGACGTGTTCTGGAAACCTTGCATTATTGCTGCCTCCAAAGGATGCCCCGGGACTTTGGTTTGAGTCTTGGGGTTTTCCTTTTCTTGCTTTTCATTGCCTCAGAAGCATTGACCGAGTTGTTTTCTCCTTTGTCCGAGATGTTTGTAGTAACCTCATTTTCTTTTCTTTACTTGTAGGATTTAGTTGGCCCCATGTATTCTCGCAATAACATTGTAGAGATGTCTTCCAGAGTTCCCGAGGGGATGTCCGATTGGCTGGACTCCCTTTTTTTGTTGTGTGTTTTCGTTGTGGACGCTGAATTTTGCACAGAGCTGAGGAAGCGTCATAGGATTTGTGGTGACAATGCTCGCGAGGGGGATTACGAGCTTGTTGCTCCTGATTCTGATGAGAGGGTTTGCTTTCCGACTTCCATTGAGAGGGAGCGTCCCTTCTTCTATGCGTATGAATACTTTTTCAGCCAGGTGAATGTTACTTTTCCTTTTACTGCTTTTGAAACCGACCTGTTGTGGTCGTGTAATATTGCTCTATCCTAGCTTCACCCCAATTCTTGGGGTTTTATTAAAATTTTTCAACTTCTCTGCCGTGAACTAGATGTAATACCTTCCCAGACTCTGTTTCTTTACTTATTCGTTTCTGCCAAGCCTGGCGGTTCTTCAAAAAAGAAAGCTTCTTGGGTTTCTTTCCGGTCCGCTTAGGGCCATAAAGTGTTTGCGATGTATGATGAGTCCTTTAAGGTCTTCAAGAATTACTTCTTTAGAGTTCGAGCTGTTGAGGGGGCCCGCCCTTTTTTTCTTGATGAAAATGACAAGCCCTCCTTCCCTCTAGAGTGGCAGAAGGATGTAAGAGTGTCTCGCTACACTTGGGAGATGCTTGATGATGTCGAACGCGCTTTTGTAGTTGTTCTACAGGATCTCTGGGGGAAACTACCCCATTTTGATACAAAAAGATTTTTGAATGATCTGTCCTTAGTTCGGGCTGCTTTGAGTATTTGTTTGTCTATTTGTCTGACTTGTTTCTATACTTATTTCCTTTTTCTTCCTCTTTTGTAACTCTTTGTTGTGGCTATTTTTGTGTTTTATAGAGATGTCAAAGAATAATGACTCTATGAAGGCCTTCAAAATGGCAAAGAAAGCAACTGCTGCTCTGAACATCTCGGCCAAGGTGGCCGGCGAGGGATCTTCACAGGTCCCCCTGAAGCCTCCTGTGCCGAGTTCCCTTGGGCCGAGGAAAGTAATTCCTACTCCCCAGTTTCATCAGGTCGATCCTCCTCAAACTTCTGCTACTGCTTCTGGTGCCCCGCCTTTGAAAAAGCAAAAAACATCCGAGCCCTTTAACTTGGATGCCCCAGACTTTGATGCCATTGAGTTTGTTGATCAGCAAATTACCCCCTATGGTGGGCTTTCCATGGACGACGTGTCTCTTCTTCGGCATTTGGATTTTATTACTAAAAATAGTGTGAAGATGGCTCATATGGGTGCCGCTATATTCCGAACAATTCAGTGGATTCCGATTCATGCCACAAAATCCTTTATGGAAGAGGCCAAGTCAGAATTTGATCGAATCAAGGGTTTGAAGGAGGAGTTGGAGGTGAAGTTAGCGAAAGTGGAGAGGGAGTTGGAGAGTGAGAAGGCCAGCTCTATTGCCCTTGCTGCTTCTTTGGAGCTGGGCGAAGACATGGCGTTGAAACATAAGGACAGCTATGTCTCGGCTTATAGGGAATTGATGCATCTTCGGGAGGATTTGGAAACAGCCCATGTTAATTATGGTGAGCTTCAAGGTCATCTTGTGGGTAGCATAACTATTGCCTCCGAGAACCTGATGGAATAGTTCCGGGTTGTTGCTCCTGATGCCGACTTGACTCTAATCAGCCTGGACAATGTCGTGAGGGATGGTAAGATTGTCCCTGATGACCTGGATGATGATGAGGCTGAACGTCCCCCAGTGCCTTCTTTTAAGGTGTCGACCTCCTCTGTTCCTCCCGTTGCATCTGATCCGGATTACCAGATTCTAAACCGGGATGATGGAACCGTAGATGTCGTGCCCCTTCGGACTCGTCCTCCTTCTCTTCATACTGATGCTGCCGGGAAAGCTCCCGATCTTTAGCTGATCTTTTTTCTGGATATTTTGTGTAAATAGCCCGGTTTGTGGGCCTTTGAACTTTGTTTTGTTTGTTCCTCTTGACGTTTCTAGTTGTCTGCCTTGCAACTCTTTTTTTGAAAAACAAAAGTAGCTTCCGAGGTTGGTTTTGTGGTGGCCTCTTGAAGCTTTATCGTATTATGCATGATATCTGTTGAAAGTTTGCTGTCTGGCCTTTTTAAGTTGTTTGCGTGCTTATCGTTTTTAGCTTGGATCCTTTTGAGGCTGTGCCTGTGGGGGGTCCGACTTGTTTCTCGGTTTCCTCGCTTTTGTATTTTCAGCACCTTATGACCGATTTATGTTGGTCCCCCTCAAAAGTTATTTTTGTGATCCCCTTTTCTGGGCCTTTACTCGGTCTCTTTCAGGGATTATGTTGATAACTTTTTAGTAGTAGGAGTCCGACCTGGTTATGTCGGTCTCCTTTAAGTTATTTTTCGTAGTCTTCTTTCTTGGATCTTTGTCAGATCTCTTTCAGGGACTATTCGTATAACTTTTTAGTGGTAGGAGTCCGACTTGGTTATGTCGGTCTCCTTTAAGTTATTTTTCGTAGTCCTCTTTCTTGGATCTTTTGTCAGATCTCTTTCAGGGACTACTTGTATAACTTTTCATTTTGGGCAGACTTTATTATGTCGGGCCCTTCTAAGTTAAAGTAATCCTCTTTAATAGGGTTGGCCAGACCTCTTTCTAGGGTTTACTTATAACTTGGGTTGATTTGGTCCGACTTCCGCACGTCGGACAGTCTTTAAGTTATTATATTAGCTATCCGTAGGACCTCGTCAGGTTCTTTTTTAGATTGCTTTCGATAACTTTTTACATTATTCTGTGTTCATCTTTGCCGATTTGTAGAAAATGGTTGGCATCTTTAGATCGTCCTTTGGGTGAATCGCGTTTTCACCTTTATCGGACGATTATCTTTATCGTGGTCGGGCAGTGAATTTGTTTTTCACTTTCTGCCGACCTGTTGCTTTATAATCGAACGATGAATACTTCAGATTAATGCGTCTTGGACTATTGTGGAATATCTAAATAAACTTTATTCAAAGAAAAATGCAAATATATACATGTGGGAATTTTCTTATCCTTTAAGTCGGGCATGATCTAGATCTCAACATGGTGCCTCATTAAAAAACCTTTTCGGGAAAAAGAGCGCATCCATTTAGTGAGATCCTTGACCTTTCCTAACTGTAGTACCTTCTTAGGTTGCAGGCGTGCCACGATCGGGGAAGCTCTCGTCCCTCAACCTCGGACAGTCTTGTAGTAGCCTTTCCCAAGTACTTCTATGACTCGATAGGGTCCTTTCCAGTTTGCTGCCAGCTTCCCTTCTCCGGGTCGAGTTGTTCCAATGTGATTCCGGATTAGGATGAGATCATTCTCTGCAAAACTTCTCGGCACTACTTTTTGATTATATTTGGAAGCCATTCGGCGTTTTAGAGCTTCTTCCCTGATCCGAGCTCTTTCTTGGATTTCGGGTAACAAGTCGAGCTCTTCTCTCTGAAGTTGGGAGTTTGCTCGTTCATTGTAATGGACTACTCGGGGAGATCCTTCCCCAATTTCTATCGGAATAATTGCCTCCGCTCCGTATGCTAGTCGGAATGGTGATTCGTTTGTAGTAGAATGGGGGGTTGTTCGATACGCCCATAGGACTTGTGGAAGTTCCTCGGCCCAATCTCCCTTTGCTTCTTGTAACCTCCGCTTTAGTCTGGCCAATATGACTTTGTTGGCCGCTTCGGCTTGTCCATTGGCTTGGGGATGTTCAACGGAGGTGAACTGGTGTTTTATGTTCAAGTCGGCCACCAGGTTTTTGAAGCTTGCATCTGTAAATTGGGTCCCTGATGACAAGTCATCATATACCTATTTTTCTATGATTTTTCATACAAGAAATTGATGATTAGTGCTTAAATATTGCATTCTTTTGTGCTTAATTGGAAGATTTCCTTGATCTTTTAATTTTATAAATCTTGTAGGAAATAAGAAGAAAAAGAAGCAAAGAAGCAAAAAAAAAAAGAGGAAAAAAAGAGCTTTGGAGCATACTTTGAAGTTGGAGAACACTTTGGAGGCTTAGGCCACGCTTTTAAAATCGTGGCCCATGACCAAATTAATGAAGAATAGGCAATCAGCACACACTGCCCTGCTCTTGCCAAGGGCAGGGCAGAATCGTGATGCAAAGTGAGGTTGGAAGTAAGAATTTTCGCTAAGGTAAAATCTGGGCGCTCACAGTATGACCATGCCTCCTTCAAAGGGCTATAACTTGAGCTACAGACGTCCAATTGATGTGCTTCTTGTTGCGTTGGAAAGCTGACATTCAAAGCTTTCCAACGATATATAGCAATCCATATTTGGCGTATAATTGGGGCAGGAACGAAAGGCATCTTTAAGGGCCAAAAATAAGCGAAAATAAACCAA
>NC_029777.3:62726155-62730104 GCF_000817695.3 Arachis duranensis
ACGTCCAATTGATGTGCTTCCAGTTGCGTTGGAAATCTGACATTCAGAGCTTTCCAACGATATATAGCAATCCATATTTGGCGTACAATTGAGGTAGGAATGAAAGGCATCTTTAAGGGGTAAAAATAAGCAAAAATAAACCAAGGAAAAGAAGTAGCGTGTGCATCCACCAAGTTTCGAACTTGGAACTTCACTTTTGGAAACACTGCCCTGCCCTCCGCGAGGGCAGGGCAGCATTTTGTGGTGCACGGCCAGCGGGCAGAATCTGGCGCACCAAGGGGGTCTCGGCAGCATCAGCACACACGGGCAGCAGAATCTGGCGCACCAAAAAACTCTGCCCTGCCCTCCACAAGGGCAGGGCAGCATCCTACAGCACCAACACGCACGCACCAAGGGACGCATGCACCATTTTCTGCCCTGCCCTCCACAAGGGCAGGGTAGCCTCCTAGGAGCAACATATGGGCCAAAATTCAATTTAATTCAATTCCTCACCAAATTGAATCAAAGCCAACCAAACCCATTTCTCCTCAAATTAAAAGCAAGCAAAGCCCACATCATAGGCACATGGATCAATTAAATTAGGATTTTCATTTTTGTAATTTGTTTTAATTTCATTTTCAATTTTTATTTTGTAAAGCCTATATAAAGGCATCAATTAGAGCTCAGAAAGGGGGAAGGCTGGCTCCATTAGGGAGTAGTAGTAGTAAATAGCTCTCTCTCTTTTAATTTTCCTTGTTAAATCTAAATCTTGGATTGAGAAGTGAAGGAATTCTGTTTCCTTCTTGGTCTAAGATCTCTCTTGGTTGTTCTTCTGCATAATTTCAGAGAATCGATAGTTGAATTTGAGTTTTCATTTGCTGCTTCATTTTTTCTTTCTTCTGCAAATTTGTTTTCTGTTGAATCAAGGAAGGGCTTGAGATCTAGACTTGTTCTCTAGTCTCACTGATTCCCTAAGATCTTCAACATTCTTTTAAATTGCTGCAAATTAAGCATCGCTTTCTATTTTTAATTCTTCAAGCATTTTTACTTTTCTATTTGAAATCTGCTGCATCCCATTTCATATTCTAGCTCTCTGCTTGAATGCTCTTTACATTTTCTTGTTGAATTTTAATTTCCAGCACCCCAGCCCCTTTACTTTTCATGCAATTTACTTTTCTTGCAATTTAAGTTTCAGCTATTTTACTTTCTTGTTATTTAAGTTTTCTGCCCATTTAGATTCTGCAAGTTTATCATTCCTGCAAATTTACTTTCTGTTGGCTATAATTTCATCCAATCACTTAATGTTAGCTTGACTAAACTAATCACCCATAAAAGTTGCTTGATCCATCAATCCCTGTGAGACGACCTCACTATTGTGAGTTATTACTACTTGATGCGACCCGGTATACTTGCCGGTTGGATTTGTGTGTTGGAAAATTCGTTTTCCGCAAAAACACCATCAAGTTTTTGGCACCGTTGCCGGGGATTGATTAGATCAACTATGATTAAGTGGGTGAGAAGTCTAGATCAAGCATTTTTTTGTTTTTGTTCTCTGTTTTAAATCGATAGCAAGGTGTTTGAGTTATTGCCTCACTAAGAAATTCTTTCTCTGTTACATGAATTTCAAATTTCATTGATGTTTACAAAATACAAATGGAGTTCAACTCATCTTATGGTCAAACAAAATTTTATGGGATATCACCCACCATCACCGATCTCTAATGGTGTTTGGGAATATCACCAAGAAAATACAAATTCTAAGCACTCCAATCCATGGAGATTTGCTTTACAAACACAAGATGAGCAAGAAAACCATATGGGATATTTCCCTCCACCACAAAATGATGCAAGTCATAATTCTAATGCTGGCTGGGAAGGGAATTCTAGTGCTCCATATGATATTCATCCAAAGACATCATCACTTGACCAGACTTCAACAGAAAGCCCTTTTCAAAACTCACCACTCACACAAACTTCCATGAACCACTCAAGGCTCTCAAAGCTTGAGTCCATGTTCAAAAAATATGAGGAGGAGACAATGAAAGTCTGGAAAGAACAAGAAAACTCCCTCAAAAACATGGAAGTGCAGCTAGTTCAATTGGTGAGTGCAACGAAGAAGGAGGAAAAACAAGAGGAAGAGGCTACTGCATCAAGTGAAATTGCAAAGAAGGAAGAGGTGGTGGAAACATTTGAAACTAAAACTGCACTTGAGATGACAAGAGAACCTGAACACTCACAACCTCCTCAAACTCCCCTGGACCAAAGATGCTCAACACTGATCGAAAAATATGAAGAGGAGATGAAGAAAGCTTGGGAAGATCAACAAACCTCCTCCATGAAAGAGCTATTAAAGCAAATGTTGAGTGTAAAAGGGGAAGTGGAAGAACAAGCTAGTGAGGAGGATAATCAAGAACGTCCAAACTCAAGGGAAACAGAGAGGCACATGAAGGACAAGCTCATTGAACCACCAATTCAAAAGGCTCTGGATGAAGATCAAACTCCAAAAATCACACAGCAACTAATTCATGAATCCAAAGAAGTTAAGGCAATAAACAAGAGCACCAATCCTGTCCCTGATCCAGCAAGCAAGATCAATCAAGCCATTTTCAAAAGGAAGCTTGCTGAGGAAAGGTCAAGACAAGGGACAGTAGCTGAATCTTCTCCCCCCTTGAGGTCATTCCTCTTAACAAACTGGAAGAAGAGGAAGAAAGTGAAGAGCAACATGTCAAGCTAATGACACTAAAAGAGCACTTGTTGGGAGGTAACCCAACCGTAGGTACATTTCTTTCTATGCTTTGTTTAAATTCAATAAATTGGCATATGGTTACATTCTAAGTTTGGTGTTCCCTTGCAACAAATTGTTTTCAATCTTTTTGGATGATTGCATCAAATCAAAAATGAAAGTGACGCACCAAGATTCTAAGTTTGGTGTGCCACTTATTTTTCTATGCAACTCATCCAGCAACATCACTTGTCTGCATAATCATATTGCCTTTTGCAGTGTTATTTTTCTTCTTCTTAGTTGGATAATTTTTGTTTTCTCTTTGTTTCATTTATTTACTTATTTTTAATGCTTTCTTTCATTAACTGTTTTGTTAATACATCACCAAAACATCCTTATTCATGACAGACTCTTCATTTGGTGATTGTATTTAACATATAACAGTTTCTTTTGTTTAGTTTTAGTTCAAATAAATTGACATATGGTTGCATTCTAAGTTTGGTGTCGCTATGCAACAAAATTTTATTCTAATTCTTACAAGACACTTGCATTAATTCCAAGTGAAAGTGTCACACTAAGTTTCGTGTGCCACTTATCTTTTATGCAATGTATTGTGCACACCTTCTTATCTATGCAATCAAAATGTCTCTGTCTCTTGTGCCTTGATTGTTATCTTTCATTTTGCTTGCTTAAAACACATGTGCTACTAACATTTCATTGTGTAAGACATTCATGATCCATCTTAGCCCCATAGCCATTGTTCTAATTGTTGCTTGAGGATGAGAAAGCACTCTAAGTTGGCAAGGGAAGGGGAAGAATTGGAGAAAAAGGACAACAATAATGAAGATGGACTACAAGGTTGTAAAGTTCCTTTTCCTCTCCTTTGTTTCCAGCACTTTAAATTGCACGATTGTCTTTATATTCTCTGTATGCATGTGTGGTATGGCTAAGCATAGCTTGAATTTTGATTGAAACATGGTGCTGTGACATTATAACTACCAACTTGAATCCTGTGAATTCAAAAGCAAAAAAAAGCATCATGATCATAACAAACAAGGAATTAAAGAAGAATTTAGCATGTGCATACAAGTATTGGAAAGCTAGTATGATTGATTGTTGCTCAATTGCATTGGATTTTATTTAATTGAAGTTTTTCATCTAGTACATTTTGTGAAATCTTTTGAAATCATGAAAACCTTGAAGAAGCAAATACAATTAAAGCAAGAAAGAAAAAGGGAAAGAATGAGG
>NC_029777.3:62730384-62732288 GCF_000817695.3 Arachis duranensis
GCTTTGTTATCAACTCATGGGGCAAAGCACCCAAAAGGAGAAGCAAAAAAAAAATCAAAAGCTTGTTTCAAGGAAGAATTATAAGAAAAAGATTTCATAAAATGAGCTAGATAGAAGCATCAATCATTTACATTTCTTTTGTGATTGAAGCATGCATAGAAAACTAGCTAACCATGAACATTGAGTTGCTATTCTTCTTACCTTGGATTGTCAATCTTTATTGCATGATTCTTTCCTTGCTTGGGGACAAGCAAGGTTTAAGTTTGGTGTTGTGATGACAAGTCATCATATACCTATTTTTCTATGCTTTTTCATACAAGAAATTGATGATTAGTGCTTAAATATTGCATTCTTTTGTGCTTAATTGGAAGATTTCCTTGATCTTTTAATTTTATAAATCTTGTAGGAAATAAGAATAAAAAGAAGCAAAGAAGCAAAAAAAAAGAGGAAAAAAAGAGCTTTGGAGCATACTTTGAAGTTGGAGCACACTTTGGAGGCTTAGGCCACGCTTTTAAAAGCGTGACCCATGACCAAATTAATGAAGAATAGGCAATCAGCACACACTGCCCTGCTCTTGCCAAGGGCAGGGCAGAATCGTGATGCAAAGTGAGGTTGGAGGCAAGAATTTTCGCTAAGGTAAAATCTGGCGCTCACAACATGACCATGCCTCCTTCAAAGGGCTATAACTTGAGCTACAGACATCCAATTGATGTGCTTCCAGTTGCGTTGGAAAGCTGACATTCAGAGCTTTCCAACGATATATAGCAATTCATATTTGGCGCACAATTGAGGCAGGAACAAAAGGCATCTTTAAGGGCCAAAAATAAGCGAAAATAAACCAATGTGCTTCCACCAAGGTTCGAAGCTGGAGCCTCACCCCAAAGCAAAGTAGCGCTCATTTTTCTGCTCTGCCCTCTTGGAGAGCAGGGCAATGTCGTGCTCTTCATGGAAAATCAAGGAAAATTGCTCCCCCAATCGCTTGCCACAAGAATCGAACACGGCACCATGAGGAAGCAAGAAACTAGGCCTTACTTTGGTGCCAAGAAAACCAAGGAAAAGAAGCGTGTGCATCCACCAAGTTTCGAACCTGGAACTTCACTTTTGGAAACACTGCCCTGCCCTCCGCGAGGGCAGGGCAGCATTTTGTGGTGCACGGCCAGCGGGCAGAATCTGGCACACCAAGGGGTCTCGGCAGCATCAGCACACACGGGCAGCAGAATCTGGCGCACCAAAAACTCTGCCCTGCCTTCCACAAGGGCAGGGCAGCATCCTGCAGCACTAACACGCACGCACCAAGGGACGCATGCACCATTTTCTGCCCTGCCCTCCACAAGGGCAGGGCAGCCTCCTGGGAGCAACATATGGGACAAAATTCAATTTAATTCAATTCCTCACCAAATTGAATTAAAGCCAACCAAACCCTTTTCTCCTCAAATTCAAAGCAAGCAAAGCCCACATCATCACTCAAAGGCACATGGATCAATTAAATTAGGATTTTCATTTTTGTAATTTGTTTTAATTTCATTTTCAATTTTTATTTTGTAAAGCCTATATAAAGGCATCAATTAGAGCTCGGAAAGGGGGAAGGCTAGCTCCATTAGGGAGTAGTAGTAGTAGATAGCTCTCTCTCTTTTAATTTTCCTTTCTGCTTAAATTTTGGATCAAGAATTGAAGGAATTCTGTTTCAATTCTCCATCTGAAATTCATTTGTGTTCTTCTGCATAATTGAGGAAATTGAGAAATTGGATCTGAAGTTTATTTTACTGCTTTCATCTTTCTTCTCTTCTGCAAGTTGTCTTCTACTTTGATCAAGGAAGGAATTGAGATCTAGACTTATTTTCTAGTCTCTTTGATTTCCTGAGATCTTCAATCTCATTTGGCAATTAAACTGAATTTAATTTCTG
>NC_029777.3:62732803-62738363 GCF_000817695.3 Arachis duranensis
AATCAACTTGAGTCACAAGTTCTAGCTTCACCTCATGGGAATCTAGCTTTAGTGCACTCCAAGCCAACTAGAAATCCCTAATTCCAAATCAACTATTGATATAACTATTCAACTTTTTCCAATGACCAAACCCTATGCCAAGTGTAAAAATTCTACTCCATAGCTAGTATTGACATTTTATCGAACATGTAGTGAGCAAGAAGGAAGGTCATAGTAAAATGAAGAGGAAAGTAGAATTGAAGATATTGCAATACAAGGAATTAGCAACAAGTATCAAGGAGCAACAATGAGGATCAAAATCTCAAAATATCAATGAAATCCAAAAATCATAGAGTTGAATCCTAGATCCAAGGAATTTTAGCAATTACAACTACAACTTGAAATTGGAAGAGAAAACCTATTACATGAACAAAGTGAAATGAAAGTTGCAATGGATCTCACCAAGGAATGGGTAAAAATCCAGAATTTTGATGAAGAAGAACCCTAGTAAGAACTTGAGAGAAGTTGATGAATCCTAGAGAGAAGTTGGAGTTTCTCTCTCTAAAAATGTAACTAACTAAAAAATCTCCAAAAACTAGAAAAATGAACTAAGTCCCTTCAACCCTTGCCCCTTTGGTCCTCTTAAGCCTTTTCCCGCCAAAGCACTCCTCAAAAGTTAGGACCTCTAACCAACTCCACGCCTGAGTCACGTGACTTTTTAAAAAATCATTTTCGAACATTGGCGCGTACGCGCAAGGTACGCGTGCGCGCCATGGATGCGGTTCTGGAGTATGCGCGGAGGCGGAACGTACGCGTACGCGTCCATGAGGGTCCTGGCTTAGCCGCTACTCAAGCCGGCTCGTGGCTTGGCTCTCAATCTCGACTTCACGTTGCTCTATCCGCGCGGACGCGCCCGGTGCGCGCACGCGCCCATGCGGAGATTCCCAAAGCTCAATTCTCATGCTTCCTTCCTTTGCACCGAAATTTCCAAAGCTTCAATTCTCATGCTTCCTTTCCTTGCACCCGTCTTCCTTCTCTTTTCCTGTCCGTTCCTACTCTATATCCTGAAACCACTTAGCGCACAAGTCACGGCATCGAATGGCATCGAGAGAGGATTAGAGATGTATCTCTTTTAATGCAAAACAAGCATGTTTTCATTCATGAAACAAAACTAGGAAAGGAATGCAAATCCATGTATTTTCATGCAGAAAAGTGTGTGAAATCATTGATAAACCCTTTGAAATTAGCACAAGATAAACCCTCAAAATGGGGTTTGTCAACCTCCCCACACTTAGATTCTAGCATGTCCTCATGCTTAGGAAAATGCAAAGAAACACAGAAGACCGAGGGGTTACAAACGTATAGGACTCACGAAATGCAACCTACTTATATGCATGCAACTACGACTAATGCTGTTATCTACTTGGTTGGGAACAAATCAGCTTCCTTATGACATATGCGAGCATATGGGACACGATGGTGGTCGATGCATAGGACTTGCCAATTTCTAAGTATCAAATGCAATATATACAACCTTGCATGAGGAATGCTCGCAAGAGCCGGGAATCAAGGGATTGAGCATCGAACCCTCACCGGAAGTATTTGCGCTCTGATCGCTCAAGTGTTTAGGGTTGATTCTCTCAATTCTCCCCTGATCATGCTTTCTAAGATTTGTTCTTCTTCTAACAATCAACATGTATTTCATGCATGCATACATCTATCATGAGGTCTTCTCCTTAGGTTGTAATGGGGCTAGGGTCAAGGTAGGGTCATATATGGCTAGTGGACTTAGGATTTGAATCTTTGATTAGCTTAAACTTTTCCACCTAACCTATATAATGACCTATTCAATTAAGTACTAATCTAACTACCCATTTCTCACTTTTTTCACATACTCATGTATTTCCCATCCATTTCACAATACTTATGCATTGATTTTATTCGAACTTTACTTTGGGGCATTTTGTCCCCTTTATTGCTTTTCTTTTTCTTCTTTTTCTTTCTTTTTCTATTTTTTTCCTCTTTTTTTTTCTTTTTCATATTATTTTTCTTTTCTTTTTTCTTTTGTTTTTCTCATTTTTTTTATGTACAAGAGCCTCAATGCATTAGGTTTTACATTTGATCAATGCATGAGTATGTACCCAATTCCCAAAATTTCCAATAATAATACAAAACTACCCTTTTATTCACCCAATGTCCCAAGGTTCCCACACTTGAATGACACTCACACACACTAGCCTAAGCTAATCAAAGATCCAAATAAGGACATTTATTGTTTTTCGCTTTAAGGCTTGTAATGTGCTAAATTAAAGAACAAGTGGGTTAATTGTAGGCTCAAATTGGTTAACAATGGAAGATAAAAGGTAGGCTATTTGGGTAAGTGAGCTAATGAAATGATGGCCTCAATCATATAAATGCATGAATACACAAAATAATGGACATAAAGAATGAAACAAAGCAAAGATTACAATCATAGAAGGAGAATAATGCACACAAGAAGGGAAGTAAGTGGTTATAAGATGTAACCACACTATTAGGCTCAAGACTCACTTGCTTGTGTTCTTAGCTCAAAACTATGTTCCAAAATATAATTCTTCATGCAATTGTTGGCATCAAGGCATTTAAAAATTGCAATGCCCCACGGCTGTCCCAAAGTATTGGTTTCCTAAGAAAGAATTTTCATTGTTCCAACCAAGTAAACTTATCATGTGAATGGTGCTAACTAAAACCTAATCATGCAACCTATCCTAATTTATTCAGATTTTTACCTACGGAGATCGGTCGGTCGACCTCCCCACACTTAAAACTTAGCACGGTCCTCCGTGCTATAGGTTAGGCGCAGTGGTTGGTTGGGCTCCGAGTGTCCCATATCTCCGTTGTCATCGCTTTCTCCGCTTGAAGTTGCGGTAGATGTTGAGATATCGGGTTCCTCCATAGGTGGGGTGACGATGCTTAGAAGTCTCTTCACATGAGCATAACGGCGTTGGTTGCGCCTCTCATAGCGGTCCAATTTCTTGTGAAGGTCTTCAAGGCGTTGGGCGGCCGAGTTTTGTGATGTAGATGAAGTGGTGGTGTTGCGAGTTGGTGTGGGTAGTCCGATGTCCTTGGCGGCTTCCGGAGGCTTGAGGCATCTCTTGGTCGGAATTATATCACCATCGACCGGAATTGAGGTTCTCCTATCTTTAGCCTCTCGGTTGACGCCGGCTTTTGCAACCAATTCTGTCACCAAGGCGGGGAATGGTAGATTGCCTTTGGCTTGAATGCGCCCCATGGATTGGCGGATGACATGCGAAATGTTGACCGGCTTCTCGGTTAAGATGCACCATATCAATAAGGCCAACTCGGCGGTTATGGATGACCCATGTGTACTTGGGAGCACATAGTGGGCTAGAATTTGGGCCCAGGCCGTGGCTTCTTGAGTGAGGTGGCGGACATCTAAACCCTTGGGTCTTTGCTTGATAGTTCCCCGAATCCAATATGCGTCGGTTAAAGCAATGACGCGGAGGATCGCGCTCCAATCGAATGCACGGTCATCGCATGTAGCCAAGACTTCTTCGTAGGCGTCATACGCATCTGTTGATGGTCTGATCCCAAGGACTTCTTAGATGGTTTCCACTGTGACCGACACTTGCTTTCGGCGCACAAATATTGATGTGAGAAGGGGGGAGTGGTAGTTGGAGTAGAATTCCACTACCCATGAGAGGTTGGCTTCCTTTTGTTTCCTCAAGAGGAACTTCCATTGCCTCTGCTCAATGTGTGGCATCACAATCGGACGGAGGTGAGCCGGTAGGACTATGAGGGGTTCCGGATGATAATTCCTCTCGATCATTCTTGAGTAAACAAGTTCGCAGTAGCGGTTGGGAAACTTGTTCGAATCCTTAGGAGGGTTGTCCTTCTCTAGAACATCAACGGGGCCCTTAGTTTTCTTCAAGAGTGGCTTGGCCGTTAAGTCCTGGTGCGCTTTGTTGGGAGTTGGCTTCTTGGGAGCTTTCCCTTTGTTCCTTTTGATGACCATCCTGTGAGAACAAAGAAAGGGAAGAAAAAAAATCAAACCCAAATAAGTGGAAGTAAATGTGATTATGCAAAGAAAAGTTATGCCGTAGAATATGGGTATCATTGTCACATGACAGCTGCAACATGTAACTAAGATAACATGGGAAGAGCAAGGCAAATCATATTTGTATGGTGTAAGGGTAATTTAAGCATGCAAGTAGGGAGCATGAGAAGCATATACCCTTAAGGACCACAAATGGAAAGCAAGATAAGAAAAAATGTGAGTGCATGGATTGGATAAAATGGGGATGCGCCCTAAGTGATAAGTTAAGAGGCAATTTAGTCAAAATGGGCTCAAAAGTCAAGTAGGCCTTTCATCGAACACTTGGTGTGCATCCTTGTGTAGTGTGTGATTAGAAGATGGTGAAAGCAATGTAGTAATTCACAATCCATTATTAATGATTATAGTGCACAGTGATTGTAAGAAAAACAAGCAACACAACTCATCTACTAATGCACGTGAAATGGAGACCCAAATGCCCATGGAGAGTGAAGTTGAGGGAGGGAAAGGGAAAAGAAAACAAGAACAAAAGCCTTCTAAAGAAGTAACTAAAATAAAAGAAGAAAGAAGCTAACTAAAAGAATGTGAAACTAAATGAATAGGAACACAAGAGATGGTAGCTTAGTATAGTACCTTGTGAGATGATGAAGAAAATGGGAGAGGAAGTTGTGGTGTGGGTTGATGGGGAGTGGTGGAGAAGGTAGTGTGTGGTAGAAGGTGGTGTAGGAGAAGGGATGGAGGGATGAGGGTGAAAGGGGGGGTGTGCCTGATGACAAGTCATCATATACCCATTTTTCAAGCTAATTTCATTTGTTTTGTTAGTCTTTATGCACTTTCTTGCTTCTTAAGTAAGTGATTTGGAGTGAAAATGCACAACTTCTTTAAATCAAGCAACCACCATGAAATTAATGTTAATCCATGAGGTTTAAGCTAATTTTAATTGAATTTTAATTGATTTATAAGCCTCTTGAATTTAGTGATACTTTGAGTGGTTGATTTGGTTTATTGTAGGTGAAGAAAAGGAAAAAAGGAAAAAGCGTAGCCTAAGGAAGTGTGGCCCAAGGAAAAGAAAGTGTGGTCAAAGAGAGAAGAAGTGTGGCGCACAACATGAGGAGAGGCAAACATTGCCCTCCACAAGGGCACACTGCCCTCTAGGAGGGCAACATAAGGGAACCAAGCAAAGAAGGCAACTCTGCCCTGCCCACTAACAAGAGCAGAGCACAAAAGTGTGCCTTGGAACCAAGAAGAAGAGAACCTTGCCCTGCCCTCCACAAGGACAGGAAAGTGTGGTCAAAGCAAGAGGAAGTGTGCCGCATGCAAAGGGGGAGGCAAACATTGCCCTCCACAAGGGCACACTGCCCTCTAGGAGGGCAACATAAGGAAACCAAACAAGGAAGACAACTCTGCCCTGCCCACTACAAGGGCAGAGCACAAAATTGTGCCTTGGAACCAAGAAGAAGAGAACCTTGCCCTGCCCTCCACAAGGGCAGTATCGGGCTCACCAAGGAAGAAAATCAAAGGAAAAAT
>NC_029777.3:62739057-62739918 GCF_000817695.3 Arachis duranensis
TGCAATTTACTTTCTCTTTGTTTAGATTCTACAATCCCAGTTCTCAATTCCCTTTTACTTTCAAGCAATTTACATTTCTTGCCATTTAAGTTTCTGTAATTTACATTTCTTGCACTTTAAGTTTCAGTCATTTACTTTCTTGTTCTTTAAGATTCAGCACGTTTACTTTCCTGCTATTTAATTTACTGCAATTTCCCCCTCTCCCTTTACATTCCAAGCAATTTATATTCTGTTAAATACAACCCACTCAACCAAAACTTGATTCACTTGACTAAATCAACCACTAAACTAAAATTGCTCAATCCTTCAATCCCTGTGGGATCGACCTCACTCATGTGAGTTATTATTACTTGATGCGACCCGGTACACTTACCGGTGAGTTTTGTGTTGGATCGTTTTCCACACATCATAGGGCACCAATTGATTTGAGTGAAAACTTTTCATTAAACTTGCTTGAATTATATATCTTGTGGATCATGTTTCTGAGCTAAGAACACAAGCAAGTGAGTTTTGAGCCTAATGATGTGGTTACATCTTATAACCACTTATTTTCCTTCTTGTGTGCATTATTCTCTTTCTATGAATGTAATCTTTGATTTGTTTGATCCTTTATATCCATTATTTTGTGTATTTATGCATTTATATGATTAAGGCCATCATTTCATTTAGCTCACTTACCCAAAAAGCCTTACCTTTTATCTTCCATTGTTAGCCAATTTGAGCATACGCTTAACCCACTTGTTCTTATTTTAGCACATTACAAGCCTAAAGCGAAAAACAATAAATGTCCTTATTTGGATCTTTGATTAGCTTAGGCTAGTGTGTGTGAGTATCATTCAAGTGTGGGAACCTTCGGACATT
>NC_029777.3:62740341-62746845 GCF_000817695.3 Arachis duranensis
TATAAGGCTCTATTGAGGAAATGTCCACCAGAGATGTTCACTGAGTGGGACAAGTTGCAGAACTTCTATGAAGGACTCACTCTTAAAGCTCAAGAAGCACTTGACCACTCAGCTGGAGGCTCTTTGCAACTCATGAAAACCACAGAGGAAGCTCAAAACCTCATTGACATGGTAGCCAATAACCAATATTTCTTTGCTCATCAAAGACGACGCCAACCATCACAAAGAAGAGGAGTAATGGAGTTGGAAGGAGTGGATTCAATTCTAGCTCAGAACAAGATAATGCAGCAGCAGATTCAACAACAGTTTGAGCAAATGGCCAAAAGGATTGATGGCTTGCAAGTTGCATCAGTGAGTGCCACAAGCCAACCACTAACTACTTGGGTGCAAAGTGAAGAAACTCAAGAGGAGCAACAGCAAGAGCAAGTCCAATACATGCACAACCAAAATTCTGGAACAAATGAAGTCTATGGTGATACTTACAATCCATCTTGGAAGAACCATCCCAACCTCATATGGGGAGATAACCATAATCAAAACCAACAACCATGGCAAAGAAACACAGGCCAGAACAATTGGAAAAACACAAACCATAACCCCCAGCCAAACACTAACCAAAATACATATAGAAAACCACAAAATAACTACACCAACTCTAACCATTATCCACCCAATAACCACCCAACAAATCAAACCACTTATCATCATCCATCAACAACCCAAAATCAACCAATTTCACAAGAATCCCAGAGGATTACCAATCTAGAGCTGCTCATGGAGAAAATGATGAAGAACCAAGAATTAACAACAAAGAACCAAGAAGCTTCAATGAAGAACTTGGAAAGGCAAATTGGGCAAATCTCCAAGCAGATTTCTGTTGAAAAACCATCAAGTTCACTACCTAGTGACACCATTCCCAACCCAAAGGAAGAATGCAAGGTCGTGCAACTAAGAAGTGGAAAAGTGTTAGTGGATGGTAACCAAGGAGCAACCAAGAACAATGACAATGAGCCAACAATATGCCAAGTTCTTAAAGGAGCTCATCAACAAGAAAAGGGATTGGAATGAGAAGGAAACAGTGATGCTCAATGAGGAATGTAGTGCACTCATTAAAAAAGGACTCCCTCCCAAGCTTGAGGACCCTGGAGGTTTCTTCTTACCATGCACTATTGGAAACCTATTCATTAACAAGGGGATGTGCGATTTAGGAGCAAGCATAAATCTAATCCCATATTCTTTAGTGAAAATGCTTGGCATAGAGGAGGTGAAACCAACACAGATGTCCTTGGAATTGGTGGACCAATCAATAGTATATCCTAAAGGGCTGATTGAGAACCTCTTAGTTAAGGTTGACAAGTTTATCTATCCAGCAGATTTTGTGATCCTGGATTCTTCAGAACATGGAAATGACTCCATAATACTTGGTCGACCATTTTTGGCCACTGCTAGAGCCATTGTGGATATAGAGCAAGGAGAGTTAACCCTCAGGATGCATGAGGAGAGCATCATTCTGAAAGTCTTTTTAGAATTACAAAGGGATGAAGAAACAAGCAAAATAAGTGATGATCTCCTTCCAAAGCAATCAACTGACAAGGCAGTAGAACAGAAAAACAAGCAGATGCAAGAAGAAAAAGGAATTCAAAAGGAAGCAGGAGTGATAAACAAAAAGGAAGGTATCACAACTCAAGTAACTGTCAAGAAAGAAAGATCAACAAGAAAGAAAAAGATGAAGAGCAAGAAAAAGGCTCACAAAGGGTGGAAGAATAAGAAAATCCCAACTGAAGGATTTTCTAAAGGTGATAAGGTGCAATTAGTATATCAACAGCTGCGAACAGAAGATTATTACACTGTCAACCAAATACTTTCTCTTGAGCATATGGAAATTGAGCATCAAGGCACACAGAGAAAGCTGACAGTGAGAGGTGACAAGTTGAGACATCACCAACATCAACCACCCTAAAGGGAGTTCAATGTCAAGCTAGTGACAATAAAAGAGCGCTTCATGGGAGGCAACCCATGGTTTAAGATTTCTGTCTTCTCTTTCATTCAATAAGCTATGATTCCTCTGAATATGATTTTGAATTTTCATGTCTGGTAAATGCATACATCGTTTTGAAGCACATGGCAAACTTCTAAGTTTGGTGTACCTTAAGGCACACCCAAGTTCATTTTTCAAAAAAAAAGGGGGGGATTATTTTTAGAACATATGCATAATATTTTTTATGAAGCATGTGACCAAACACTAAGTTTGGTGTCTGCATGTGCAACAATGTTCAGAAGATCATTTCCCAATCATGGACTCAAAACCATACAGACAAGGGATCATACATCAAATTTTTTTAAAAAAAGCATCAATTGTGAGAACGGTTTGCATTGTTAAGCCGTCCCCTCAATAAAAGATAAGTTTGGTGTTCACCAACTTTTAGCATTTTATTTAGGGACACAATTGATCACAAAAAAAATTTAAATAACTATTAAACAAACCAAAACAATTTATTCTATTCTTGCAAATAAGTTGCCAACGATTATATTAATGTTCTAAGCTAGCTGTTTTGGTTCAGGTGGGAGAAAAAGATTAAGACAAAAGCTAGGAGAGGTCACGGCTAGGAGAAGCTATGTGAGGAAGGTCACATGTGCCTAGGAGAACGCGCTCATGGGGAAGCAGAATTTGTATGCATGCATGCATCATTGAAAGCCTAAATGCATGCAGCCAATGGGAAGAGGATCCTCGTCAAGCCTCAACAATGCATGCAGACCGTCCATTCCATGAGTCCTTTAGATGAACAACTCAATCTCAGCCCTTCATGAGCATTAACGGGTTCCTTCTTCATTCATTCATTGTGGTTTTGTTGGGAAGCTTGAAGACTTGGCCTATTAATAGCCGTTGCACCAAACGGTTTACACACTCACTCAAGCTACCCTCATATGAGAATCATAATCTTCTTTGCTCCTAAAACCAACATAATCTCCTTGTCTCACAACAGAACCGAACCAAAACTCTTCCCAAACACAACACAAACCTCTTCTTTTCTCACTTCCTCTTTCTTTTCACATCAACTTCAATGACCAAAAGAAGGCCGGGAAAGGAACCTATGGTAGCCGAACCTCCATCCTTTGATGCAACCAAGTTTAGATCCCAATTCCATGAAGGGAGATATCATAGGTTCATGAAGGCAAAGAATGTCATCTATGAGAAAGGTCTTGATTTAAAGGAAGGAGAATACCCCATCATGAGGTAAATTACTAGAGAAAGAAGGTGGGAACTCTTGTGTGCTCCTCTAACTGACATCAGTGCAGTTATGATTAGGGAGTTCTATGCAAATGCTGTGAAGGAAAACAAAGATAGTGCTCCTTACATAAGTTATGTCAGAGGAGTTGAAGTGAGCTTCAGTCCAGCAGCCATCACTAGAGCTCTAAAGTTGAGAACCATAACCTATGCAGAGCCTAGTTATGAGGCTAGATTGCAAATGGAAAATAATCCTGATGAGATCCTGCAGGGGTTATGTGTGGAAAATACAGATTGGGAAAGAGATTCAAAGGGAGTTCCAAGCCACTTAAGAAGGATAAATCTTACTCCTGTAGCCAAGGGATGGTATGAAATAGTAAGAAGATCTATCTTTCCTACTGGAAATGCTTCTTGGGTCACAATCAAACGGGCACTCTTGACGTACTGCATCTTACATGGAGGTGAAATCAACCTCGCACAACTTATAGCCGACAGTATCCAAGAGATGGCCAATAGCACAAGCAAATCAAGTAGCCTTGGACATCCAAGTACTATTCTTAGGCTATGCAACAAAGCAGGAGTGATTTTTGAAGATGAGGATACAACAAAAGTGAAAAAAGGGAAAGGAATTACCAAGAAGAGCATGGAGGGAATTAACGAAGAAGAAGATCAAGAAGGGGTGATAGCTCCTAGACAAAAGAGATCACAAAGAGAGGAAGGACGAAATCAAGCTCATGATGCCATAGACATGAGCCAGTTACAAAGATCAATTGAAGAATTATCTCAGCAACTCATGCAGGCTCAACAAGGCCAAAATCAAGGGGGCCAAGAGAAATATCTAGAGCCCCATCCTGAATTTATGGAGCAATTTTTGAAAGAAAAAGAGGAACGAGAAGCTTGGCAGCATCAAATGGAGGAGAAACAAGAGAGATGGCAACAACAAATGATGACTCAGCAGCAAGAATTTCAAGCACAGATCCTTGAAGGACAAAAAGAGCAATACAAAGAATTCAAGGAATCATATGATAAGCTGTATTTTAGTCAAGCTAAAGCAGGGGAATATAGTCACAACCTATATCAATGGAAGAATGTTCATCATACCATGGGAGAAGTTAGACACGTACAAAGAATGGAGAATGATGAAAACATGCAAGCAAGGTTGGAGTACTTAACCCACAATTTGCCAACACTCAGTCCTGAGATCAAGCCATTTGAGCAATGCCCTGAATTTTTAGCCAAGCAACAAGCAAGGTCTCATCAATATACTGAGTCAACCTTTAAAAGATTGGAAGATGTTGGGCTCTCAGGACTCTTAGATTCTATTTGGGGTAGAAGATGTCCTGGTGAAGAGATCCGAGACTATTCCAAGACAGGGAAGAGAAAGAAGAAGAAGGGAGAATCAAGCAGCAGTCACGACCATTAGAAGGTGGCAAAGTTCTTTCATATTTCCTCTTTCATGTCTTTAATAAGGAGATGCATGTCTGAAACATGATATGCCTCCATCAATTATTTCTTTTACTTCATGCAATTTTTGTTCTTTATTTTTCATTTTAGTTAGTTAATAAATAGCTAGAAAAATGCTAAATCTGCATAATGCTTGTTATCCATCACTTAGCTTGAAAATTGTTTTGTTTCCCATATGCTTAAATAAAAGAGTTTGGTTTGAATTTAATAAAAGAGATTTGTTTGAATTGAAAAGTGAAATATCCAGTGTTGCATAAGTAAGAATGGAAGTTGGTGGTGGTATATGTGTTTGATTAAATGCATAACTCATGAAATAATTGTTGCATAATATCATTCTCATTCAAGTGTGAGTTGGCTTGCTGTACTAAGACTCTTATCAATAATGAAAAAGCCCTTGGTAACAAAAACAGAAAGAAAAGGGAAAGAAAAAGCCAAAATGGCAAGAAAAACAAAGAATAAAGGTTAGACACCAATAGCTTGAACCTTAGGACATATGCCTGTGGTGTTCTTGTACTAAGAGGGACCCTAGGACATATGCCTGTGGTGTTCTTGTACTGAGATCTGCTTGGATAAGTAAATTCTAAGGGGTATTTTGAAACCCGGTCACTTAGATCAACTGATTTGGGATGGCCAATTGAAAATCCACAATAAAGAGCAGCTTAGATACAAAGCACTTAGTGATCCAAAGAGATGCTGGGCATCAATGATCCTAGGAAGAATTAGTGAGCCATGTGTCTGTGGTGGAAAGATGTTGAGCAAAAGAAAAGAAAATAAAGCCAAAGGCTAATACTGCAACATTTGACACCAAACCTCCAAAAAAATAATAAGCTTATTAAGCATTATAAGCCAAGAAAAGTTAGCAAGGGAGTAATTAAAAAGTGAGTCTTCTAACAGCAAGTTTAGCAAGCCTTTGAGGAAAGATGAAGCTAATTTTAATTGAATTTTAATTGATTTATAAGCCTCTTGAATTTAGTGATACTTTGAGTGGTTGTTTTGGTTTATTGTAGGTGAAGAAAAGGAAAAAAGGAAAAAGCGTAGCCTAAGGAAGTGTGGCCCAAGGAAAAGAAAGTGTGGTCAAAGAGAGAAGAAGTGTGGCGCACAACATGAGGAGAGGCAAGCATTGCCCTCCACAAGGGCACACTGCCCTCTAGGAGGGCAACATAAGGGAACTAAGCAGAGAAGGCAACTCTGCCCTGCCCACTACAAGGGCAGAGCATAATTTTGTGCCTTGGAATCAAGAGGAATAAAATGTTGCTCTGCCCTCCACAAGGGCAGTATCGGGCTCACCAAGGGAGAAATTCAAAGGAAATTGTCTCCAAATGCTTGCCACAAGAGTTGAACACGGGACCATGAGGAAGCTAGGACTTAAGGCCCATTACCGTGCCAAGAAACCAAGGAAAATGATGTAGCGTGTGTTTCTGCCCGGGTTCGAACACGGGATTGCATTTTGGAAACACTGCCCTGCCCTCCGCGAGGGCAGGGCAGCATTTGGTTGGTGCACAACTCTGGCGCACCAAGAAGTGAATCTGGCGCACCAAACCATGACCCTAGCAGCACCAGCGCGCACCACACACAATCCTGGCAGCACCAAATTTTTCTGCCCTGCCCTCCGCGAGGGCAGGGCAGCATTCTGCGCATCAAGGCACGATCCTGGCAGCACCAAGCACGCACCGTGGCGCACCAATTTTTCCTGCCCTGCCCTCGGCGCGGGCAGGGCAGCGTTTTGCGCATCAAGCCGCACCAACATGCACCAGGCCGCACCAACATGCACCAAATTCTGCCCTGCCCTCCACAAGGGCAGGGCAGCCTCCTGG
>NC_029777.3:62747429-62751222 GCF_000817695.3 Arachis duranensis
TCTATTTTACTTTCCTGTTCTTTAATTTACTGCAATTTCCCCTCTCCCTTTACATTTCAAGCAATTTATATTCTGTTAAATACAACCCACTCAACCAAAACTTGATTCGCTTGACTAAATCAACCACTAAACTAAAATTGCTCAATCATTCAATCCCTGTGGGATCGACCTCACTCATGTGAGTTATTATTACTTGATGCGACCCGGTACACTTGCCGGTGAGTTTTGTGTTGGATCGTTTTCCACACATCAATGCCCCTTTTGCAAGTTGGGTGTGTAGTAGAAGGTATGAGAGGGAGAAGATAATGTGAAGTGAAAGTGAAGGGGTGAGTGTGCCCCTTTTGCATTGGCACCGATCATCCGCGCGTGCGCGCGCAGTGCGCGCTTGCGCAGTGAGGCGAGGTGAAAAGGGACGCGCGCGCGCACGTTGCGCGGGCGCGTCCATGTGCTTGGGCTGGGGGCACAAGGGAGGCATAGGGGTGGCACAACTCTCTGGACGCAGTACCAGAGATTGCTGCAGGACCCTTGGCGCGCGCGCGCACGGTGCGCGTACGCGTCAACGCGGTTGTGCCCCAAGCATGAGAAGGGCCTGGAGGGGGCTCAACTCTTTGTGAAATGGCTCAGAGAGGAGTGCAGGATCAAGGGGCGCGTGCGCGGCTATGGCGCGCGCGCGCATCTTGTGCTCGCAATGTATGGACGCGTGCGCGCCAGGTGCGCGCTGTGGACGCGTGCGCGTCCAATGCACGCACGCGGCAGAGGTTTTGGGCTTGTGGCTTGGTATAGGCCTGAGGGAGGCCTAACTCTCTGGAGTATGTACCAGGAGTGCAGCAGGGGAATCGGCGCGGACGCGCATAGCGCGCTTGCGCGTCAATTGGCAGATTTCGCCCAAGGGCGCGGACGCACCATGTGCGCGTGCGCGCGAGATTCATGTGCTTCAGGCATGGTCCAGGCTTGGTGTGGGCGCAACTCTCGGGTGAATGTATGGAGGGTTGCTATGCGCAATCCACGCATCCGCGCACGGTGCGCGTCCGCGTAGGTGACCTTCGAGTGCCTTAAGGACGCGTACGCGCCAGGCGCGCGCACGCGCAGAGGGGGTTGCTTTTCCTAATTGTGCATGTGTCTATATCACTTTTGACATTATAACTTCCCCCATCCACACAGCTGCCTAAGCACTATAGCAGGGCAATTTCCTTGGTGGACATCAATGAATTGAACAACAAAAAAGAAAAACGGGGAATTGACATTAAAATCTATCTACACACATGAAGTGAAGTGTCTATGTACAAAGTTCAAAGGAAGATCTTACCATGGTGGGGTGTCTCCCACCTAGCACTTTTGTTTAACGTCCTTAAGTTGGACTTTCAGCAGCTCATAGTGCTTGTTCAAGAGTTGCATCCCTCAAGAGGAACACTTCGAATTCCTTGGAGTTCTTTCTTTGCTCACCATGATACAATTTGAGACGGTGCCCGTTTACCTTGAAGATGTCCGGGCTTGTTGGGTGGCGCAAGTGGTAGACCCCATAAGGTTCTACTTTCTCCACTTGGTAGGGTCCATCCCACCTTGATCTGAGTTTTCCGGGTAGTAATCTCAACCTTGAATTGTAGAGAAGAACTAGGTCACCGGGTCGAAACTCTCTTCTCCTAATGTTCTTGTCATGGATGGCTTTCAACTTTTCCTTATAAAGCCTAGCGTTGTCGTAAGCTTCTAATCCCACTGGTAAGTGACATGCTTTACCATATACAAGCCGGAAGGGGCTCATGCCGATCGGTGTCTTGTAAGCCGTTCGATAGGCCCACAGTGCATCGGAGAGTTTAGTGCTCCAATCTTTCCTATTCGGCTTTACAATTCTTTCTAAGACATGCTTGATTTTCCGGTTAGAGACTTCGGCTTGGCCGTTTGTCTGAGGGTGGTAAGCCGTGGCGACTTTGTGGATGATGCCATATTTTCTCATGAGGCCGTCTATTTTTTTGTTGCAAAAGTGTGATCCTTGGTCACTTATGATTGCTCTTGGGGCACCAAAACGGCAAATGATATTATTCCTCACAAAAGAGTGCACAACATTAGCGTCATCCGTTCGGGTGGGAATTGCCTCCACCCATTTTGACACATAATCGACGGCTAGCAAGATGTAGAGAAAGCCGTTTGAATTTGGAAATGGTCCCATGAAGTCGATTCCCCATACGTCAAAGATTTCACAAAAAAGCATATTTTGTTGGGGAATTTCGTCCTTCTTGGAAATATCTCCAAACCTAATACATTGGGGGCAAGATTTGCAATAGAGAGAAGCATCTTTGAGAAGAGTTGGCCACCAAAATCCGCAATCAAGGACCTTTCTTGCCGTTCTTTGGGGGCCATAGTGGCCACCTCCTTCGGAGGCGTGGCAAGCGTCCAAGATTGCTTGGAATTCGGTTTGGGGTATGCACCGTCGCACTATTTGGTCCGCTCCACACCTCCACAAATAGGGGTCATCCCAAATATAGTACTTGGATTCGCTTTTCAGCTTATCCTTTTTGTTTTTGTCAAGATTAGGAGGGAAAGTGCGTGAAACCAAATAGTTTGCGATTGGGGCATACCAAGGAACCACTTCCGAGATTGCGTTCAAAGCGTCTAAAGGAAAGGAGTCATTGATAGGAGTGGTGTCGCCTTTTGTGTGTTCGAGGCAACTTAAATGGTCCGCCACTAGGTTTTGGGAACCACTCCTATCTTTGATCTCCAAGTCAAATTCTTGTAGCAAAAGCACCCAACGAATTAATCTCGGTTTTGATTCCTTTTTAGCCAACAAGTACTTTAGTGCCGCATGATCCGAGTACACTACAACCTTGGAACCAAGAAGATAGGCCCGGAACTTGTCCAAAGCAAAAACAATAGCTAGTAGTTCCTTTTCGGTAGTAGTGTAGTTGGATTGGTCTCCATCTAATGTTTTGGAAGCATAAGCTATGACATAGGGAATCTTACCCTCGCATTGTGCTAACGCGGCTCCTATCGCATAATTCGAAGCATCACACATGATTTCAAAAGGTTGAGTCCAATTGGGGCCTCGCACTATAGGAGCTTCTGTCAATGCTACCTTGAGTTTGTCATATGCTTCCATACATTCCTTGCTCAGCTCAAATTCGGTGTCTTTTTGTAGTAATCGAGAGAGAGGTAAGGCCACCTTGCTAAAGTCTTTGATGAATCTCCGGTAAAATCCTGCATGTCCAAGAAAAGAACGGACTTTCCTCTCGGAGGAGGGGTAAGGTAAACTAGATATGACATTTATCTTTGCCGGATCTACGGAGATGCCTTCCTTTGATACTATGTGTCCCAAAACAATTCCTTGTTTGACCATGAAATGACATTTTTCAAAATTTAGAACAAGGTTTGTTTTGGTGCATCTCTCTAAGACTTTTTCAAGGTTACCTAAACAATGCTCAAATGAATCACCATACACACTAAAGTCATCCATGAAAACTTCCATTGATTGCTCTAGAAAGTCCACAAATAGGCTCATCATGCATCTTTGGAACGTTGCCGGTGCATTGCATAGGCCAAATGGCATACGCTTGTAAGCATACGTCCTAAAGGGGCAAGTAAATGTGGTTTTTTCTTGGTCTTTTAGAGCAATATGAATTTGGAAGTATCCGGAGTAGCCATCAAGAAAACAATAATATGATTTACCGGCTAATCGATCAAGCATTTGATCAATAAATGGTAGTGGAAAGTGATCTTTTCTTGTGGCCGCATTCAATCTTCGGTAGGCTATGCATACTCTCCAAGAATTTTGTACTCTTGTTGCTATAAGTTCACCACTTTC
>NC_029777.3:62751380-62757512 GCF_000817695.3 Arachis duranensis
TCAAGGATGGTAGGATTGAGTCTCCTTTGAGGTTGTCGGACCGGTCTTGCTCCTTCTTCAAGGAATATGCGGTGCTCGCATACTTTAGGGCTTATTCCCACTAGATCCGCCAAACTCCACCCGATTGCCCTTTTGTTTCTCCTCAATACATTCAGCAATTTCTCTTCTTGTTGAGGGGTTAGCTCTTGTGCAATTATCACGGGTAGCTCTTGGGCTTCATCAAGGTATGAATACCTTAAGTGAGGTGGTAGTGGCTTCAATTCCATCTTTTTGTTATTCTTTGAGGTTTGAGTTTCCGGATGAGTTGCATGATGTGTGGTGTTTAGTTCGCTTGACTTTTCATTTGCTTCTTCAACCATATACTTCTCATCTAACTTTGCTAGATGTACTTCGGCCACTATGTTATCGATTGGATCACACCGAAATAAAGAATGGTTCTCCGGTGGATGCTTAATTGCTTCCTCTAGGCTAAAGCTTACAATTCTCCCATCTATTTCGAATGAGTAGTTCCCCGAGTAAGCATCAAGTTTAAATCTAGAAGTCCTCAAGAATGGTCTTCCAAGTAGGATAGACGATGCTCTCTCGGTTTCGCTTGATGGCATTTCAAGGACATAGAAGTTAATCGGGAATATCAACCCTTGTATATTCACCAATACATCTTCCGCAACACCCGCTACGGTTATTATGCTTTTATCCGCTAGGACAAATCTTGCCGTCGACCTTTTTAGTGGTGGTAAGTTCAATACCCGGTAGACGGATAGTGGCATGATGCTAACGCATGCTCCAAGGTCACACATACAATCTCTAAATTGAACTCCATTGACTGTGCAAGTGACCATACAAGGGCCCGGATCATCACACTTCTCGGGTAGTATGCATAAGTCTTTGAGGAATTTAGCATATCTAGAGGGGGTCTCCTTTGTTGGTTGAGTTTCATCCTCAATTATAGCTTGTGGTGTCTCCTCTTCCTCTACCTCTTCTATATCTATTCTCTCCTCTTCTTGGGCGGTTGTGATAGGACTTGAGTCCTTTGCTTCCTTCTCTTTTAGTTGCGTACCGGATCTAAGGGTGATGGCATTGATGCCCCCCTTTGGATTTGGTTGAGGTTGAGAGGGAATGACACTTTGGATTGGGGGTTGAGGAGTGGAAGTTGAGGGTGTATCCATGCGTGCAAGAAGAGCTTGTAGTGTAGAGGTGAGGCCGGTGAGACCGGAAGTAAGTGTGTTTTGTAGTTCCTTTTGACCTTGGATAATGGTTCGGAGTGTTTCGTCTTGGTTAGAGGGGGTGGTTGCATATGTGAGTTGAGGAGCTTGTGATTGGATGGGTGGTGGTCTTTGATGTGGTGGTTGATATGTTTGGTAGTTTCTTTGTGGGTTTTGTTGGTTAAATGGTTGATTTTGTGAGTTGTATGGTCGGTTTTGTGAGAAGTTTTGTGAGTTGTTACCCCATCTTTGACCTCCTCCATTGTTGTTGTTGTCCCTATTCCCTTGTTGATGGTTGTCTCTCCAACTTTGATTATTGTGTCCACTTCCTTGGTTGTGGCTTCCTCCTCCTTGATAAGAGTACCCTTGGTTAGGATTACCGCCTTGGTAGTATCTTCTTGAAGGCTTGGGCACTCATCCGTGTAGTAAGAGTAGTAAGAGCAAATGCCACATACTCTTTGAGGGACCAATTGTTGGTTGTGTTGTTGAGGTGGTAGAGGGTGCACCAATTGTTGGTTGTGTTGTTGAGGTGGTGGAGGGTGTTGTTGGTATGATTGAGGTTGTGATTGTTGTTGGTTCAATTGGAGTTGCTTCAAGATGGATGTCATCTCATTCAAGGATTGAGTTAGAGCGGTGGTTTCACTACTAGTTGATACCTCATTCATGGTCCTTGGACGGTTGACTCTTCGCCTCATATGTTGATTGGATTCGGCTAAGTCAATAATAAGTTGCCATGCCTCCTCCGCGGTTTTATATTTGGACAAAGAACCATTGCTAGAAGTGTCCAAGAGGGTTCTATCTTGCTCTCGCATCCCTTGACATATGTATCCAAGCAATACTTGAGTGTCAAGCATGTGGTTGGGGCATGCATCTAGTAGCTTACGGAACCGTTCCCAATACTCATAGAGTGGTTCCGTCTCACCTTGCACAATACAAGACATTTCCTTCCTTTGCCTATCCATCTTTTCCGGAGGTAGGAATTTATCCAAGAATCCCCTTCTAAGTAAGTCCCAATCGGAGGTAACTTCACTAGAGAGGGTGTAGAACCATTCTTTAGCCTTGTCCTCAAGAGAGAAAGGGAAAGCAGACAACCATATAGCAACTTCATCGGACCCTTCTCGTCTAGTAGTCGAGCATATGCAATGGAAGTTCTAGTAGTCGAGCATATGCGATGGAAGTCCTTGAGATGTCGAATAGGGTCTTGTGCGGGAAGCCCATGGAATTTGGGTAGGAGGTTGATCAAAGCGGTCTTAAGTTCAAAGTTTGCATTCAAGTTGGGGTGAGTTACATGAAGTGGTTGAAGGACATAATCTGGTGCACCCGCTTCCTTGATAGTAACTCTCCTCGGAGCATCCATGGTATTAGTACCTAGAACAAAAGAAGATTTGTTAGTGAAATTGATGGGAGTAGTATTAATGCCTTCTTTGAGTGACGGTTCAATGTTCACTTTTAGTAAGGTGGTTGAAGTGGTGAAAACCTCTTCCCCTTTTTCAAACTTAAACCGCCTCCGAGCTTGTCTAATATGAAACAAAGTTCGTTCTATTTCCGGATCAAAAGGGACTAAGCTCGGATTCGGTTGTGAACGCATCATGCAGAACGGTTAATATAGGAGCTAAATCCGAAATAGCTATCTTTCGTTCTCTTGTTCGCTAGAGGCTCTAAAAGGCCAATCTGCAATATGATGCCAGAAAAAGCAGTTTTCAACTATTGAGATCGATGTCCGCTCCTAGAAGTAGAGCTCAAACCTAACTCTATCAAGTCAGTTATAAATTCCTCTTCTTTCCAGTCGAGCATCTTCAAACTTACTGCAGGATTGGATTATCTTCTACGGCTGCTACTTCGCTTCGTCCTTAAGGCCAAGCTTAAAAGTGGCTTTCTTCTTTCAAACTTAGAGTTAGGCGCGTAAGGAAGTCCATCAAGGACAGAATATAAGGCTTACAGGTCGACTAAAGTTAATAAAGACATGAGTCTTCTTCCATACTCCATATACAGCTTATGGCTCTACTGAAAGACTGAAAAGTCCATTACTTCATATATTAATATGGCTTACGGGTGAATCTACTAGAAGAGCTCAATTGCTATCTTTTTGGCTGTTGTGCGCGATAGGTCATTCTAAGGCTTCATTTATTCTAGCAGCTAAAGCCCATACATCACAGATAGTACCATACAGCACAGAAGGAAAGCTTGGCATCTGATAGCGTTCGTGCCTTATCCCGTTGATGAACCCTGGTGACATACTGAGGCTATGACAGCCTTACTTTCTATTAGTCCTTAGTGCTGCATCTGAAAAGCTAGGAAAGAATGAAATTTCGTATGTTGACGGGGACTTCACTTTAATATTGATAAATGATAAAGCTCTGGAAGTCAGAGAGGGAAGAAAAGTAGTTCGAAAGAAAGAATCTTGCGGTGCTAGGCCTATTGATTATCAACCAAGTCCCGCTTAATCGATTCCAAGACAGTCTTAATCACGTACTAAAGCCTGGGGTGGTAACGTACTGAGTCAATGCCTAAGAAGATCATCCAATCAATTGCCAAAGCACTCCTCAAAAGTTAGGACCTCTAACCAACTCCACGCCTGAGTCACGTGACTTTTTAAAAAATCATTTTCGAACATCGGCGCGTACGCGCAAGGTACGCGTGCGCGCCATGGATGCGGTTCTGGAGTATGCGCGGAGGCGGAACGTACGCGTACGCGTCCATGAGGGTCCTGGTTTAGCCGCTACTCAAGCCGGCTCGTGGCTTGGCTCTCAATCTCGGCTTCACGTTGCTCTCATCCGCGCGGGCGCGTCAGGTGCGCGCACGCGCCCATGCGGAAATTTCCAAAGCTTCAATTCTCATGCTTCCTTTCCTTGCACCCGTCTTCCTTCTCTTTTCCTGTCCGTTCCTACTCTATATCCTGAAACCACTTAGCGCACAAGTCACGGCATCGAATGGCATCGAGAGAGGATTAGAGATGTATCTCTTTTAATGCAAAACAAGCATGTTTTCATTCATGAAACAAAACTAGGAAAGGAATACAAATCCATGTATTTTCATGCAGAAAAGTGTGTGAAATCATTGATAAACCCTTTGAAATTAGCACAAGATAAACCCTCAAAATGGGGTTTGTCAGTTAGCTTGACTAAACTAATCACCCACTAAAGTTTCTTGATCCATCAATCCTTGTGGGATCGACCTCACTCTTGTGAGTTATTACTACTTGATGCGACCCGGTATACTTGCCGGTTGGATTTGTGTGTTGGAAAATTCGTTTTCCGTAAAAACACCATCAGTCCCGTTGTCCGTGGTGATGGAGTATGGTATTCCGAACCTCGTAATAATGTTCCTATATAGGAATTTTCGACTTCTTTGAGCGGTGGCGTTGGCTAGGGGTTCTGCCTCGATCCATTTTGTGAAATAGTATACTCCTACTATGAAGAATTTTACTTGTCCCGATCCCTGTGGGAAGGGTCCGAGAAGGTTGAGTCCCCATTTCGCAAATGGCCAGGGTGAGGTCATGCTGATGAGCTTTTCTGGTGGAGCAATGTGAAAGTTGGCATGCTTCTGGCATGGTGGGCATGTCCTCACAAATTCTGTAGCCTCCTTTTGTAGAGTTGGCCAATAGAATCCCGCCCAGAGTACTTTTTGGTGAGAGCTTGCGCTCCAAGATGATTACCACAAATGCCGCTGTGCACTTCCTCCAGGACTTCCTTTGTGTTAGAAGTCGGTACGCATTTTAGTAAAGGTGTTGATATCCCTCTTTTGTATAGTGTGTTGTTTATGATAATGTAGTATTGTGCCTCCCTTTTCAGCCTCTTTGCCTCCTTTTTATCTGTAGGGAGTGCTTCTGTTTTGAGGTAGTTTATTATGGGGGTCATCCATCCTTGATCCCGACCTATTATGGCTATGATTTTTTCTTCTTCCGCTATTGACGGGTTCTGTAGTATCTCCTGGATGAGGCTTCTGTTGTTGCCCCCTGGTTTGGTGCTAGCTAATTTTGAAAGGGCGTCAGCTCGGGCATTTTGCTCACGAGGTATGTGATAGATCCTATATTCCCTGAGTTGTTCGAGCTATTCTTTGGTTTTATCCAAATATTTTTTCATGGTCAGATCTTTGGCTTTGTAGCTTCCTGTTATCTGTGAGGTGATGACTTGTGAGTCACTGTAGATGTTGAGTTTCTGAGCTCCAACCTCCCTGGCCAGCTTCAAACCTGCTAATAGTGCTTCGTATTCTGCCTGGTTGTTCGAGGCCGGGAATCCGAATTTAAGGGAAAGCTCAAGTTGAGTTCCTAGGTTGCTTTCGATTATCACGCCCGCACCGCTTCCTGTTTTATTCGAGGATCCGTCCACGTATATGTTCCATTCTATGGGATTTCCGGGGTGTCTGTGAATTCTGCGATGTAGTCGACCAGGTGCTGTGATTTGATGGCTGTCCGCGCCTCGTATTGGAGGTCGAACTCAAACAACTGAATTGCCCATTGTAGGATTCTTCCTGCTAGATCTGTTTTCTGCAATATCCCTTTTATGGGTTGGTTGGTCTGAACTTTAATGGTATACGCTTGGAAATATGGGCGAAGCCGCCGAGATGTGAGGATCAGAGCGTAGGCAAACTTTTCTATTTTCTGGTAGTTCAGCTCAGATCCCTGTAGCACTTTGCTGATGAAGTAGACGGGTTTTTGCCCATGTTCGTCTTCTCTGACTAATGCTGAGGCTATTGCCCGGGTCTCTACTGCGTGATATAATATGAGCGGTTCTCCTTCTCGTGGCCGAGATAGGATAGGTGGCCGTCCTAAGAACTCTTTGAAGTCTCGGAAGGCTTGCTCACATTCTGTCGTCCACTCGAACTGTTTTCCCTTTCTTAATGTAGCATAGAAGGGAAGAGATCTTATTGCAGCTCCTGCTAAGAATCGGAATAGAGCGGCCAGCCTCCCGTTGAGTTGTTGTACTTCTTT
>NC_029777.3:62757607-62767815 GCF_000817695.3 Arachis duranensis
CCCCTTTGTGTGAGCATGAAGCCCAAGAATTTGCCTGCTTCTACTGTGAAGGTGCATTTTGCGGGATTGAGCCGTATGTTGTGTTTCCTGATAGTGTAAAATACTTGAGCCAGGTCGGATAATAATGTATCTTCGCTTTGTGTCTTTATCAACATGTCGTCGACATAAACTTCCATGGTTTTCCCGATGTGATCTGAGAAAACTTTACTCATTAGCCTTTGATAAGTAGCTCCTGCGTTCTTGAGACCGAAAGGCATCACAATGTAACAGTAGTTTGCTTTCGGCGTTAGGAACGAGGTCTTTTCTTGATCTGGAGGATACATGGGGATTTGGTTGTACCCTGAATACGCGTCCATGAACGAGAGATACTTATATCCTGATGAAGCATCTACTAGAGCGTCGATGCTTGGGAGTGGGTAAGGGTCTTTTGGGCAGGCTTTGTTGAGGTCGGTGTAGTCGGTGCACATTCGCCACTTCCCATTTGACTTTTTCACCAAGACGACGTTTGCTAGCCATAGTGGGTAGTTGACTTCCCTTATGAACCCGGCCTCTAGTAGCGCCTGTACTTGTTCTTCTACAACTTGAGCTCGTTCTGGTCTGAGTTTTCTTTGTCTTTGTTGTACCGGCCGGGATCCTGGGTAGATTGCCAATTTGTGGCTTATTAGTTCGGGATCAATGCCTGGCATGTCGGCAGTTTTCCATGCAAAGAGATCAACATTATCTTGTAGGAATCGTATTAGTGATTCCTTTGTGTCTCCTTTCAGGATCGTGCCAATATTAGTTGTTTTATCTGAGGTGTCTCCAATCTGGACTCTTTCTACTTCTCCTTCGGGTTGTGGTCAGAATTTTTCTTGCCTCTGAACTCCACCGAGCTCGATTGTGTGGAACTCTCCTCCTTCACCTCGGAGGTTTAAGCTTTCGTTATAACAGCGACGTGCCATCTTTTGATCTGCCTTTATTGTAGCTATCCCTTCCGCAGTTGGGAATTTCATGCACAGATGTGGAGTTGAAATTATTGCGCCGAGTTGATTTAACGTTGCCCGACCTATTAAGGCATTGTAGGCTAAGCTTACGTCGACCACGATGTAGTCGATCTTGAGTGTTCTGGAATGGTTCCCCTTCCCGAAGGTTGTATGCAACGATACATATCCCAGCGGTTGAACTGGGGCATCTCCTAGTCCAAACAGGCTGTTCGGGTATGCTCTTAGCTCTTTTTCTTCTAGGCCGAGTTTGTCGAAGGCAGTTTTGAATAAGATGTCGGCAGAGCTTCCCTGGTCAATTAGTGTACGGTAAAGGTTGGCGTTTGCTAGTATGATTGTTGTCCCGAGATGATTCCGGATGCGTCTTCCTTGGTAAACGTGATTGCTGGGATGTCTGGGGCTTCCTTTTTTCCTTCGACGTGGTATACCTCTTTGAGGTGTCGCTTGCGAGATGATTTGGAGATTCCTCCTCCAGCAAATCCGCCGTGTATTATATGAGCGTGTCTTTCTGGTGTGCGAGGTGATCGTTCAGATCGTCCAACATCCTCATCCCTTCTTCTTTTTCTTGGTTTGTCATCCCGATTAGCCAAAAACCGATCTAGTTTTCCTTCTCTTACTAGTTTTTCTATGACGTTTTTCAAATCGAAGCATTCATTGGTGGAATGTCCTCGAAGTCGGTGATATTCACAGTATTCATTCCGATTTCCTCATCCTCTTTTGCCTTTAAGTGGCCGAGCTGGAGGGATTTTCTCTGTATAGCAGACTTCTTTGTAAACATCTACCAAGGATACCCTAAGAGGAGTATAGTTATGATACTTTTTTATTTTCTCTCCGGAGCGATCCTCCTTTTTCTTGGATTCTTTGTCTCGGTAGGCCGAACCGAACCTTGAGACTTCGCCAAGTCAAGAATTTTCCTCCATGTTGATGTATTTTTGTACCCGTTCTTGTACTTCGTCTAAGGATGTCAGGTATCTCTTTGATATAGATTGGCTAAATGGTCCTTCTCGTAGGCCATTTATGAGGCCCATAATGGCAGCTTCTATTGGAAGACTTTGTATGTCCATGCATGTTTTGTTGAATCTTTCCATGAGTTGCGAAGGCTCTCCCGATCTCCTTGCTTGATCCCTAGTAGGCTAGGTGCGTGTTTGGCTTTGTCCTTTTGTATGGAGAATCGAGCCAGGAACTTTTTGGCCAGGTCGTCGAAACTCGAGATGGATTTTGGAGGTAAGTTGTCGAACCATTTAATGGCTGTCGTGGTGAGAGTTGTTGGAAAGGCTTTGCAACGAACTGCATCTGAGGCATCGGTGAGGTACATTCTACTTCTGAAGTTGCAGAGATGATGGTTGGGGTCGGAGGTACCGTCATATAGAGTCATATCCGGAAGCTTGAAATCTTTCGGAATTTTGGTTTTCATAATTTCTCTGGTGAATGGATCTTGATCTTTCTGAGAACTATCCTCCATGGATGGTCAAGTAGCTTTGGTTTTGAGATCAGCTTCGAGTTTTATAAGCTTATCTTCTAATTCTCGGCGCCGCCTTATTTCCCGGCGTAGATCTTCTTCTTTTTCACATCGATGTTGGGCTTCTTTCTCAAGTTGCTCCAATCGATTTTGAAGTGCTTCTATTACTCCTGGATTTGATGAATTTTTGTCTCCGTTGGTTTCTAGAGTTTCTTTGAGTATTGTGTCCGCGTTTTTATGCGGCGTTCTGTCTTCCAAACCTGAATCGTGGTCGTTGTCATGGTCATCCGCCATGTTAATGGGATGACTTCCAGGTTCCCCGGAAACGGTGCCAATGTTCCGAGGGTTACCTGAAACTGTAGGTCGATCTCGGATGAGATCTTCTGTGTTGGTCGGAGCCGATGCGTCCGGCAGGTGTACGGCGGTCGGAACTGATGTGTCCGATTTGTTGGACTTGGTGGTGGTGCTGATCCTGTGTCCCCGGAGGGTGAGGGGTACCTGCAAGGGACTCCGATGCTTAAGTTAGCAAGGGTATTAAGCAGGTATTGAGTAGAATCAGAGTATGAGTTATACCTGGGTGCTCCAGTGTATTTATAATGGTGAGATGTGACCTTCTGTGGATAAGATAAGTTAGTTATCTTATCTTATCTTTATCTTTAAGTGAGATCATCTTTAAGGGAACCGCCTTTATCTCTATGGGCTTGGGCTGCCCTTGGATTTGGAACGTGTTCCTCTATTTGGGCCCTTTGTTTGGGCTTTCCTGTGACTTGGCCGAGATCTTTGAGAAGAGGTCGGGTTGTCCTGACCTGAAGAGGTCGGTCCCTTTGTTTGTAGAACATCACGGGTCGGACAGCTCGACCCAGGGTATGAACAGATCCTTTCGAGGCCGTGCCTGTGGGATGTCCGACTTGTTTATCGGTTTCCTCGCTTTTGTTTGTTTTTTTTAGCACCTTATGACCGCTTTATGTTGGTCCCCCTCAAAAGTTATTTTTGTGATCCCCTTTTCTGGGCCTTTACTCGGTCTCTTTCAGGGATTATGTTGATAACTTTTTAGTAGTAGAAGTCCGACTTGATTATGTTGGTCTCCCTTAAGTTATTTTTCGTAGTCCTCTTTCTTGGATCTTTGTCAGATCTCTTTCAGGGACTATTCGTATAACTTTTTAGTGGTAGGAGTCCGACTTGGTTATGTCGGTCTCCTTTAAGTTATTTTTCGTAGTCCTCTTTCTTGGATCTTTGTCAGATCTCTTTCAGGGACTACTCGTATAACTTTTTAGTGGTAGGAGTCCGACTTGGTTATGTCAGTGTCCTTTAAGTTATTTTTCGTAGTCCTCTTTCTTGGATCTTTGTCAGATCTCTTTCAGGGACTACTCGTATAACTTTTTAGTGGTAGGAGTCCAACTTGGTTATGTTGGTCTCTTTTAAGTTATTTTTCGTAGTCCTCTTTCTTGGATCTTTGTCATATCTCTTTCAGGGACTACTTGTATAACTTTTTATTTTGGGCAGACTTTATTATGTTGGGCCCTGATGCTACGATTTTAGGAAATTGCACGATCGGCGAAAATTCCTTCCGGCAAGTGCACCGGTTATCGTCAAGTAAAAACTCACAATAGAGTGAGGTCGAATCCCACAAGGATTGGTTGAGTGAGCAATTCGGATTAAAAGTGTGTTCTAGTTGAGCGGAATCAAGATTTAGATGAAATTGCGGAATCTTAAATTGCATGAATTAAAGAGCGAGAAGCTAAATTGATGAAATTAAAAAGGGAGTGGGGTGATTGCATGAATTTAATTGCAGAATGTAAGAGAAAGTGGTAGATCAGAAATGGGGAATTCATTGGGTTTCAGGAGATATTGAGATCTCCGAATCAAAACATTTTTATCCCTTCCTCAACCAATGCATTCATTGAATTTTGCTTGGCAATCTTATATGATTGGATCCCAATCCCTTGGCTCACCAATTCTCTCTAAAAACAAACAAATTCCCAATCCCTTGGTTTAAATGTTCATAAGAAGAGATGATGCTCGATCACTGATTATACCACACAGTTTCATGAACCACAATTTGGTAGGATTACATGTCACAATATCCATCCAAACCCCAATCCAATTCACTGTGAGAAAGCTTCTCTAGCATGAATCCTCCATTCCTTTCCCAAGGTTCCGAAGGATTCCAATTATGGATAGTTTCTTTCCCAAGACAACTAACCAATGGAATTAGATCGAGAAGCTTTCTAACAAAATTCAAGAGAAAAGATTGAAGAAGAAGATAAAAACTATTATTGATTCATTGAATTACAATAGAGCTCCCTAACCCAATGAAAGGGGGTTTAGTGAGTCACAGCTCTGAATTCAATTACAAATAGTATGAAAACTAGAAAAATGATCCAAAGTCATCCCAGGTTGTTAGGCTCCCCCTTGGGAATGATTCTAGCCACTTAGCTGCCTTGTCCTTAAGTGAAAATGGGAACAAGAGCAGTTTATAGGCATCTTCTTGGACTCCATTGGACTTCACAGTGTCGTAAATTCTCAGGAATTTTGTGAGATGTTGGTTTGGGTCTTCATTAGCACTCCCACCAAATGAACAATGATTCTCCACCAGTGATATTAGCTGTGGTTTGAGTTCAAAATTGTTGGCCTGAATGGGTTGTTTCTGAATGCTGCTACCACAATTCCTAGAGGTTGGGTTTATGTATGAACCAAGAACCCTCCTCTCGGGAATGGCATTGTTTCCATCATCTCTCTCATGGTTGTGAACTTCTCTATCCATGTTGAGATCTAGAGCTTCCTCAAAATTGTCCTCAGATTCTCCTTCAGATTCTTCTTCTCTCAGTACTCTCTTCCCTCTTGCTTCCCTTCTAAGTTTATGAAGGGTCCTCTCTGGTTTGGTATATGGAGGAGTTGATGTCTCTCCTCTCCTACCTGTCATACAAGAACACAGCACAGGCAACAAACAAGTGAAATACTCTTGGTTAATGGAAGAGTATCGTTAGAGCAGTTGAGGAATTAATTCAAATAGTTAGTGAGTCAGTGAGTTAGTTGCTTGAATTTAAAGGCATAAAGAAAGAAAGTAAGTAACAGAGTGCAGAAATTAAAATTCAACAAATAACTTGAACTGAATTAACAAAACAAGAAAAATGCTCAATCTAGTTAACTTCCAATTTGAGAATTGTCAATCGAAAACCAATCCCCGGCAACGGCGCCATAAACTTGCTGCTACGATTTTAGGAAATTGCACGATCGGCAAAAATTCCCTTCCGGCAAGTGCACCGGTTATCGTCAAGTAAAAACTCACAATAGAGTGAGGTCGAATCCCACAAGGATTGGTTGAATGAGCAATTCGGATTAGAAGNAATGCATTCATTGAATTTTGCTTGGCAATCTTATATGATTGGATCCCAATCCCTTGGCTCACCAATTCTCTCTAAAAACAAACAAATTCCCAATTCCTTGGTTTAAATGTTCATAAGAAGAGATGATGCTCGATCACTGATTATACCACACAATTTCATGAACCACAATTTGGTAGGATTACATGTCACAATATCCATCCAAACCCCAATCCAATTCACTGTGAGAAAGCTTCTCTAGCATGAATCCTCCATTCCTTTCCCAAGGGTCCGAAGGATTCCAATTATGGATAGTTTTTTTCCCAAGACAACTAACCAATGGAATTTAGATCGAGAAGCTTTCTAACAAAATTCAATCGAAAAGATTGAAGAAGAAGATAAAAACTATTATTGATTCATTGAATTACAATAGAGCTCCCTAACCAATGAAAGGGGGTTTAGTGAGTCATAGCTCTGAATTCAATTACAAATAGTATGAAAACTAGAAAAATGATCCAAAGTCCTTTTACTAACTTAAATTATATCCTATTTATACACTTTCTAAATAGAGCTTCTGTTGTGTTTTTTGGGCTTTGAGGCCTTTCCCTGATTTCCTTTTGCTTTGGGTTTATGATCCATAATCCTGATGAGGCTGCTGATCCAATTCTGTAACATTCATTGAGCCAACTTAGTGATAATCAAGTAATGACACATGACCCAACAAATTGAAATTCCAGACTCATCAATTCTTCAGGCCCAATCCCATAAACCATGATATTCAATTGGGTTTCATACCAGAGTATGTTTAAGTTAATGTTTGTGCTCAAATGCTAACTTAAACTGCAATATCTTTGGCCCAGAAACCTTTTCAAAGAGTGGCGTTTGGAGGTTAGGCAAGGAAGCAACAAAATCAATAAAGGAAGCTTGAATATCACATGTGGAGTTTAAGTTCCAGTTTAAGCTTAAACTGGAACTTAAACGTTGGACACTCCTGGAGGTGGTATAACTCAAGCACGTTTAAGCTTCAGTTTAAGGTTAAATTGAAGCTTAAACGTGGAAATGGAAGAAAGCAACCCCGGAGTGTGGAATGGTCGAACACGTTTAAGCTCCAGTTTAAGCTTAAACTGGAGCTTAAACGTGGAAATGAAGAAAGCAACCCTGGAGGAAAATTTTGGTCGAACACGTTTAAGCTTCAGTTTAAGGTTAAACTGAAGCTTAAACGTGGAAATGAAGAAAGCAACCCTGGAGGAAAATTTTGGTTGAACACGTTTAAGCTCCAGTTTAAGGTTAAACTGGAGCTTAAACGTGGGAATGCTCCCTGGTGCATTTCTCATTTCTGGCGTTTAACTTCCAGTTTAAGTTTAAACTGGAGGTTAAACGCCACTTTCAGCTTTTCTCAGCTTTCATGATTTTGGCGTTTAAGCTCCAGTTTAAGCTTAAACTGGAGCTTAAACGCCACTGAAAGTTCCCAGCATTATATGGCTTGGCAGTTTAAGTTCCAGTTTAAGCTTAAACTGGAACTTAAACTCCACATGTGATATTCAAGCTTCCTTTATTGATTTTGTTGCTTCCTTGCCTAACCTCTTCTTCCCTGAAATCATCCAAACAACTGCATCAAAGTCTTGCAAAATTTCATGAGAAATCTTCCATTCATAGCATTCAAGTAATATAACTAAAAACTCATGGAATTTGCATCAAAATCATACTGTTTGGATGGTTCATTGCTTTGTTATTCATTTAACCATTCTTGGTTACTTTAAGCTCAAGAAAATGCATAAAACAACTAAAACTAACAGAAAAATGCTAGTGAAACTAGCCTAAGATGCCTTGGCATCAGGCCCTTCTAAGTTAAAGTAATCCTCTTTAATAAGGTTGGTCAGACCTCTTTCCAGGGTTTACTTATAACTTGGGTTGACTTGGTCCGACTTCCGCACGTCGGCCAGTCTTTAAGTTATTATTTTAGCTATCCGTAAGACCTCGTCAGGTTCTTTTTTGGATTGCTTTCGATAACTTCTTACATTTATTCTGTGTTCATCTTTGCCGATTTGTAGAAAAATGGTTGGCATCTTTAGATCGTCCTTTGGGTGAATCGCGTTTTTCACCTTTATCGGACGATTATCTTTATCGTGGTCGGGCAGTAAATTTTTTTTTTCACTTTCTGCCGACCTGTTGCTTTATAATCGGACGATGAATACTTCAGATTAATGCGTCTTGGACTCTTGTAGGATATCTAAAATATATTTTATTTAAAGGAAAATGCCAATATATACATGTGGGATTTTTCTGGTCTAGGTCTTGACCTGGTGCCTCATTAAAAAACCTTTTCAGGAAAAAGAGTGCATCCATTTAGTGAGACCTTTTACCTTTCCTAACTGTAGTACCTTCGTAGGTTGCAGGCGTGCCATGATCGGGGAAGCTCTCGTCCATCAAGCTCAAACAGTCTGTAGTATCCCTTCCCAAGTACTTCTATGACTCGATAGGGTCCTTTCCAGTTTGCTGCCAGCTTCCCTTCTCCGGGTCGAGTTGTTCCAATGTCATTCCGGATTAGGATGAGATCGTTCTCTGCAAAGCTTCTCGGCACTACCTTTTGATTATATTTGGAAGCCATTCGGTGTTTTAGAGCTTCTTCCTTGATCCGAGCTCTTTCTTGGATTTCAGGTAACAAGTCGAGCTCTTCTCTCTGAAGTTGGGAGTTTACTCGTTCATTGTAGTGGACTACTCGGGGAGATCCTTCCTCAATTTCTATTGGAATCATTGCCTCCGCTCCGTATGCTAGTCGGAATAGTGATTCGTTTGTAGTAGAATGGGGGGTTGTTCGATACGCCCATAGAACTTGTGGAAGTTCCTCGGCCCAAGCTCCCTTTGCTTCTTGTAGCCTCCGCTTTAGTCCGGCCAATATGACTTTGTTGGCCGCTTCGGCTTGTCCATTGGCTTGGGGATGTTCAACGGAGGTGAACTGGTGTTTTATGTTCAAGTCAGCAGCCAGTTTTCTGAAGCCTGCATCTGTAAATTGGGTACTGTTCATACCCTGGGTCAAGCTGTCCAACCCGGGATGTTTAGCGACAAGCTGACCGACCTCTTCAGGTCAGACTATCTGACCTCTTCTCAAAGAGCTCGGCCAATATCCGACCTCTTCTCAAAGAGCTCGGCCAAATCGCCAAAGGAGCCCAAAGCAGGCCCAAAACAAAGGAACACAGCCCAATCTAAAGGCAGCCAAAGCCCAGAAAGATAAAGGCGGTTCCCCTAAAGATAAGATGACCTCACTCAAAGATAAAGATAAGATAAGATAACTAACTTACCTTATCCACAAAAGGCCACATTTCACCATTATAAATACACTGGAGCACCCAGGTATAACTTATACTCTGATTCTACTCAATACCTGCTTAATACCCTTGCTAACTTAAGCATCGGAGTCCCTTGCAGGTACCCCCACCCTCCGGGGACGAAGGATCAGCACCACCACCAAGTCCAACAAGTCGGACACACCAGCTCCGGCCGCTGTACACCTGCCGGACACGTCGGCTCCGACTAACACAGAAGTCTCGTCCGAGATCGACCTACAGTTTCAGGTAACCCTCAGAACATTAGCGCCGTTGCCACTGTAGAATTCTTCCTGCTAAGTCTTTTTTCTTGTAGGATGCCTTCGATGGGCTGGTTGGTCTGAACTCTGATAGTGTGAAGCTTTAGAGGCAACAACAGAGAAAAAACCCAAATACAAAGTCAAAACTTTACATCAAAAAGCATGCCAACTTCCACATTGCCCCACCAGAGGAGCTCATCAGTGTAACATCACCTAGGCCGTTCGCAAAGAGGGGACTCGACCTCCTTAAACTATTTCCCCAAGGATTGGGACAAGTCAAGTTCCTCATTGTAGGGGTGTTCATAAAATGGATTGAGGCAGAGCCCCTAGCTAATGCCACTGCTCAAAGAAGTCAGAAATTCTTGTACAGAAACATTATTACAGGCACCAATTCACATCCGTAGAACACCCACAAGCCAATGGACAAGCAGAAGCTGCCAACAAAGTCATACTAGCTAGGATAAAACAGAGACTACTGGACGCAAAGGGAGCTTGGGCTGAAGAGCTCCCACAAGTCATATGGGCATATCGGACAACTCCACACTTCACCACGGGGGAATCACCCTTCCGATTGATTTACGGAATGGAGGCAATGATCCCAGTAGAGATCAAAGAAAGATCCCCCAGAATGATCTTCTACAATGAAGAGGTCAACTCCCAAATCCAAAGGAAAGAACTCGACCTACTTCCAAGAGTCCGAGAGAGAGCTCCGATCAAAGAAGAGGCGTTAAAACGTCGAATGGCCTCAAGATACAATCAGAAGGTAGTACAGCAAAGCTTTGCCAACAACAACCTCATCCTAATCCGAAATGATATCGGAACAACTCGACCTGGAGAAGGAAAGCTAGCAGCCAACTGGAAAA
>NC_029777.3:62767911-62772319 GCF_000817695.3 Arachis duranensis
GGGCAAGAGCTACCAAGGTCATGGCATGCCTGCAAAGGGCGCCAGGCTGAGATCCAAAAAGATTGCCCGACCTAGAAAGGTAAGTACTAACATGTACACACTCTTATCTTTATATTATTGTTTAAAAGATTGCAGATTCCCTAAAAAGTTTTCTACCAAGACGCCCGACTATGGCAGGTCGGCAAGGTGAAACACAAAAATCACCGCCCGATCACGACAAAGTCGGCAAGGTGAAACACCAAAATCACCGCCCGATCACGACAAAGTCGGCAAGATGAAAACCAAACTCATCGTCCGATTACAAAGCGACAAGTCGGCAAGGTGAAATCCAACTTCACCGCCCGACCACGATGAAAACTGAATTCATCATTTGATTTCGACAAAGTGAAAACAAAATTCACTGCTATACCAAGACGCATTAATCTGAAATGCAAATTTCACTGCCGGATCACGACAAGGTCCGCGGGGTGAAAACCAAATTCACCGCCCGATCATGATAAAAGTCGGGAAAGATGAAACCAAAATTCATCGCCCGATTTCAACAAGGTCGGCAAAAATGTGAAAGCAGAGTTCATCGCCCGATTATAAAGCAACAGATCGGCAGAAAGTGAAAAACAATTTCACTGCACGATCACGATAAAGACAACCGTCCGATAAAGGTGAAAATGCGATTCACCTAAAGGACAATCTAGAGATGACAACCACTTTCTACAAATCGGCAAAGATGAACACAGAATAATGTAAGAAGTTATCGAAAGTGATCTAAAAAAGAACCTAACAAGGTCTTACAGATCGCTAAAATAATAACTTAAGGACTGGTCGAACGTTAAGAAGTCGAACCAAGTCAACCCAAGTTATAAGTAAACCCTGGAAAGAGGTCTGGCCAACCCTATTAAAGAGGATTACTTTAACTTAGAAGGGCCTGACATAACAAAGTTAGCCCAAAACAAAAAGTTATACAAGTAGTCCCTGAAAGAGATCTGACAAATATCCAAGAAAGAGGACTACAAAAAATAACTTAAAGGAGACCGACATAACCAAGTCGGACTCCTACCACTAAAAAGTTATCAAAGTAATCCCTGAAAGAGATCTGACAAAGATCCAAGAAAGAGGATTACAAAAATAACTTAGGAAGAGACCGACATAACGAAGTCGGACTCCTACTACCAAAGAGTTATAAAAGTAATCCTTGAAAGAGACCTGACAAAGGTCCAAGAAAGAGGATTACGAAATAACTTAGAAGAGATCGACATAAAGAAGTCGGTCTCCTACAACGGACAAGTTATAAAAGTAATCCCTGAAAGAGACCTGACAAAGGTCCAAAAAAGAGGATTACAAAAATAACTTAAAAGGACCCGACATGAAGAAGTCAGCCCGAGCCAATTAAAGCGACAGATTGGATCTACAAGAAGAAGTCGGCCTAACAAAAACGTGCGCTAAAACGGACATAGCTCCGCCCAAAAAGCCACGGCTCGACGACAAGGCTATCAAAATTGTTCAGACTGACTAAAAAGTATTCTACGAGAATACTAAAAAGTCGTCAGACAAGTTAGCCCCAAGGACCACCTCGACCAAACAGAAAGTGGATGAAACCAGAAGTGATCAAGAGAGGTCGGACAACGAAGTACCGACACTCTGCAAAGATCCACAAAGGGAACAAAAACAACTTGAAACGGCTAGAGGAAGGCCAGAAATGCTTTGCTAAAAAGTACGAAGTCTTGAAAAAAGACACTACTTAAAAGGCAAAAGCACAAACCAAAACGGTGCTATAAAGTCATCCAAACAGACTATAAAAAGGTTTTCCATCGGAACAGTTGTTGGATTATGACTAAAAAGCCTGAGCAAAGAAGACAAACAAATCAAAAGAAGGCTGAAAAGACCTCTCAAAGTAAAAAGGGGCAATACCAGACTTGCACAAGGAGAAACTACTCAAAATCGACCTAAGACAAGATGCTTGAGCACGACTTCCCCAAAGAGATCAAATCTCTGAAAAGCACGATCTCACGGAAAGATCGAACTCAAGCAGGGGCAAAGTCATACAGGTCGACGTTAGATAAAGAAGAGGCGCAAGTACGACTTCAAAAAAGAACAAGCCAAAAGGTTGGGAAACAACTTAAGGCTCAAATGTGCTTAGCCAAAAGGGATACAACTCCACTCAAAAAAGGCACAATCTCAAACAGGGCTACGAACATCATCCAAGACTAAAAAAAGGTTCTATATAAAGAACACTAAAAATTCATGGGACAAGTCACTAAAAGCTCGGATATCAAGCCGCAAGGATAACTTTGCCAAAGCAGAAAGGTTGTCAACATAAACTTAAAGCAAGGCGTGATCTAGAAGGCAAGGGTAGAAAACCCGCACTACCACTCAAAAGATGTTGGACTATGAAGTACCAAACCTCTAGAAAATCTACAAAGATTGCGAAGCAATGAAGAAACAAGCCAGACAGATGCTTGAGCACGACTTCCAAAGAGATCGAAGCTCTGAAAAATACGATCTCACAGAAAGATCGAACTCAAGCAGGGGCACTGTTCATACCCTGGGTCAAGCTGTCCAACCCGGGATGTTTAGCGACAAGCTGACCGACCTCTTCAGGTCAGACTATCCGACCTCTTCTCAAAGAGCTCGGCCAATATTCGACCTCTTCTCAAAGAGCTCGGCCAAATCGCCAAACGAGCCCAAAGCAGGCCCAAAACGAAGAAACACAGCCCAATCTAAAGGCAGCCAAAGCCCAGAAAGATAAAGGCGGTTCCCCTAAAGATAAGATGACCTCACTCAAAGATAAAGATAAGATAAGATAACTAACTTACCTTATCCATAGGAGGCCACATTTTACCATTATAAATACACTGGAGCACCCAGGTATAACTCATACTCTGATTCTACTCAATACCTGCTTAATACCTGTTCATACCCTGTCCGAGCTCCTCCAAATCGGCAAAATCCATGAAAGGTCCGACCTCGTCCCAAGGCCCACACCTGAGGTCGGACCTCGGACAACAAAGCTAAAAAGGCCCATCAAAAGGAACGCAGCCCAAAAATTAAAAGGCCGAAAAGGCCTAGAGAAAGGCGGTTCCACAAAGATAGGGATAAAACTCCCAAAAGATAAGATAAGATAAGAATATCTTATCCAGGGAAGATCACAGCCAACTACTATAAATACACTGGAGCACCCAGGTATAACTCATATTCTAATTCTACTCAATATCTGCTTGGACCCATGCTAACTTAAGCATCGGAGTGTCATTGCAGGTACAACCACCAACCACTCCACATATCAAGCTCGGGTCCCTGACCCCTACCTCGGGCCTCACCAAGACGTCCGAGCTACTCGTTTCAGGTAACCCCCGGAACATTGGCGCCGTTGCCGGGGACCTGGAAGTCATCCCTCTACCATGGCGGACGACCCCTCCAACAATGACCGCGCGGCATCAGAACAAGAGGAGGGAGTTGACACCGGAGAACGACCGGACAGCCCTCTATCACCACGCACTCCAGGAGGAAACAAACAGAATCGCCCAAAGACGTCACTCCCAAACAAAGATCCACGAAATCCCGAAAAAGAAAAGAGCTCGGAAATTCTAGAAGCAGTTCGGGCACAGCAAAACCGGCTGAAACAACTCGAAGAGGACATAAAAAAGCAGAAGGAAACTGAACAAGATCTGAGAAGGGAAGCTCGCAAGCGCAGAGAGTTAGAAGAAAAACTGCGGAAAATAGAGGCCAACCTGAAGGATCGGTCAGACCGCGGCCCCACCCCCGAAGGCAACCATGATCCCTTCACGCAAGAGATCATGAAGGAGAAGGTACCGCGAAACTTTAAACCACCCCATATGGATCTCTACGACGGCACCACCGACCCAAGTCACCACCTCAGCAACTTCAGAAGCAGAATGTACCTAGTCGACGCCTCCGACGCGATTCGGTGCAAAGCCTTCCCCACCACTCTCACCAAATCAGCCATGAAGTGGTTCGACAACCTGCCACCTAGATCAATCACCAGCTTCGAAGACATAACCAAAAAATTCCTAACAAGATTCTCCATTCAAAAGGACAAGGCAAAACATGCACCCAGTCTACTCGGGATCAAACAAGGTAACCAAGAAACTCTCCGAGAGTACATGGAGCGATTCAACAAAGCCTGCCTGGACATACAACACTTGCCCACTGAAGCAGCCATCATGGGACTAGCAAACGGCCTAAAAGAGGGACCGTTTAGCCAATCCCTATCCAAACGATACCCGACCTCCCTATACGAGGTGCAGGAATGGGCAGAAAAATATATCAACATGGAGGAAACCTCCCAGCTAAGAGACTCTTCTAGGAAGGAATCAACCTACCCGTTCCGAGATCGAGATCGGGAACAGAAGAAGAAAGAAGAATCCAACTCGGACAAGCCACGGAAGTACCA
>NC_029777.3:62780161-62782780 GCF_000817695.3 Arachis duranensis
ACTATAAATACACTGGAGCACCCAGGTATAACTCATATTCTAATTCTACTCAATATCTGCTTGGACCCATGCTAACTTAAGCATCGGAGTGTCATTGCAGGTACAACCACCAACCACTCCACATATCAAGCTCGGGTCCCTGACCCCTACCTCGGGCCTCACCAAGACGTCCGAGCTACTCGTTTCAGGTAACCCCCGGAAGAATACCCTTGCTAACTTAAGCATCATCGGAGTCCCTTGCAGGTACCCCCCTCCGGGGACGAAGGATCAGCACCACCACTAAGTCCAACAAGTCAGACACACCAACTCCAGCCGCTGTACACCTGCCGGACACGTCGGCTCCGACCAACACAGAAGATCTTGTCCGAGATCGACCTACAATTTCAGGTAACCCTCGGAACAGGTACCATTGTCCGTGGTGATGGAGTATGGTATTCCGAACCTCGTAATAATGTTCCTATATAGGAATTTTCGACTTCTTTGAGCGGTGGCATTGGCTAGGGGTTCTGCCTCGATCCATTTTGTGAAATAGTCTACTCCTACTATGAGGAATTTTACTTGTCCCGATCCTTGTGGGAAGGGTCCGAGAAGGTCGAGTCCCCATTTCGCAAATGGCCAGGGCGCGGTCACGCTGATGAGTTTTTTTGGTGGGGCGATGTGAAAGTTGGCATGCTTCTGGCATGGTGGGCATTTCCTCACAAATTCTGTAGCCTCCTTTTGTAGAGTTGGCCAATAGAATCCCGCCTGGAGTATCTTTTTGGTGAGGGCTTGCGCTCCGAGATGATTACCACAAATGCCGCTGTGCACTTCCTCTAAGACTTCCTTTGTGTTAGAAGTCGGTACGCATTTTAGTAAAGGTGTTGATATCCCTCTTTTGTATAGTGTGTTGTTTATGATAGTGTAGTACTGTGCCTCCCTTTTTAGCCTTTTTGCCTCCTTTTCATCTGTAGGGAGTGCTTCTATTTTGAGGTAATTTATTATGAGGGTCATCCATCCTTGATCCTAACCTTTTATGGCTAGGACTTCTTCTTCCGATATTGACGGGTTCTGTAGTATCTCCTGGATGAGACTTCTGTTGTTGCCCCCTGGTTTGGTGCTGGCTAATTTTGAAAGTGCATCAGCTCGGGCATTTTGCTCACGGGGAATGTGGTAGATCCTGTATTCTTCGAGTTGTCCAAGCTGTTCTTTGGTTCTATCCAAATATTTTTTCATGGTCGGGTCTTTAGCTTGGTAGCTTCCTGTTATTTGTGAGGTAACGACTTGTGAGTCGCTGTAGATGTTGAGTTTCCAAGCTCCAACCTCCCTAGCCAGCTTCAAACCGGCTAGTAGCGCTTCGTATTCCGCTTGATTGTTCGAGGCCGGGAATCCGAATTTAAGGGAGAGCTCAAGTTGAGTTCCTTGGTTGCTTTCGATTATCACACCCGCACCACTTCTTGTTTTACTTGAGGATCCGATGACGTATATGTTCCACTCTATGGGGATTTTCAGGATGTCTGTGAATTTTGTGATGAAATCGGCCAGATGTTGTGATTTGATGGCTGTCTGTGTCTCATATTAGAGGTCAAACTCGGACAACTCGATTGCCCATTGTAGGATTCTTCCTGCCAAATCTATTTTCTGTAATATCCCTTTTATGGGTTGGTTGGTCCGAACTTTGATGGTATGTGCCTAGAAGTATGGGCGAAGTCGCCGGGATGTGAGTATTAGAGCGTATGCAAATTTTTCTATTTTCTGGTAGTTCAGCTCTGACCCCTGTAGTGCTTTACTAATGAAGTAGACGGGTTGTTGTCCTCTTTCGTCTTCTCGAATCAGTGCTGAGGCTATTGCCCGACTTCCTACTGCGAGGTATAGTATGAGCGATTCTCCCTCTTGTGGTCGAGATAGGATAGGTGGTTGCCCCAAGAATTCTTTGAACTGTTTGAAGGCTTGTTCACATTCCGCTGTCCATTTTAAGTTCTTTCCCTTCTTTAAGGTAGCGTAGAAAGGGAGGGATCTTATCGCTGATCCTGCTAGGAATCTGGACAAGGCTGCCAACCTTCCATTGAGCTGTTGTGCCTCTTTGACGCAGGTTGGGCTCTACATGTTGAGTATGGCCTGGCATTTATCTGGATTTGCCTCGATTCCCCTTTGTGTGAGCATAAATCCTAAAAATTTACGTGTTTCTACTACGAAGGTGCATTTAGCTGGGTTGAGTCGCATGCCGTGCTTCCTTATGGTATCGAATACTTGAATCAAATCGGTTAGCAATGTCTCTTTGCTTTGTGTCTTTATCAACATGTCATCCACGTAGACCTCCATGATTTTTCCGATGTGATCTGAGAAGACTTTATTCATTAGCCTTTGATAAGTGGCTCCTGCGTTTTTCAGGCCAAAAGGCATCACGATGTAGCAATAATTTGCCTTAGGTATAAGAAACGAGGTCTTTTCTTGGTCTGGCGGATACATTGGTATCTGGTTGTACCCTGAGTATGCGTCCATGAATGAGAGATACTTGTATCCTGATGAAGCATCTACTAGAGCGTCGATGCTTGGGAGTGGGTAAGGATCTTTTGGGCAGGCTTTGTTGAGGTCGGTGTAGTCGGTGCACATTCGCCACTTCCCATTTGACTTTTTCACCAA
>NC_029777.3:62783185-62784015 GCF_000817695.3 Arachis duranensis
AGAATCGCCCAAAGACATCACTCCCAAACAAAGATCCACAAAATTCCGAAAAAGAAAAGAGCTCGGAAATTTTAGAAGCAGTCCGGGCACAACAAAACCGGCTGAAACAACTCGAAGAGGACATAAAAAAGCAGAAAGAAACAGAACAAGATCTGAGAAGGGAGACTCGAAAGCGCAGAGAATTAGAAGAAAAACTGCGGAAAATAGAGGCCAACCTGAAAGACCGAACAGAACGCGGCACCACCCCCGAAGACAACCATGATCCCTTCACGCAAGAGATCATGAAGGAGAAGGTACCGCGAAACTTCAAACCACCCGATATGGATCTCTACGACGGCACCACCGACCCAAGTCACCACCTCAGCAACTTCAGAAGCAGAATGTACCTAGTCGACGCCTCCGACGAGACTCGGTGCAAAGCCTTCCCCACCACTCTCACCAAGTCAGCCATGAAGTGGTTCGACAACCTGCCACCAAGATCAATCACCAGCTTCGAAAACCTAACCAAAAAATTCCTAACGAGGTTCTCCATTCAAAAGGACAAGACAAAACATGCCCCCAGTCTACTCGGGATCAAACAAGGTAACCAAGAAACTCTCCGAGAATACATGGAGCGATTCAACAAAGCCTGCCTGGACATACAACACTTGCCCACTGAAGCAGCCATCATGGGACTAGCAAACGGCCCAAAAGAGGGACCGTTTAGCCAATCCCTATCCAAACGATACCCGACCTCCCTATACGAGGTGCAGGAACGGGCAGAAAAATATATCAACATGGAGGAAACCTCCCAGCTAAGAGACTCTTCTAGGAAGGAATCAACCTACCCA
>NC_029777.3:62784034-62784497 GCF_000817695.3 Arachis duranensis
TCTCCTTGGTAGACATCTACAGAGAAGTATGCCACACCGAAAAGATCCCACCGCCCCGACCGCTAAAACACAAGAGAGCGGGGAGAGATCGGTCCGAATACTGTGAATATCACAAGCTCTACGGTCATTCTACTAACGACTGCTACGACCTAAAAAATGTTATAGAAAAGCTAGCCAGCGAAGGAAAACTCGACAGATACATAGCAGAGAAAGGAGAAGAGACCAGGAAGAGGAGGCGAGGAGATAACGAAGATCGGGCCGAACAAATCCCGCGAACCCCTGAAAGGCACGTTCACATGATAAATGGAGGTTTTGCAGGCGGAGGAACATCCAGATCCTCGCGAAAAAGACACCTCAAAGAAGTCTATCACATCCGAGAAGGCAGTCCCCTGCCCGAATTACCTACTATCTCATTTACCCGAGAAGATGCTCAAGGGATAATACCCGGGCACGACGATCCAAT
>NC_029777.3:62786924-62787392 GCF_000817695.3 Arachis duranensis
AATATATCCAACCAACAGCAAGGATGGATGACCCCCATACTCAACTACCTAAAGTCGGGAACTCTTCCCGCCGAAAGAAAGGAAGCTAAAAGACTCACGAAAGACGCCCAGAATTATACGCTAATTCACGACGTATTATACAGAAGAGGATTCTCAAATCCCCTCCTTAGGTGCGTCCCGACCTCAGAAACAAAGAACGTCCTCGAAGAAGTCCATGGAGGCATGTGTGGGAACCATCTCGGAGCTCGGGCATTATCCAAAAAAGTAGTCCGGGCCGGGTTCTACTGGCCGACCTTACAGAAATACGCAACGGAATTTGTGAAAATATGCCCCCTGCCAAAAACACGCCAATTTCCACAAGGCACCACCAGAAAACCTTATCAGCATCACCGCACCATGGCCCTTCGCAAAATGGGGACTTGACCTACTCGGCCCGTTCCCCCAAGGACCGGGGCAAGTCAAATACCT
>NC_029777.3:62791381-62793860 GCF_000817695.3 Arachis duranensis
ACCGAGCTCCTCCAACTCGGCAAATTTATAAAAGGTCCGACCTCGTCCTAAGGCTCACGCCTAAAGGTCGGACCTCGGACAAATAAAGCAAGGAAGGCCCATCAAAAGGAACGCAGCCCAAAACCTAAAGGCCGAAAAGGCCTAGAAAGGGCGGTTCCACAAAGATAGAGATAAAACTCCCAAAGATAAGATAAAGATAAGAATATCTTATCCAGGGAAGATCACGGCCAACTACTATAAATACACTGGAGCACCCAGGTATGGCATTCATTCCACATTCTACACATATCTGCTTGGACCCATGCTAACTTAAGCATCGGAGTGTCATTGCAGGTACAACCACCAACCACTCTACATATCAAGCTCGGGTCCCTGAACCCCCACCTCGGGCCTTTCCAGACGACCGAGCTACACGTTTCAGGTAACCCTCGGAACACTAGCCATAGTGGGTATTTAACTTCCCTTATGAACCCTGCCTCTAGTAGTGCTTGTCTTTGTTCTTCTACAGCTTAAGATTGTTCTGGCCCAAGTTTTCTTCGTCTTTGTTGTATCGGTCGGGATCCCGGGTAGACTGCCAACTTGTGGCTCATTAATTTGGGATCTATGCCTGGCATGTCGGCAGCTTTCCATGCGAAGAGATCAACATTATCTCGCAGAAACTATATCAATGATTCTTTTGCATCTCCTTTCAGGATCGTGCCAATATTAGTTGTTTTATTCGAGGTATCTCCAATCTGGATTCTTTCTACTTCTCCCTCGGGTTGTGGTCGGAGCTCTTCTCGTCTCTGAGCTCCACCGAGCTCGATTATGTGGAACTATCTTGCTTCGTCTCGAAGGTTTAGACTTTCGTTGTAACAGCGACGTGCCATCTTTTGATCTGCTCTTATTGTAGCTATCCCTTCTGTAGTTGGAAATTTCATACATAGATGCGGAGTCGAAACTATTGCGCCGAGCTGATTTAACGTTGTCCGACCTATCAGGGCATTGTAGGCTGAGCTTACGTCGACCACGATGTAGTCTATCTTGAGTGTTTTAGATTGGTTCCCCTTTCCGAAGGTTGTATGCAGCGACACGTATCCCAGTGGTTGAACTGGGACATCTCCCAGTCCGAACAGACTGTTTGGGTATGCTCTTAGCTCTTTCTCTTCTAGGCCGAGTTTGTCGAAGGCAGTTTTGAATAAGATGTCGACAGAGCTTCCCTGGTCGATTAGTGTGCGGTAGAGGTTGGCATTTGCCAATATGATCGTAATGACCATGGGGTCGTCGTGTCCCGAGATGATTTCGGATGCATCTTCTTTGGTAAACGTGATTGCCGGGGTGTCTGGCGTCTCCTTCTGTCCTTCGATATGGTATACCTCTTTGAGGTGTCGCTTGCGGGATGATTTGGAGATTCCTCCCCCAGCAAATCAGCCGTGTATCACGTGGACATGTCTTTCTGGTGTGCGAGGCGATCGTTCAGATCGTCCGACGTCCTCATCCCTCCTTCTTTTCCTTGGTTCTTCATCCCGGTTGGCCAAGAACCGATCTAACTTTCCTTCTCGTGCTAATTTTTCTATGACGTTTTTCAAGTCGAAACATTCGTTGGTGGAATGCCCTCGAAGTCGGTGATATTCACAGTACTCATTCCGATTTGCCCCTGCTCTTTTGCCTTTAAGTGGCCGAGCTAGAGGGATTTTTTCTGTATGGCAAACTTCTTTGTAAACGTCTACCAAGGATACCCTAAGAGGGGTGTAGTTGTGATATTTTTTGATTTTCTCTCCGGAGCGATCTTCATTTTTCTTGGATTCTTTATCTCGGTAGGCAGAACCGGACCTTGAGGCTTCGCCAAGTCGAGAATTTTCCTCTATGTTAATGTACTTCTGCGCTCGTTCTTGTACTTCATCTAGGGATGTCGGGTGTCTTTTTGATATAGATTGGCTGAATGGTCCTTCTCGCAGGCCATTTATGAGGCCCATGATGGCAGCTTCCGTTGGTAGATTTTGTATGTCCATGCATGTTTTGTTGAATCTCTCCATGTAGTTGCGAAGACTTTCTCGGTCTCCTTGCTTGATCCCGAGTAGGCTGGGTGCATGTTTGGCTTTGTCCTTTTGTATGGAGAATCGAGCCAGGAACTTTTTGGCCAGGTCGTCGAAACTCGAGATGGATTTTGGAGGTAGGTTGTCGAACCATTTAATGGCTGTCTTGGTGAGAGTTGTTGGAAAGGCTTTGCAACAAACTGCATCTGAGGCATCGGTGAGGTACATTCTACTTTTGAAGTTGCTGAGATGATGGTTGGGGTCGGAGGTACCGTCATATAGAGTCATATCCGGAAGCTTGAAATCTTTCGGAATTTTGGTTTTCATAATTTCTCTGGTGAATGGATCTTGATCTTTCTGAGAACTATCCTCCGTGGATGGTCGAGTGGTGGACGAAATTGTGATTCCCTTTTTTCTTGTAATTGGATTTATAAAAGATGTATACTCTGAGGGCATTGTTTATT
>NC_029777.3:62793960-62794282 GCF_000817695.3 Arachis duranensis
AAGCTTCTTCAGAAGCTGCCTCTCTAGTGCTGTTGGATGCATGTTGCAGTCCATTCAGATTTTGAGAGATCATGTTGACCTGTTGAGTTAACACTTTGTTCTGAGCCAATATGGCATTCAGGGCATCAATTTCAAGAACTCCTTTCTTCTGAGGTACCCCATTATTCACGGAATTCCTTTCAGAGGTGTACATAAACTGGTTGTTTGCAACCATGTCAATGAGTTCTTGTGCCTCTTCAGGCGTTTTCTTCAGGTGAATAGATCCACCTGCAGAATGGTCCAATGACATTTTCGAAAATTCAGATAGACCATAATAGAATAT
>NC_029777.3:62798434-62810140 GCF_000817695.3 Arachis duranensis
TGAAAACATCCCTAAAAGTAGCTTAAACTTACTAAAAACTATATGAAAACAATGCCAAAAAGCGTATAAATTATCCGCTCATCATCGAGTAGCTTTGGTTTTGAGATCAGCTTCGAGTTTTATAAGCTTATCTTCTAATTCTCGGCGCCGCCTTATTTCCCGGCGTAGATCTTCTTCTTTTTCACGTCGATGTTGGGCTTCTTCCTCAAGTTGCTCCAATCGATTTTGAAGTGTTTCTATTACTCGTGGATTTGATGAATTTTTGTCTCCGTGGGTTTCTGGAGTAGTTTTGAGTATTGTGTCCGGGTTTTTATGCGGCGTTTTGTCTTCCAAACCTGAATCGTGGTCGTTGTCATGGTCATCCGCCATGTTAATGGGATGACTTCCAGGTTCCTCGGCAACGGCGCCAATGTTCCGGGGGTTACCTGAAACTGTAGGTCGATCTCGGATAAGATCTTCTGTGTTGGTCGGAGCCGACGTGTCCGGCAGGTGTACGGCGGCCGGAGCTGGTGTGTTCGACTTGTTGGACTTGGTGGTGGTGCTGATCCTTCGTCCCCGGAGGGCGGGGGGTACCTGCAAGGGACTCCGATGCTTAAGTTAGCAAGGGTATTAAGCAGGTATTGAGTAGAATCAGAGTATGAGGTATACCTGGGTGCTCCAGTGTATTTATAATGGTGAAATGTGGCCTCCTGTGGATAAGATAAGTTAGTTATCTTATCTTATCTTTATCTTATCTTTAAGTGAGGTCATCTTTAAGGGAACCGCCTTTATCTCTATGGGCTTGGGCTGCCCTTGGATTTGGGACGTGTTCCTTTATTTGGGCCCTTTGTTTGGGCTTTCCTGTGTCTTGGCCGAGCTCTTTGAGAAGAGGTCGGGTTATCCTGACCTGAAGAGGTCGGTCGCTTTGTCTGTAGAACATCCTGGGTCGGATAACTCGACCCAGGGTATGAACAGGTTCTTTTTGGGATCACTTTCAATAACTTCTTGCATTATTCTGTGTTCGTTTTTTGCCGATTCGTAGGTGGTGGTTTCTGTCCCGGTTTGATCGTCCTTTAGGTGAATCGCATTTTCACCTTTGTTGGACGATCATTCCTATCGAGATCGTACAGTGAATCTGTTCTTCACTTTCTGTCGATCTGTTGCTTTATAATCAGACGATGAATGCTTCAGATTAATGTGTCTTGGGAGTTTGTAGAGCAGTGAATTTTGGTTTTCACTTTGTCGACCTTTGTCAAAATCAAACGATGAATTCGGTTTTCATCGCGGTCGGGCGGTGAAGTTGGTTTTCACCTTGCCGATTTGTCGCTTTGTAATCGGACGATGAATTTGGTTTTCATCTTGCCGACTTTGTCGTGATCGGGCGGTGAATCTGGTGTTCACCTTGCCGATCTGCCGTAGTCGGGCGTCTTGGTAGGAAACTTTTTAGGGAATCTGCAATTTTTTAATAAAATGAAGATAAGAGTGTGTACATGTTAGTACTTACCTTTCTAGGTCGGCCAATCTTTTTGGATCTCGGCCTGGCACTCTTTGCAGGCATGCCATGACCTTGGTAGCTCTTGCCCCTCGAGGTTGGACACTTTGTAGTAACCTTTCCCCAGTTTTTCTGAACAACTTGGTATGATCCTTTCCAGTTGGCTGCTAGCTTCTCTTCTCCTGACCGACCTATTCTGATGTCATTTTAGATTAGGATGAGATCGTCGTTGCTAGGTTACCTTCCGATTGTATCTTGAGGCCATTTGACATTTTAACACCTCTTCCTTGGTCCGAGCTCTTTCTCAGATTTCTGGAAGTAGGTCGAGTTCTTCCTTTTGATGTTGGGAGTTGGCCTCTTCACTGTTGTGGATCAGTCTGGGCGATCTTTCTTCGACCTCCACTGGGATCATTGCCTCCATTCTGTAAGCTAATCGGAAAGGTGATTCCTTTGTGGTGGAGTGTGGAGTTGTTCGATATGCCCATAGGACTTGTTGGAGCTCTTCTGGTGGGGCTACGTTTTTATGTAAAGCTTTGACTTTGTAATTGGGTTTTTGCTCTGAAGAACTTTGGTTCATTCTGCAAAAAGCTTGCGTCTTTGATTGTTTGTTATGACTTTTCTTTTGTCATTCGCCTTTGAGAAGAATGTGGGCTTTTAGGGTTTTGTTGTTGTTCCTGTTTCTTTTCATCGTTGCCTGACTCCTTTTGTATAAAAGTTCTAGCTTTTGTTTTGACCTTTTATCTGAGAGGTGTTCGGACTGTTTGGGTATAGATTGTCGGCTTCTCTTCTCTGTGTTCTTGCTTTTTTGTGGTCTTGTAATATAGCTTGGATGAGGCTTCTATTATTGCCCCCTAGTTTGGTGTTGGCTGATTTTGAAAGTGCATCAGCTCGAGCATTCTGCTCCCGAGGTATGTGTTGGACTTCATATTCCCCGAATTGTCCGAGCTGTTTTCTGTTTTTGTCCAGGGTCCCCCGAATTGTCCGAGCTGTTCTCTAGTTTTGTCCAGGGTCCCCCGAATTACCCGAGGTATTTTTTCATGGTAGGATCCTCAGCTTGGTTGCTCCCTTCTATTTGTGAGGTGACTACTTGTGAATCACTGGACATGGTAAGCTCCTACCTTCTTAGCTAGCCTTAAATCAGCGAGTAGTGCCTCGTATTCAGCTTGGTCATTTAGCTTGATTTGGCTTCCCTGATCGCTTTATATAATTACACCTGCACTACTCCCGGTTTTATTTGAAGAGTCGTCCATATAGAGTTTCCATTTTGTAGGATTTTCCGGGGTGTCAGTGTACTCTGTAATAAAGTCAGCCAGATACTGTGATTTGATGGCTGTTTGAGCTTTATGTCAAAGATCAATTTCGGATAACTTGACTGCCCACTGTAGAATTCTTCCTACTAAGTCTGTTTTCTGTAGGATGCCTTCTATGGGCTGGTTGGACCAAACTCTGATAGTGTGAGCTTGAAAGTATGGGTGGAGTCATTGAGAGGTGAGTATGAGGGTGTAGGCAAACTGCTCTGTCTCTTGATAGTTTAGTTCGGCCCCTTGTAGAGCCTTGATGATGAAGTAAACGGGTTGTTGCCCACTTTTGTCTTCTTTAACTAGTGATGAGGCTATTGTCAGACTTCCCACTACGAGGTATAATATGAGCTTTTCACTTTCCCTTGGTTGGGTAAGAATGGGTGGTTGCCCCAAGAATTTTCAAAATCTCAGAAGGCTTGTTTGTACCCCGTTGTCCTATTCAAACCTCTCTCCCTTCCTTAATATCCTTCTTTGAGGTGTTCTTTGCGAGATGATTTAGAGATCCCTCCTCCTGCGAATCCTCCATTAACATGTCTCTCAGGGGTGTGAGGTGGACGTTCAACTCGTTCGACCTCTTTGGTGTGAGACGTTCGACTTGTCCGACCTTTTTGGTGTGAGGTTGACCTTCAACTTGTCCGACCACTTTGGTGTGAGATGGACCTTCAACTTTGTCCGACCTCTTTGGTGTGAGCTGGACGTTCAACTTGATACGTAAAAATTATATTTCACGTACAACCGGCAAGTATACCGGGTCGCATCAAGTAATAAAACTCACTAAGAGTGAGGTCGATCCCACAAAGATTGGTAGATTAAGCAACTTTAGTTAAATGGTAAATTTAGTCAAGCAAACATGGTTTTGATTTCATGAGCATTGTGATTTTTTAACATAATTGTAGGAACTTAAATGGCAAGGAATTTAAAGAACTGGAATATAGAAATAAAATGAAAGTAAATAACTGAAACTTAAAATGCAAGAAACTTAAATGACATCAAAGATAAATTGCAAGGAATTAAAGGTTGCAGAAATTTAAAGAGTATAAGAGCAAAGAGCAAGAAATAAAGGAACAGAATGTAGATGACAAGAATAATAAATTGACAGAATGTATAAGGGAAATGGGGTGATGGGTGTTCAAACAACTAAAAGCAAAAGAAATAAGACTTAATGATGGAGAGGATCATTAGGGATCAGAGATACAAGTTCTCATGAATTGATGTTGATCAATTCCTTCTCAATCATGGGTATAGATCCATGGCAAGTGGGTAATTGAATCCCAATCTCTTGGTGATTCAATTTCTCTCAACATGACCAATTGCCACTCTCGTGATCTAATTGTTCATGAGAAGAGATGAAGCTCAATTTCTAATCCAAGCCACACAATGTCCAGAATCTCAACTTAGGGAGGTTACATCTCACATACCAACCAAAGTGTGATCTCAACCAAGGAAAGTTACATCTCACATACCAACCAAGGTGTGTTGATTAAGGGAATCATGAAAGGATGAACTCTAAACTGAATTATGTGGCTCATTCCTCAAATTCACCACACAATTCTCATAGATTAACCCCTCTCTCGATGGTGGTTGAATCTTTGAAGAACAAGAATTTCCTCTTTGGATTAACCACTTGAATTGAGAAGGAGAAGAAGATGTATCAATGCATTCAAACAAGCAGAGCTCTTCCCCCTAATGAAAGTGGGGTTTAGTGAATCATAGCTCCAATTTCAACAACAATTGCCATAAATGAGAAGTAAACTAAGTGTGAAGAAAGATGAAGAAGAAGAAGAAAATGTTTAAAAACTAAAAAATGAAGAAGAAAAATTCCAAGAATAACCAAAATAGCTCTCCAGGTATCCTTCCGGAAGTGCTAGAGAGTTCTCCAAGTAAAGGTGCTAGTAAGTGCTAAAAGTCCCGAAATCTAAGTGTCAAAAAAGTCCCCCTTAAGTACAAACTCCTTCTCTATTTATATTAGTCCTAAAACTCCTTTAAAGATCTTCAATTGGGCTAGCAATGTGGGCTTTCTCTTTGTTGAATTCTTGGCTCCATGGAAGAAGTGTTCTAGACATGGAAGGAGGAGTTCATTCATGATGCTTCTGGCCCAATGGCTTGGCGTTGTTGCCAATAACGCTAGCCTTAATGCACTGGCCCATTGAGGGGCGTTATTGGCAATAACTCTAGGCTTAATGCACGTTGGCAACGTGCATGGTGTTTTCCTGGGAGTGAGCTTTGAGACTTGGGCGTTGCTGGCCCAAGTTATTGCCAACAACTTGCTTTTCTTCTTCTTGACTCTTCTCTCATGCCTAATGTTGCCCCGAATTTGAGTGTCAATCCTCTGCTTCAATATGGACTATCATACATCATTGGAAAGCTCAGAGTGTCTTCTTTCTAATGCACTTGAAATCATCTCAATTGGATTTTTCTAGCTCAAGTTATGCTTCCTCAAAGAAGGTAAGGTCAAGCTGCCAAGTTGTTGCTGAAAACGCCCCTTTCCTCCCAAGTTGGCAACGTGCCAAGCCTCCCAAGGCTAGAACATGGAGCTGGCATTGTCCTCAAACACGCCCCCTTGTTGGCACATTGGCAACGTGCTCGTGCTCCCCTCCAGGGCTGCTCTCTAGCCTTCAACTTTGCTTGTCACGTTGCCTTGGAACACGCCTTTAGAAGCTGGTGTTGGCAACATGCTCGAGCCTTCCTCCAGGCTCCATGCTTGTTGCTTGGCGTTGTCCTTGGGCACGCCTATGTTTCCTGGCATTGGCAACGTGGGTGGAGATCCAAGGCTTGGTGCCTTCCAAGCATTACTTCCTGGCGTTGCCTTGGAACACGCCAATGAAAGTGGCGTTGGCAACATGCTCGATGGGTAAGATCCAAGGCTTGGTGCCTACCAAGCAGTCCTTCCTGGCGTTGCCTTGGAACACGCCAATGAAAGTGGCGTTGGCAACGTCCTCGAAGCTCCTTCCTGACCCAAGTTGGCAACGCGCACATATGCACTCCAATGTTGCTTGACGTTGCCTCCAAATACTCACCCTTTTCCCCAAGTTGGCAACGTGCTCTTATTTGTTGGCCCAGAATCTTGTCCCTGGCGTTATTGATGAACACGCCAGTTCATTCCCAAGTTAGCAACGCTCTCGAGCTCTTGGTTGGCCCAAAATCCTGTCCCTGGCGTTATTGATGAACACGCCAGTTCATTCCCAAGTTAGCAACGCTATGGAACACGCTATTAGTTTGGGGAGTTGGCAACGTGCCAACCCGCTCTTCTTGGCTTGCCTTGGATTGTTGGCGTTGCCCTCAAACACGCCATTGTAAATTCAAGTTGGCAACTTGCTTGAGGCTTCAAATTCACCTTCCAGGGCTACTTGGCGTTATTGCCAAACACTCAAGTGATAATGCACGTTGGCAACGCCCAAGTCTCTTCCTCCTTGCCAAGCTTGCTATGTCCCCAATCTTTCTTGCTCAAATTCTTGCTCCATTGCCTTCTTACTTCATTACCTATCATTAACCCAAGAAATTGTCTCAAAGTATTGCCATTCCATGCAATCAATTTCATGAGATTCATTCATACTCATTCATTTATGTATTCCTTAAATCATTTGCATGAATTTGGCTACAATCAACATGTTCCTTGGTATTCTCATGCATGAAGACAAAACTCATAAAAAGACTTTTTTATTTAGAGAAAATGAGTGAAACTAAGCTAAAACCAACTAAACTAACTAGCTAATATAGTAAATATGCAATTGCATCACAACACCAAACTTAAAGTGTTGCTTGTCCTCAAGCAAAAGATAAAAGACTTTGTCACAAGAATCTAAGATGCAAGACTTGAATGTTTTACCAGAGAAGAATTTTTTTATTGAACATGTCATCCTCATTTGTGTGGTCATTAATTTATTGTAAATGAACACGGCTAATCAACTTTTTCAATTAAAATGCTTGCTTCAATACTAAATTGGTTAACTTCACTAGACTTCTTTTTCTATACCGTAGCACATGATCCTTGAATAATTCTTTTCTTTGCTTCTCTCTTTTTTTTTATATATTTCTTCTTATTTCAATTGAGCTCGAAATCTTGTCTTAAGGCGGCTCTTTAGCATAAGCTTTCAATCAACAATCCCAAACCAGTTGGTTTTAGTTGTTAAGTGTTGAGACACTCTTAAAGATTTACTAACTCAAGCCTCTCTCCTTAACACATTCAATCACAGGCATATAACATTAAAATTTTTTTTGGATAGTGGTGTCCAGCACCTCTTTGGGTTGCTAAATGTTCTGTTATAGAGCTACTCTTAATTGTGAGTTTTCAATCGATAATCCCGAGTTAGTTAACTCAAGTTATCGGGTGATGAAGCACCCCTCGGATTTACTAGCCCAAGTATGTCTCTTAACACCAATCACCACAGACACATATCCAAATTTTGTCATTGATGCCTAGCCTTTCATTCTTTGTTCTTTATTTTCTTTGTTGTCAAGGTTATTTGTGCTTTTACTTCTAAAGTCTTGTAACCCTTAACCGACTAGTCTTGTATAAGCAAGCATTCTTTTAAATTTCTTGAGCCATGATTCTTTCACAATAAATGTATATATACTGGCACTTTTCTATGGGACAACATGATTCTTTTTAAGCTAGATTTCTCTCTGTTCTTGCTCAAACTACATCTTTTATTCCATTGACAAGTAAAAGTACTTAAGACAAGCAGCCATTCCAAACCTGTGAGTAGTGATGCATGGAATGGGAAACATAAAAGAAAATGCATACAAGAAAGCGACCTAGAAGGTATACCATATTTCAGACATACATCTTCTTTATTGAATAAAGCATAAAGTAAAACGAAGGAACTTCACCACCTTTAGTCTTCATGTCCCTTTTTCTTTGCTCGATTCTCCTTGCTTTCCTTTGCCCTTTGGATCTTCTTTCTTTTTCTTTCTCAGCTCTCCTTGTTGTTTCGTTATTGAGTCCCCCTTTGGATCTTCTTTCTTTTTCCTTCTCAGTTCTCCTTGTTGTTTTGTTGTTGAGTCCCCCTCTTCTCTTTGCCATACTCCTGAGCTTATCATTGTTTCCTTTAGCCTCTGAGCATTAAATCTCACCCTTGCAAGTTCTTGCTCTTCAAATATCTTGCGAGCTTCATTAAAACTTTTGATTTGTGGGTTGAGTAATGGGGGTGCTCCACAAAGGTAACTGAGCTTTTCTTGGGTGCATATATCATAGTCAAGTCTGTCCTTACGCCTGGCTTCCCTGAACATTCTGCTTTTATTGAACTCTTTGTGAAATGTATCATGTCTAGCATCCAACCTATGGAGAAGCTCCCTTTGCTGAGCTTGCTCTTTCCTTAGTTGAGCTTGTTCTTGTATTACTTTCTCCATGGCTCTTTCATATTCAGCAATTGAATTGTTGATGGCTTCATGCATCTTGGCATATTGTTCTTGTTGTAGTTCCATCATGTGTGTTTGGTATTCATTTTGTTGGTTCATCTATTGAACTTATTTGTTGGTTCATCCATTGAACTTGAACCCCTCTTTGTTGGTCCATCAACTGCCAAAGGTCCCTTTGTTGTTGAGCTTGTTCCTCTTGGCTTCTTTGAATTTGTGAATATTGCCCAGATATTCCTTCCAAAGCGGCTTGGAGTTGATTCATGTTTAAAGTATGGGATTCTTCCATTTCCTTCCATTTCTTGAGGCTCCTCCTCTTGTCTTGCTTCTTTCCTTTTTTTTCTTCTTGCTAAAGGTTGCCTTTCCAATTGGGTTGTGGTGACAAATTCCAACCTTTCTCGGGAGAGGGGTTTTCCAATAGAGACCACATCAGTTTCTTCAAATTCTTCCAGAGGTACTCTAGCTTCTTCACATAAGCGCAGAATAGTACTAGGATATCCTAGCCAGCTGTCCTGTTTGACCTTTTGAGCTATGTCAATGATGTTCTTGGCTATAATTTCTCCAACATTGATTTCCCCTCCTTTCATTATGCAGTGGATCATTATTGCTCTATTCACTGTCACTTCGGAATTATTTGAAGTGGAGATCAATGATCTCCTCACTATGTCATGCCATCCTTTTGCTTGAGGTATGAGATCACCTCTCCGAAGTTTGAGTGGTTGTCCATGTGAATCCAACACCCAATCCGTGCCTACTCTGCATAAGTCACTTAACACATCCATATATCTTGGGTCATTTTCAACCCTTTCTTCATAGCTAGCTTGTTTGAACCGTTTTGGTTTGACCTTTAGCACCCTGTTGATGGCGTCCGGACTAAAATCAACAGTCACCCCTCTTACATAACTCATGTATGGTTCTTCATCATCAAATTCTCTTATCACATTAGTGTAGAACTCATGGATGAGAAGCATGCTCACTTCTTGAGGTTGGTTACAGAGAAGCTCCCATCCCCTCTTCCTGATTATTTTTTGTATCTCAGAGTATTCCTCCTTCCTTAGCTTGAAAGGTAACTCTGGAACAACATCTTTGCTTGACATCCAACTAAAGATGCGCTCATTGTGTTTGGATTTGAATCTTCTTCGATCAAAGGTGTTTTCTTCATCTTCTATGGGTTGCTTGTCCCTCCTATCTCTTGATGATGAGGCCATTGAGATTCACTTGCAAGGGTTGAATCTCCCACACCAAACTTAGTTGAATGCTTGTCCTCAAGCATAAAGAAAATATTTATGAAGGGTGTGTAGAGAGATATATGCTAACACGGTAGAATAGACAAGCTAGAAAATGATGGTGAGAGGAAAGGGGGTGTTTCGATTATGTTGAGAGAGGTCGTGCATCATGAGTTTTGTTGGGTAAAGATTAGGTCCAAAGCTAACATTTGTGAAGCACGAATGAGTTGGAAGTTGAGTGTGAATTCGGCTGATGAAGTGGGGTGATGGAGAGATGTAAGGATGAGTGAGGATAAAGTGAGGTTTGATGAATATGGTTGAAGTATTTAAAATGATGTTTGTGGTGGGGGGCATGGTTTTAGTGATTTCCGTGGTGGGATGCATGGTTTTAGTGGTTTCGGTCATAGCATGGGGAGCATTCTTCCTTATGCCCAATGCATGTTGAGTTATTTTTTTCCAATGCACAAAGTTCAAGACTCATGTGACTTTCTCTTCCTTGAGTATCTGTGACTTCCCTTCCAAGATTCCCCATCACTTCTTTCTTTCCTTCCTGCAACAAAATTCCAAAATCTTGAGATTCTTAAAGTGACATTACTAGCTAGCAACTTATGATGATATTCCTATGTAAAGTTGACTAAGCAAAAATTAAAATTTATGAATAGATTCCCTACTCTACTTTTTCTAGCATTATTTATGTATGTAAAGACACCAAACTTAGTTTGTGACTAAGTGTTCTATGGAGTTAACTCCAAAGATGGCCACACCAAACTTAGTATCTTACCTACAATTGTATGCTATTTCAATCTCTTTTTCTTGTTTTTTTTTTGTATAAAATGAAATTTCTTATTATTGACTACTAAAGCATAAAAATAAAAGAGAACTCCTGTGCATGGGTTGCCTCCCATGAAGCGCTTGTTTATTGTCCTTAGCTTGACAATGCAACTTCCTTGCTCATGTTAGCATTTGCACACTTTCTTCCTTGCTCCAGGGGCCACCAAAATAATGCTTCACCCTATGTCCATTAGCTGTGAAGGTTTGATTTGAGGCTTTATCAAGTAATTCTACATAGCCATGAGGGGATACTTTGGTGATGGTGTATGGACCAGTCCATCTAGACCTCAGCTTCCCAGGGAAAATCTTCAATCTTGAGTTGAATAACAACACCCTTTGGCCTGGTTCGAATGTTCTTTGGGAGATTCTCTTGTCATGCCATCTCTTTGCTCTCTCTTTGTATATTCTAGCATTTTATATGCCTCCAATCTGAACTCCTCCAATTCATTGAGTTGTAGCAACCTCTTCTCTCCTGCTGCTTGAGCATCTAAATTCAAGAGTTTGGTGGCCCAAAAGGCCTTGTGTTCAAGCTCCACAGGGAGGTGGCATGCTTTTCCATACACCAACTGAAATGGAGATTTTCCTACGGGTGTCTTGAAGGCTGTCTTGTATGCCCAAAGTGCATCATTCAACTTTCTAACCCAATCCTTTCTTGTTGCTCCCACAGTTTTCTCCAAGATCCTCTTTAGCTCTCTGTTGGCAAGTTCAGCTTGCCCATTGGTTTGTGGGTGATACAGTGTGGCCACTTTGTGAGTAACACCATATTTGTGGAGTAAAGAATTTAGTTGCTTGTTGCAGAAGTGGCTTCCCCCATCACTTATAAGTCCTTTGGGTACTCCAAATCTAGTGAATATGTTCTTCTTGAGGAATTGCAAGACCACGTTGGTATCACATGTGGTGGTGGCTATTGCTTCTACCCATTTGGAGACATACTCCACTGCTACCAGGATATATTTGAACGTGTAAGATGGGGGAAAAGGTCCCATGAAATCTATTCCCCCCCATGAAGTCTATTCCCCACAGATCAAAGAGTTCCACTTCCAAGATGAACTTCTGAGGCATTTCATTTTTCTTTGACAAACCCCCTGTTCTTTGACATTCATTGCGATGGCTCACAAACTCTCTAGCATCCTTGAAGATTGAAGGCCAGTAGAAGCCACTTTGAAGGACCTTTGCAGCCGTTCTTTCAGCCCCAAAATGACCACCATTACTAGAGTTGTGACAATGCCATAGTATGTTCTTCATCTCACCCTCTGACACACATCTTCTTATCATTCCATCTGGGCATCTTTTGAACAAAAATGGCTCATCCCAGAAGAAGAACTTAGCCTCATGCAACAGCTTCTTAACTTGTTGTTTTGTGTATTCTTGTGGAATGATTCTTCTCGCCTTGTAGTTGGCCATGTCTGCAAACCAAGGGACATGTTGAATTTGCAATAGGTGCTCATCTGGAAATTCTTCATTTATTGATGGAAGATTGTCTTGGCATGCATTTTGTGGTAGCCTTGATAAGTGGTCAGCG
>NC_029777.3:62810863-62812803 GCF_000817695.3 Arachis duranensis
TCAAGAAAACAGTAATAAGCATGGCCAGCCAACCTTTCAAGCATCTGGTCAATGAAAGGGAGAGGAAAGTGATCTTTTCATGTGGCATCATTCAGCCTCCTATAATCTATGCACATCCTCCACCCTGTCACGGTTCGTGTTGGAATAAGCTCATTTTTCTCATTAACAATGACAGTCATTCCCCCTTTCTTAGGTACTACTTGCACTGGACTGACCCATGGGCTGTCAGATATAGGGTAGATGATCCCAGCTTTACACAACTTCAAGACTTCCTTTTGAACAACCTCCTTCATTGTGGGATTCAATCTTCTTTGAGGTTGTACCACTGGTTTGGAATTCTCCTCTAAGAGTATCTTGTGCATGCATATGGTAGGGCTTATGCCTTTCAAGTCATCAATGGTCCATCCCAATGCCTCTTTGTGAGCTTTCAATACTACAAGGAGCTTTTCTTCTTCCTCTGCACTCAATGTAGAATTGATGATCACTGGGAAGCTGTCCTTTTCACCAAGAAATGCATATTTAAGATAAGGGGGTAGTGGTTTCAACTCTTGTTGTGGTGCCTCTTCTTTCGTAGCTTCACTTGGTTCCTCTGATGCTTCCAATTTGTTCTCTTCTTGTCCTTTAATGTTCTGGATTTCCTCCTGTTTCACTTGATGGTTTGTGTCAAGTACTTCTTCAACCAAAGAATCCACTACATCAATCCTCATGCAACTTTCTTTCTCAACGGGATGTTGCATTGCTTTGAAAACATTTATGGTCATTTGCTCATCATGCACTCTGAAAATTATTTCTCCTTTTTCCACATCAATGATTGTTCTAGCTGTAGCCAAAAAGGGTCTACCAAGAATGACTGAGTTGTTTCCCTCTTCATCCATATCTAAGACCACAAAATCAGCTGGGAATATAAAGTTTTCCACTTTCACCAAGAGGTTCTCAACTACTCCATTTGGTATTTTGATGGATCTGTCAGCAAGTTGGAGTGACATCCTTGTGGGTTTAAGCTCTTCAATCATCATTTTCTTCATCATAGTAAGGGGCATTAAGTTAATGCTTGTTCCCAGGTCACAAAGTGATTTGTCAATGGCCATGCTGCCAGGATCTTTGAGTTTTGGGGGTAGCCCTTTTTGAATGATGGCACTGCACTCTTGAGTGAGAATCACTGTTTCTTTTTCTTGCCAACTTCTCTTCTTGGTGATCAATTCCTTAAGAAACTTTGCGTATAATGGCATTTGTTCCAGAGCTTCTGCCAATGGGATGTTGATTTCAAGTTTCTTGAAGATTTCTAAGAACCTTGGGAATTGTTGGTCCTTTGCTCCTTTATGTATCCTAGTTGGGTACGGAAGCTTGGGTACATAAGCTTTTACTCCTTCATTTTTGTTTTCTTGTTGTAGATTTACATTCTCCTTGCTATCATGGTTGCTTCCTTGACTGGGTGGTTTGCCTTGTGGCTTGACAGCCTCTTTGCCTTTGTTAGATGTTGAAGCCTTTTCTTCATCCTGCCTTTCCACTTGTATTTCCACTGTGTCTTGCTCTTTGGGTTTTATTGCTTCTTTATTCAAACTTTCTCCAACTACTTTGCCACTCCTTAACTACAGAGCTTTACATTCCTCTCTTGGGTTGGATATTGTATCACTTGGGAGAACATTGGTTGGTCGCTCAGCTTGTTTGGCTAATTGTCCCACTTGTCGCTCAATATTCTTCATGGTGGCCTCATGTTCCTTTTGTCCCTTAGCTAAGGCTTGAGTGGTTTGAGCTAGTGCTTGCAAGGTTGCTTCAAGATTTGAGATTCTGGTCTCATGATGGTCAATTGGGGGTATGATGGGGGTTGATTGTTGTTGGAAGTTGTTGGGCAGATTAGTGTGGTAATTTTGTGAGTAATTCTGTGAGTTGGATATTGGTGCAGGAAAGTTATTTTGGTGAGTTTGTAAATTAATATGAAT
>NC_029777.3:62813016-62817170 GCF_000817695.3 Arachis duranensis
TTGTATGTATCGCCATGGAATTCATCCTGAGAATTTGAAGTATTCTGCATGTACTGAACTTGTTCTTGTGGCTGTTCAATAGTGGTCCCTTCACCTTGGCCCCATTCAAGTGATGATTGATTTGTTGTGTTCACTGATGCTAGTTGGAGACCATCCATTCTCTTTGTTATCATTTCCATTTGTTGTTGGATTTGTTGGTGCATTAACTTATTTTGTGCCAAGATAGCATCAACACCTTCAAGCTCCATTACGCCTTTCTTTGGGGCTGGGTTATGTTGCCTCTCTGATGAGTAATAATACTGATTGTTTGCCACAATCTCAATGAGGTCTTGAGCCTCCTCAGTAGTTTTCATCATGTTGAGTGATCCTCCTGATGAGTAGTCTAGTCCCTTCCTTGCTTCTAAGCTTAAGCCTTCCTAGAAGTTTTGGAGTTTGACCCAATCACTAAACATATCAGGTGGACATCTTCTCATTAGTGCCTTATATCTTTTCCAAGCTTCATACAATGATTCCCCTTCCATTTGCCTGAAAGTTTGAACCTCTGTCTTCAACTTGATGATTCTTTGAGGAGGGTAGAACTTTGCTAGAAATCTGCCCATCACGTCATTCCAATTGTTGAGGCTTTCCTTGGGGAATGACTCTAGCCATTGAGTGGCCTTGTCCCTCAAAGAGAATGGGAATAGCAGCAGTTTGTAAACATCTGGATGCACTCCATTTGTCTTCACTGTATTGCATATCCTCAGAAAAACAGACAGATGTTGATTTGGGTCTTCAAGAGGTCCCCCTCCATAGGAGCAGTTGTTTTGTACCAAAGTGATGAGCTGAGGTTTCAACTCAAAATTATGGGCATGAACATTTGGAGTGGCAATACTGCTCCCACAATGTCTTGGATCAGGGATGGTATAAGAAGATAACACCCTTCTAGGTGGTCCATCATTGTTGTTAACCCCTCCAGGAGGATTGTGCATGTCGTCCTCCATGACTTGGTCTTCTCCCTCTGATTCTTCTTCACCAACTATCCCCTTTCCTCTTTCTGCTCTCCTTATCCTTCGGAGGGTTCTCTCGTCCTCAGTATTAGGTCTGTTAGCTCCTGACATACACAAACAAAACCAAAATCACAAGTGAAATACTCTAGAACTAGAGTGGAATTGGAGTTAGTGAAACAAAGTATCAAACAGTTAGTGGGCTTAACAAAAATACTAAAAAAAATGCTTAATCTAAACCACCATTCACTTAATCATTGTCAATCTTTTCCAATCCCCGGCAACGGCGCCAAAAACTTGATACGTAAAAATTAGATTTCACGTACAACCGGCAAGTATACCGGGTCGCATCAAGTAATAAAACTCACTAAGAGTGAGGTCGATCCTACGGAGATTGGTAGATTAAGCAAATTTAGTTAAATGGTAAATTTAGTCAAGCAAACATGGTTTTGATTTCATGAGCATTGTGATTTTTTAACATAATTGCAGGAACTTAAATGGCAAGGAATTTAAAGAACTGGAATATAGAAATAAAATGAAAGTAAATAACTGAAAATTAAAATGCAAGAAACTTAAATGACATCAAAGATAAATTGCAAGGAATTAAAGGTTGCAGAAATTTAAAGAGTATAAGAGCAAAGAGCAAGAAATAAAGGAACAAAATGTAGATGACAAGAATAATAAATTGACAGAATGTATAAGGGAAATGGGGTGATGGGTGTTCAAACAACTAAAAGCAAAAGAAATAAGACTTAATGATGGAGAGGATCATTAGGGATCAGAGATACAAGTTCTCATGAATTGATGTTGATCAATTCCTTCTCAATCATGGGTATAGATCCATGGCAAGTGGGTAATTGGATCCCAATCTCTTGGTGATTCAATTTCTCTCAACATGACCAATTGCCACTCTCGTGATCTAATTGTTCATGAGAAGAGATGAAGCTTAATTTCTAATCCAAGCCACACAATGTCCAGAATCTCAACTTAGGGAGGTTACATTTCACATACCAACCAAAGTGTATTGATCAAGAAGATTATGAGAGGATGAACTCTAAACTGAACTATGTGGTTCATTTCTCAAGTTCACCACATAATTCATATAGATTAACCCCTCTCTCGATGGTGGTTGAATCTTTGAAGAACAAGAATTTCCTCTTGGATTAATCACTTGAATTGAGAAGGAGAAGATGATGTATCAATGCATTCAAACAAGCAGAGCTCTTCCCCCTAATGAAAGTGGGGTTTAGTGAATCATAGCTCCAATTTCAACAACAATTGCCATAAATGAGAAGTAAACTAAGTGTGAAGAAAGATGAAGAAGAAGAAGAAGAAAATGTTTAAAAACTAAAAAATGAAGAAGAAAAATTCCAAGAAGAACCAAAATAGCTCTCCAGGTATCCTTCCGGAAGTGCTAGAGAGTTCTCCAAGTAAAAGTGCTAGTAAGTGCTAAAAGTCTAAAAATCTAAGTGTCCAAAAGTCCCCCTCAAAGTACAAACTCCTTCTCTATTTATATTAGTCCTAAAACTCCTTCAAAGATCTTCAATTGGGCTAGCAATGTGGGCTTTCTCTTTGTTGAATTTCTGGTTCAATTGAAGAAGTTGCTGGCCTTTGTGAGGAACAGAGGAAGCAGAGCAAGTTGGCAACAATTCTGGCCCATTGAGGGGCGTTATTGGCAATAACTCTAGGCTTAATGCACGTTGGCAATGTGCATGGTGTTTTCCTGGGAGTGAGCTTTGAGACTTGGGCGTTGCTGGCCCAAGTTATTGCCAACAACTTGCTTTTCTTCTTCTTGACTCTACTCTCATGCCTAATGTTGCCCAGAATTTGAGTATCAATCCTCTGTTTCAATATGGACTATCATACATCATTGGAAAGCTCAGAGTGTCTTCTTTCTAATGCACTTGAAATCATCTCAATTGAATTTTTCTAGCTCAAGTTATGCTTCCTCAAAGAAGGTAAGGTCAAGCTGCCAAGTTGTTGCTGAAAACGCCCCTTTCCTCCCAAGTTAGCAACGTGCCAAGCCTCCCAAGGCTAGAACATGGAGCTGGCGTTGTCCTCAAACACGCCCCCTTGTTGGCACGTTGGCAACGTGCTCGTGCTCCCCTTCAGGGCTGCTCTCTAGCCTTCAACTTTGCTTGTCACGTTGCCTTGGAACACGCCTTTAGAAGCTGGCGTTGGCAACGTGCTCGAGCCTTCCTCCAGGCTCCATGCTTGTTGCTTGGCAACGTGGGTGGAGATCCAAGGCTTGGTGCCTTCCAAGCATTACTTCCTGGCGTTGCCTTGGAACACGCCAATGAAAGTGGCGTTGGCAACGTGCTCGATGGGTAAGATCCAAGGCTTGGTGCCTACCAAGCAGTCCTTCCTGGCGTTGCCTTGGAACACGCCAATGAAAGTGGCGTTGGCAACGTCCTCGAAGCTCCTTCCTGACCCAAGTTGGCAACTCGCACATATGCACTCCAATGTTGCTTGACGTTGCCTCCAAATACTCACCCTTTTCCCCAAGTTGGCAACGTGCTCTTATTTGTTGGCCCAGAATCTTGTCCCTGGCGTTATTGATGAACACGCCAGTTCATTCCCAAGTTAGCAACGCTCTCGAGCTCTTGGTTGGCCCAAAATCCTGTCCCTGGCGTTATTGATGAACACGGCAGTTCATTCCCAAGTTAGCAACGCTCTCGAGCTCTTGGTTGGTCCAGAATCCTTGCTTGCATGCGTTGCCAAGGAACACGCCCATGCTCTCCCACCTCAACAATGTGCTCGAGCTTTCCTATGGCACCAAGCACCAAGCTTTGTGGTGCACGAAATTGCAATCACACTTTTGCAACTCCGCACAACTAACCAGCAAGTGCACTGGGTCGTCCAAGTAATACCTTGCGTGAGCAAGGGTCGATCCCACGGAGATTGTCGGCTTGAAGCAAGCTATGGTTATCTTGTAAATCTTAGTCAGGATATCAGAGATTATCAGGATTGATTGTGAAAGACAAAAGAACATGAAATGATTACTTGTTTTGCAGTAATGGAGAATAGGTTGAGGTTTTGGAGATGCTCCATCTTCTGAATCTCTGCTTTCCTACTGTCTTCTTCATCAAACACGCAAGGCTCCTTCCATGGCAAGCTGTATGTAGGGTTTCACCGTTGTCAATGGCTACCTCCCATCCTCTCAGTGAAAAT
>NC_029777.3:62818143-62818816 GCF_000817695.3 Arachis duranensis
CTATAGGAACTCAGAACTCAGATAGTGTTATTGATTCTCCTAGTTAAGTATGATGATTCTTGAACATAGCTAGTGTATGAGTCTTGGCTGTGGCCCAAAGCACTCTGTCTTCCAGTATTACCACCGGATACATACATGCCACAGACACATAATTGGGTGAACCCTTTTAGATTGTGACTCAGCTTTGCTAGAATCCCCAATTAGAGGTGTCCAGGGTTCTTAAGCACACTCTTGTTGCCTTGGATCACAACTCTATTTTCTCTTTTTCTTTTTCTTTTCTCTTTTTTTTTTCGAAATTTTTTTTTTGTATCCACTGCTTTTTCTTGCTTCAAGAATCAATCTAATGATTTTTAGATCCTCAATAACAGTTCTCTTTTTCCTCATTCTTTCAAGAGCCAACAATTTTAACATTCTTAAAACAACAAATTCAAAAGACATATGCACTGTTCAAGCATTCATTCAGAAAACAAAAAGTATTGTCACCACATCAAGCTAATTCAACTAGTTTTAAGGATAAATTTCGAAATCCTGCACTTCTTGTTCTTTTGTGATTAAAGCATTTTTCATTTAAGAGAGGTGATGGATTCATAGGATATTCATAGCTTTAAGGCATGAATTTTAAATTTTATTAATTATAAATTAAGAACAAGACTCAAAAATAGATATAAGATGG
>NC_029777.3:62819387-62820314 GCF_000817695.3 Arachis duranensis
CCAGGGAGGCATATGTCCTCTAGAACTTGATCCAACCCTTTATCTGTTCTCACCATTCTCCTATTAAAGGATTCAGGATTATCTTGCAGTTGAGGTAATTTGAAGGTTTCTCTTATTTTGTCCAGATGGAAGTATATAACTTTCCCTCTGACCATGGTTCTGTCGGTATGGTAAGCAGTTCCAGTCATTCTCTGCTTATCTGTTAGCCACAGATTAGAGTAGAATTCCTGAACCATGTTCCTTCCAACCTTTATTTCAGGATTGGTTAGAACTTCCCATCCTCTGTTTCGAATTTGCTCTTGGATCCCCGGATATTCATCTTCTTTCAGATCAAATTTAACTTCCGGGATCACTGACCTCAGACCCATTATTTTGTGATAATGGTCTTCATGTTCTTTGGTTAAGAACTTCTCTTGATTCCAAAGATTCTTTGGATTATTCTCTTTCTTTCCTCTTAAATTGGTTTGTTTTCCCTTAGGAGCCATGATCTTGATGAATCTTGGCTTAGTGATCACGGAAAAGCACACCAAACTTAGAGGTTTTGCTTGTCCTCAAGCAAAAAGAGAAGAAAGGAGAGAAGAGAGAGAGAGGAAGAGGAAATTCGAATGGTGTGGTGGGAAGAGGGAGCCAAACGTGTATTTATAAGGTGGGGAGAGGAGTTTTCGAAAAAAAAAAGAGATTTGAAAAGAGATTTGAGAAGATATGGAAAGAAATTGAGAAAAAGGTGAGTTTTTTTTTTGAACAAAATTTGGGAATGATTTGAATGATTTGAAAAATGATTTTGATAATTTGAAAGTGAATGATGAGAGATTGAAATGTATTTTTGTAGAAAAATATGGGTGAGAAGAGGAAAGTTTGAAAAAATTTGATTTGAAAACAAAATTGTGGTCCCCCCACCTTTCTGGCGTTAAACGCCCAGAATGGCAT
>NC_029777.3:62820485-62820839 GCF_000817695.3 Arachis duranensis
GCCCAGGATGCTGCACACCTGGCGTTAAACGCCCAGAATGGTGCCCATTCTGGCGTTTAACGCCCAAAATGGCACCATTCCCTGCGTTAAACGCCCAGAATGGCACCCATTCTGGCGTTTAACGCCCAAAATGCCCCTTACTGGCGTTTTTTCGCCAGTAAGCTCTTTTTCTCTGCTTTTTGAGCTGAATCCTTCTGTAACTCTGTGAATTCCTTCATTTTTGATACTTGCCTCTGTAAGAACAATTCATACAACTTCCCAATGACTGGGTTGCCTCCCAGCAAGCGCTTCTTTACTGTCTTTAGCTGGACCTTTACCGAGAATCACTCAAGTCTCAGTTTTGAGCATTTCTGC
>NC_029777.3:62824519-62825622 GCF_000817695.3 Arachis duranensis
TTCTATGCTCTTGTTAGCAACTTTAGTTTCATGGAGCATCTCTTTAAGGTCTGCTAACTGTTCTGTCATCAGGAGCAATTGTTGATTAAGCTCAATTATCTGTTCTTGAGGATTAGGGTCAGTGACTACTGCCATGACTTCCTCTTTTGGAGAGAACTCATTGCTAGAGTACAAATATTGGTTTCTAGCAACAGTGTCTATAAGCTCTTGAGCTTCTTCAATTGTCTTCCTCATGTGTATAGATCCACCAGCTGAGTGGTCTAAAGACATCTGAGCTTTTTCTGTAAGCCCATAGTAGAAGATATCTAGCTGTACCCACTCTGAAAACATCTCAGAGGGACATTTCCTTAGCATACCTCTATACCTCTCCCAGGCATTGTAAAGGGATTCATTATCCTCTTGTTTAAAGCCTTGGATGTCCAGCCTTAGCTGTGTCATCCTTTTTGGAGGGTAAAAGTGATTCAGAAATTTGTCTGATAACTGTTTCCATATCTTTATGCTTGCTGTAGGTTGGTTATTCAACCACCTTTTAACGTGATCTTTTACAGCAAATGGAAACAGTAATTGTCTGTAGACATCCTGATCTACCTCTTTATCATGTACTGTGTCAGCAATTTGTAAGAACTGTGCCAGAAACTCAGTAGGCTCTTCCTGTGGAAGACCGGAATACTGGCAATTTTGCTGCACTATGATAATGAGTTGAGGATTTAGCTCAAAGCTGCTTGCTTTAATGGGAGGTATACAGATGCTACTCCCATATGCAGCCGTAATGGGGTTAGCATAGGACCCCAGAGTCCTTCTGGACTGATCAATCCCACTTAGGTCCATAATGGATAAAGGAGAATGATATGGATTGCAAATAGATAAAATATTTTTTTTTTGAATGAACGAAAAAAATAAATTAAAATAAAAGAAAATTAGAATGAAAATTCGAAAATCAGAAAGAAAATAAGATCAAAGCAAATTAAAAACTAGATCAATTAGTTAATTAAAAAGATTTGATTGAAAAATTTTTTTTTTTGAAAAAGATTTGATTTTTGAAAAGAGGAAAGAGAAAAACAACAAAAAGACACCAAACTTAAAATTTTTAGAAAATCAAACAC